>NC_137454.1:109008645-109358217 GCF_964235325.1 Thermobia domestica | reverse complement strand
AAGTTCAGAGCCTGACGTACGAAAAACCACACAAAACTTAGCATTTGGCTTGTTCCTTTTGTATTGATAAGAGATATTGAACTCCTAACGTATTCCATCACGATAATTGACATAAAAAAATATGTATGACAATTGTCAGTGTGCCAGCCATAGAAATTACAGTGTTGCGCGAATAAGAAAACCTGCTTGTAAGGTACCTAAGCATGATATTATTGTCAAAAAGGACCCATTTAAATAACAGAGTGAATCCCAACCTCTTTTCAAAATTAAATATTTTTACGAATAGGATTAGTTATTTACGATTTTATAGTCAAAGTCTTTAATTTTACTAACATGTGATGAAAAAACAGAAGGATATTTACTAAATATCTCGTTAACGTACCCTTGTAATTCAGGATTAGCTTCTAATACAGCAGGATCCACCCTCAACGGGCTATCCATCTGGTCCGACAGGATGTTCGGTCTACTATCCAAAGATGGACAAATAGATATGGCAACACTGCAAAATCCCTGTGCTGGATCTCCCGGAGGTATACCTCCATCCGTTTCAATAGTCTGAACTGTGGACCTTTCTACAAAGTCTTAGTCACGCAGGTATAATTTAGAAGGCTTATGGTCTGGTTCACTGTAAAATGGATGGTATCTCGATTTAAACAAAGAGGGTGAGTTTTTAATGTATAGTGTAACTGTATGTCCGCTCCTTCCAAAAGGAGAAATAACTTATTATTCACTAAATCAATGTTCGCTTACAATAGTTTTAATTCATCAGTATAAATACTGGTTCTAAATTTTCAACTAAGAAAATCTTTAGTCTGTATACACGATTTATAAACTTAATGGCTACAACTCCGCACTGATCCAGTGTTAACTTTTGCTTATCAACACCGACACCAATGAACTTCTCATTTATTATATTCACCGGGTAGTTCAACTGGCGATTCCATTGAATAAAGCTTTGTCTATTAATTAACGATGCTGTAGAACATGTATCTAAACCTCCTCTAATTTTTTTACCTAAGACAAATGCATCGACAAAAGCAGCAGTCAATGTTCCCAGTAGTTTTTTCTATTTTCATTTTTATTTCAATCGGCACTAATTTTAATCCCATCAATAGTATGTTCACTTTTATTTTTATCTTCTATTTGTTTATAATTACTAAAAGTTTGCAAATCCTCTCTATATAATGGTTTGCTATTCTTACTGCTGTTCCCTCTAGAGCCGCCATTGCTTTTAAAGTTTCCACAATATTGCTCACCCATTCCTTTTTCACATACACCCACATTCACAGGATTCACATTAAACACCACATTCTTTTCTCCCAAATGTTCACTATTATGTTCCCCTCGGGATTGAATCCGGAACCCCTCCATAGGACTCTTCATCTGATCATCATATTTTGTTCGTGTGTAGTAACCCGCACTACTATTATTATTTCCACCTTCTAAGAAAGTTCTTTCATAAAGTTTACTTTCCCTTTTTGGAACTTCAGACCTCTCACTTTTAGTTTTTAAGTGTGACCGTCGACTTTTCCCTGCAAAACGTCTTTTTTCATTGCCATCATTATATCTAAACTGTTTTTTTTTATAATCACCTACACTACTATGTAAATCATTAGCCTGAACTCCGTTTCCTATTTTCTGAGTCGGAGCCCTTAACCGGTCACTAATAGGTGCAGAGCGTCTTTCCGAGTTCACATCCATATTCAATTTAACTAACCGTTTATTTAAAAGGTACTGTTTGTTAGAAGCACAATTTGCAATGTGATGTTCTCCTCCACAAAAATAACACTTAATTTTATTTCTCGGATTTTCACTTTTTTCCGAATTCCTCACCAGTGCGGTATACATTTCTAAATTACGTTGATATTTTTCGTATTCTATAATACTACCAATAAGATCATCTAATAACATTGGATAGCTATATCTATAAATTTCAAATTTAATTCGAGGTTGCATCCCCTCCATTATAATGTCTAACAATTCGCTAGATCTACTATCATTAATAGGTCCGTAACATATTTTATAAGCATCCCAAATATTATTAACATAATCAAGCAAATTTTCTTTAGGTCTTTGTATCACTTTCACATTTCGCTGGGTTTATCTACCGCAGAAATATGTAATGACCTTGACTCCCTACCAGAATCTAAATACGATAAATCCCATCGTTGACCTACTGTCTGCGGTACAACAACTCCAGAATTTCCATTTTCAAATCCATTCAAAAATAAACGTGGTTGATTTCTTTCTTCCTTAATTTCCATATTCATTACCAAGCAAACAAAAAGAGCTATTCTTATGCCATTTAAATATCGAAAATTATTACTATACCTTACGGTAAGCGACAACCCTTTAACAACCATTGACAGTTTTATTTCTATAGGCTATATATTTAACGTACTCTAAAAATTCTGACATTTAATCAATCCTAACTGAGCTAATTTTAATATCCTCCTTAACATATTTCAAAATAGATAGATATATACAGATTGATAATGAAAAATGTCCATATATTTAGTAGCTTACTTAACAAGTTTCCCATCTTAATCAGATTTTGCCAAACAAAACCCCGCAATTTTAGCATGTATTTTACTTCTTTGTTTTTTGAAGTTTGATTCGAAACGATATGTTTGTTACGTTCCGCTAAGTGCTCCTTCCTGGGCCGTTGGTTATAATAACCAGGACAACTATTAGTTTGCGGGATTCGTAATTTCTATGAATAATAGCTATATTTTGGAAGTTAGCATTTAAATATTTCCATGGAGAATTATTGGATGTTATTCTAAATTTAGAGTGATTTTGTGACTAGAACTAGCTCAAATATTTCCAGAAAACAGCTATTATCTTCAAAATTAAAAAATAGTGAAAATTAAGGTAATATGGATAATTAAAAATAATTAATTTTCTAACTTGATAAATTTTATAACAAAATTTGTGGAAAATTAAATATGCAATACAGAAATATTTTAAACAAAAATTAAAAATTTTAAAGCTACATTGAACTTTTAGAATATATATATCAAATAATAATTTGCTTTATATAGCGAAGTTGACTGGTACTATGATTTCTTTACAACAAGAATTTCCTTTAAACACAACTTTGGATAATGAATCTAATAAATATAATACCTCCAATATAATATCAATCTATTATAAATTCAATATATTTGATCTGCAAGAAATTTAGCAATATAACGAGAATATTATATAATCAAGAAATAACACACCCAATTAATTGTGCTTTGAACAACCATCTAACACCTTCAGGAGGACTGTTTCGAATCGCCTCTGTTAACCCGAATATCATATATTCACACCAAAATGTTGATATTTCGATATACAAAATAGAACTCTCACAAATAAATAGGTTGATTGTTTGATAACTATTAACACATTTACATAATTCATCAATTTATAACACTATAATTTTACGACTAAACCACTTCCATGAAAACCGTTATAGATTCACAATTTAAGCAGAGATTAATCTTGCCCAGTTCGACATATCGTTTGGAATGGCTGTTCAAGCTACCTGCAGCTCATTCGAACGTATGTGGTTCAGCGATTTCCACTAGTGGCGCTCGAGTACCCTGTGGTTCAGGAACTGAAAGCATCACCTTCTAGGATATCATTGACCTTATAACTTTTTTTTATAACGTGATAACTCATCACACGTAACAAACAAAAGTAATAATCTTTTATTTTACAAGGAGCTATACGAACAGATATTGTGACTTTCAAGGTCGTCTTTCTCTCATATTTATATGTATGTGGAAATATGTTTGATTTCTTTATTTTCATTATTAACGTTCTTTTCGTCTTTTTGAGACATGTTTGGGGCCGTTGGAATCTTCATCGGATAGGATATTTGATGGATATATATATATATATATATATATATATATATATATATATATATATATATATATATATATATATATATATATATATACAGTGAGGCGATGTTCCCTTTAATTGCAGTCCTATTGCGAAATGGACTAGGGTAATCCATTGGATATTCCACAGTTAACTGTACTTTGTCATCAATCGTAAAATATAATTTTCTTTCCCTTCTTTCTTCATGGTAATTCATAACTAAGCACTAACATCCTTATGTTAAACATTTTCAAGAGATTTTGTTGTCTAGTATTATTCCAATAAGCCTCTTATTATTTATCAATCATAATAATATTTTGGGTATTTTATGTTAATACGTTGTAATATTTTCATACTAATTTTGTGAAAGTTATGATTTAAGTTTTAGTGTGTTCCAGAAACTATTCCAATATTGAAATAGATTCCTTATAAGTAACTCTTTCCTGTTTCTTTCCAGCAAAATGAAACCCTAACTTTCTAGGAAATCCCTTTCTGTTAACTATCCAATGTTCTCGATTACTGAGTATTAATGTCTTAATCAGAATGTTTTGAACATATGAAGACGCTTAAGAATATACGTCATAACTGTCTTGTAGGGAATTTAGTTCTGATGTTTCAGGCACATTCAGAAATTTGTAATGTCGCTGACTACACCTTTGTGTTTATATCGTGTTTTTTACTAGGTCTTATGTATTTTGTCTTAAAGAGTCATATTTTTTGATGCTAGGGCAACATTTGTAACTCGTGTGTTTAGACACCTTTTTCCTAGGTGGAAAACCAAATGTCGGTATGTTGCTAATGTTCTAGGGAACACACGTGCGTATTACTAAATATTAAAATGTTTATATGCATAGAAATATTTTCTTCTAACTGTCTATGGTTGCAGGCGTCTTTTCCTGTTTCTATCTTTTACATCACAGAGAGTCGATTGCATATCATGTACATTCAACGTATATTTCCCCACCTACAATTTTGGTCAGTACATGACGTAATGACCGTTTATTTTCAGGAATATTTGAACTAAGCGAGTCACGTTTCATGATATAGATCTTGGGAAATCTTGGATCCATGCTATATAGCTTTCAAAGTTGTGTTAATAAATCTCTTATAGATAATATCCATACATTCAGGTAACTCTAAAATATTTTCGTTTTTAGAAAACCAACAACAATAATTATTTTAGACTAATAACAAGAACTTAGTTTCAGTATGATATCACGTTTGTCCCGAGCATTATTTAATCTAGACTTGACCTTTCACATCCTAAACAATGATTTATTTGACCCTACGACATATTAGGTTTCCTTTATACATATTAGCAAAATCACAATTTCATGATATACAGATTCACTCTTGTTTGTTGGGATAAGTATTGATGTCAGTTTCAACACGTAAGTATAGTGTTATTTTAATTTCTTTTGAAAAAAAGTATTTTTCGTTCTTTTTTCCAACAACAAGAAACACTATCTGTATTTCATTGAGAGAAAAAGGACATACAACTGAAAACCTTAATTTTTGATTGCATATTGCCAATCGATAATGTTTCTACTTTCACTCATTTTAGTTTATAATAATATTTCCCCAACATATAAGACTAATAATGTTTATGTATAACTGTCATAATTTCAATATCTTCAAATGTTTTACATTTTTGGTTTTTGCACATTCATTAATGTTTTAATGTTCTAAATACATAAAAAAGTTATACTAACTTCTATCGATATGTTTCATGATAGTTTTTGAAGTCAATATTTTTCTGAATAGTTATTGCTTGTGTATATCTATTTCACATTATACAAAATAATGTGGTCAAATCGGAACACTTAAATCATTTCACGAATTACGAAAAGCATTTTTAAAAATTAAGTAAGAGTTTAAATATCCCTACAAAGGCTTTCTGCCTAGTTCCAGCGAAAAATAAAAACAGAAGTTATCGCACTGCTGTTTAAACGATATCTCGTTCTTCTCACACCCAGGTATAGTGAAAACCTCCCTTGCATTCTATTCAATTCAATGTTCAACAACATAGACGTTCGACACGGGAAGACAAGAAATATTTCTTCATACGAAGAGACGGAAGATAACGAAATGCATATGCAGCACTCATTTAAAAATATCTTATCACTTTATGAAACAGCTGGGTTGGATATTATTCAAGTAGTATATTCAATATGCTTTGTTGTAATGAGAGATTTTCAAAGAGGTAAACTAACTATTTTTAAATAGCCGGATGGTGAAAAGCTACTAATCTATTATGCACGTAATCCATTCTCACATCATATCGCAGAATTCCCAACTAACTCATCATAATTTTTGGTGAGAAACGAAATTTTATTCCAGATTTTTTAAACGGCGAGGAGTTCGTAGCCGGTACTTCGTCTGCACTTGACATGTTGGTGTCTTCGGAAGCCAAATTATATAATTGCAACCAGATTATGTAAGTAATTTTGTGGACGGTTGGTATATTTTAGGAAGACAGAAATCATTCTTCAATTTATATTTTATTTTTGCGACACAAATAATTTATTTTCTCCGGTGGGAACTGCTAGTAACCGACTCCTTCCCCACGAATTAGAACAAAAAGCCATTTCATCATTCATCTCTACACATATCCGAAACTTTTTTCACGGTGAAATTATTTTATTCAGTAACAAAGACCACGTTCATTTGGTGAGCTATATCCATGCAACACGTATTTCTATTATTTGGATATTCAGTGTTTTATCCTAACTCATTAATATGTAACTACTACATAATATAGTTATGTAGAACTAAATTAAGCGCTTTCAGCAAGTGTTTATGGAAATACTGACAGGTCAGAGCACACCAGGTTCTTGAACGACTGACCGTTACCAACCATATCGCTCAGTCCCCTTTTATCACCACGTTCTCATGTTCGAACTACTTACCTCTTAATATGCATTTTTGCCAGTGAACTGTGAATTAACTCACAGTCTTTCAACATCTAATTCGCATATCCATTCAAATGGCTTAACCTGATTACATTTTAAAATAAACTGCCAACATTGACTAGTTGATCAACCCAACTCGTATCTTGAATACCTCAACTCTAAATGTTTTCTCAACGTGTCGATATAGCCAACAAATTCGCTACAGAATCAAGTAAAGGGACATACATCTCTTAGTCGCTCAAGGAGTGGTACAGTGGCTAGCCCCCATTTATTGAAATCCCTAGTCAGCTGACCCAGTGCGTATAACTAGTAAACTGGTTCTACCATTGTCCTAAATATACATTGCGACTAACTCCATTTATCCTGCTGAATACCACTGTCAACATTTTAAGGATTAATCTCGCAGTAGCCAGCAATTTACGTCATGGCATTATATTTAGTGTTATACCATAGTTGAATCCCAGTGTTCATTATTTATTGGTATGAGATAAGTGTTTGTGGTAAACCCCGAAATATAATATTTCATCCATATACGTATGTGATGAAAACCTAAATGGCTATAACGTCGTCAAATATGAAGTGCAATTTTATGTTTATGGAAATAGTTAAGTGTTTACATGCGTATCAATGTTTAGTGTTGTGGTTATTTTTCTTCTCCATAATTTTTTCATAGTGCATTTAATAAATAAGCATAGTATTATTTTATTAAATATTTCTTTACCATGTATTAATGATACTATTTTGTTTCGTGGTATGAGATTTCATCTGGACGTACGTGAGGATTTCGAGAAGACACATCCGCACCTCTCGGAGTTTTTCGATCAGCTCATCCTTGAGATAAGAAGGCAAAACGGAAACAGTTCTGTAAACACTTTATGGAAATGTTTCTTGATGCTTTATAAAGATAAGTTCAGATCTCTTGAAAGTACCTTTTGGTCAGACAGCAAAGGGTAGATCCGGAAAGCGGTTACAAACTTTTGCCGACAGATGGTCTGAACTCTTCCTACCATATATATATATATATATATATATATATATATATATATATATATATATATATATATATCATTTTTAATTGAATTTGTCTTTGAAGGAATGACTTGAAGAAGGTCTTATAGAGAGGGGGTAATTATCTCGTTAGAAAAGAAAGTGGAAAACCAAGTCTGGTGACGAAAATTCAAACAACATGCATTTTGTAATCAAACTGTCACGAAACGTGTCAAAGAAAGCTGTTTTAGACCGTACAGCATGACACTCGGTCTTATTCCAGGTATTATTAGCGTTCATCATATTTGACCATATATATATATATATATATATATTTATATATATCTATATCTATCTATCTATCTATCTACCTACCTATATATATAGATAGGTAGACAGATATATATATATATATATATATATATATATATATATATATATATATATCGGGTGATTCCGTTAGTCCGTACTAGCCTTTAAATCGAGAACGGTCCGAGACATGTACAAACTGAAAAACATGTATCCCATTAGTTGCAAAGGACAAATGTGCGATGTTAAGTTAGCTATTATGCTACGTGTGACCATAATGTGCTTAGGTAATGTGTAAAAAAAATGGTGTTTTAAATTTTCAACCTTCATTAGGCAGCGTTATTTTCAAGAATAGGAAGACAATTCAAATTTCACCTGTAGAATTCTGAAAAGAACATTAAGTTTAAAATTTGGTGTTGGTGATAAATTGAAATGGAATTTTTAGTTTAACGTCTTACACATATGCACTTACGTCTGAAGAAAACGAATATATAAACAAACTAAAAATAAATTTTCAATGATGTCTCCCCAACGAGAAAACATAGGCGCAAAAGTTACGTACCAAATCAACGGCCACAGGGTAGTGTGAAGCGTTAAACAGTATTGTGCTAGGCGAGTGCATATGTATCGAGCTGAACAGATAAGTAGATATGTAGGGGCAACGAAAGTTATAAACCCATTGACATTTTGAATTTTAGTTTCTTTACGATAATCATACTTTTTTTACTATTATTTTCTGAAAGTAAAATTGAACGGAGAGATCGAAAAGTAGTAGAAAATCTCCGAAATTCTTTGTGCCGCTTGGCAACGTTTGCTTAAATACATGTATGGTAAATGTTAAAAATATTAGATCCCAAAATTTTAAATAAACAAACTGTGTGAGGGTAATTTTTAGCGTGAAGTCGACAGCGTATCAATAACTATTAGGGCAAATGAGTGTAGTTTGGATTGTGCGAGTGAGTGAGTGTGAATGAGAGAGTTGATTACTGGTGAGTAAGTATGAATATGAGGTCATCCATAATACTTGGTATGAGAAACGTTCTGTGTAAATTTCACATTTCTATAATACCATGCCCTATGCGATGAGTGAGTCACTTTTACTATCTTATATAGTATAATAATACAGATAGTAACGTAACTGATGCATAATGATATAAAAGAATATACTACGATTAATACCAAGTGAATGTTGCTATACTACTCTTAAAACCGTTAATAAATGATTTGAATGACATCACTGGTAAATCTAAATTTCGTTTAAAAATTTACATCTTAAGGAACATGTAAAAAATGTTGCCATTAAGCGTCAGGTTTTAACATGTAACCGAACACCGATTTGAAACTGGGCATATAGTAATTCTTCGATATCACTCTTGGATCTCATCCAGAAAACAAAAGCATCATCATGTCAATGTATATTCTGCGATTGAATTAACAAATTTGTAAGGAAGTATGCACAGATAATATATTGGGAGCCTTTCAGTTTTTTGCATTTTATAAGTATTTTTTGCGTACAATAACGTTATGCTTGACTCTAGTCATGTTCCAAGGCATCCATGCCATTTAAACTGGCACAGTAAACTCCAATAGCAATTTATAAGTAGGGAATACCAACGAGAACACATTTAATTGGTGAGGCAAGAAATATGTGGAAATGCAAATAAATAATTCTGCGAGAAAACATAAGTTTCCATTCTGAGTTATAAGTGAGGTGAACCTTACAGTATTAGATATTAAAGTTTAAAAGAACTAATTTCGATGAAAAATTGTAAAGAAGGAAACAATCGCTAAATAGGGTTCTAGCAATGTGTTTATGTTAATATATAGGATCTTCTGAAATTCCTGAAACCATCAATTTAAAATGTTTCTAATCATAAGGATTTAGCACAAATTATTTCAAAAAATAGAAACCCGCAATGTTAATTAATTTTACTTAACTTCAAATTTCTTATAACTATTTCTAATTTACTCACAAGGAAAACGACTACCTCCAGGCAACAAGTACCTGATGCATCTATATATGGGAATTTTATAATAATCTTAAAAATAAGTCTTAATTTCTTAGGAACTTAAAAAAGCTGAAACAAAGCAAAAATGACTAAGTTAATGTATAGCTATTTTCCACAAGGAAAGACGTAAAGTCGAACCAGAAAAAATGCATTGTTCAAAATACTTGAACAATAATCTTTCCAAAGCACCTGACAGACACCTATACTAATCCAAAGTTTCTCGAGGCCCGAGAAAAGACAGAGCCCCGAGAATATTGCCCACAACAAATTTACTTCCTCGGAGGTCAAACAACGGACCGTAAGCACCAGGGATAAGTACATTTTATGATTCAGACTGTTAAACCACAGCACAAAAGCAGTAATTGTCTTGACACCTCACGTGCGAAAAGTCATCCCTTTACTTATTTAATATAAATAAAATAAAACTATTTATCTGTCTGGTTGTCTGTATGTCTGTCTGATGTATGTGCTTTGTGATTATCAAACATGATTATTTTAACATTGAACAATAATCCCATGGTACAATATAGAACAAATTGGGAGGATACGGCAGAGCACCGAGAAAACCCACGAGCACAGTGTTCGTTGAATACAAAGTGCACACGGTTCGAAGTGAAATCTAATCAAACACCCTTGAGTTTTCGTATTTGCCACGGAATAAGAACATCATACTGATTTAAGTGATAGTTTTCGCAATCATTCAGACATCATACCCCATCGTAAGACAAAGAGAGGGAGAGAGAGTGATGAAATATTTCAGTTTAACGTCCCATAAATATGCTCCTTATGCTGTAAAACGGACGATATTAGTGTCAAATTCATATTTTCCTGGCCCGCTGGTTTTTATTGATATTGGTGCATTAGTATCGTATTTGCAAAGTGGAAATGTATGTTTAACATATAAAAGAATGTAGATTAATTTATGTGAACATACCATCTAAGATCTTGAATTTATTGAATTGATATCTTCATCTTAAATGTATAGAACATGTATAAATATGATGAAACATGATTATTATTAACGGAATGAACATCAGTTTTCCAAGTGCCTCTTGATAAGAACATTACTGATGAAAGATTAAAATTGGAAATGAAAGTGTTTTGCGAAGAAAAACTCATAGATTTAGTTATGGTTGATTTATTTCATAGTTTGCAAACACAATCAAGGTATCGATGGAGTGGACTTCTGTCCATAAAGGACAAGAAGAAAAATATTTTTCATTTATACTGAGTAATGTAGCACTAAATTTAGTGCCTTTAATAATAACAATAGTATAATAATAATAATAATAATAATAATAATAATAATAATAATAATGGTGAAATTAAAATCAATAATTCACACATAAATATGTATATTGTCATCGTTTAGTCGCGTAAATATTATATGATTTTTTTATTAGTGTACTAATGATGGTATTATTCCGATATTTGTCTTTTCGTTTATTTGGTTTGGCAGAAGTTTCATCTCATGTTAATTTGCGAACTTGACTAAATTCGTGTATATAGTGAAGCTATGCCTTAATATTTTATTTTTCGAAATTAAAATTTAGAACGCAGCACAGTAGTTCAAATTTTCTAGTTTATTATGATACGTATATTACTCTTGATTTTAATAGAATACTCTTGATTTTAATAATTTACGTTTTAATATAATATTTACTTGACAATGAATTAGAAATTTGTACATACGAGCAACATATCAGCGTTGGTTTTTACGACTGCATTTCCTACAATGAAAATTATCTTCTGTATATAGGATAGGTCAATGTTTCTTTCTTTAGAAATAAGTTATCTTTCGTTATTGAACATTATGTTACTTGATGTGAGAACGTCACGTTTCATATTTTATCGCATCTCACTTTTTGCACCTAGAGGCCTGGGGGGTTCGGTTCCGCTGATGTGGAAGTCAGTCGAAAATGTTTATACGTCTTTGGCAATATTAGTTTACCCGAGTAATAGTATTTTGAGGTTTCAGCTTTAGATCTTCGTAATAAATCTTTCAATCCCCTGCATTTGTACATTTTGTTTCTACTTTATATCTCGGTAGTTATTAGATAAATTAAGCATAAAATATGGACGGAATTTAGAAATAAAGGTAGAGTAGGAATGTTAATAAAAGCATTTAAATAACAATTTGTCTATATTGTTGATTTTTGAATAAGAAGTTAAGACAGAACTCTATGGAATAGAAACATAAACGTTACCCACGCAAACGCGATCTTTGTACACCACAAAGTTCACTTCACGGGAACTGGGATTGAACCCGAACCCGCACACAGCATTTGAGGTACAATTCTTTTTCATTCCTGTTCTTTGTTTGGTGTGATGTAAAGCTGTGTTCTAGGTCAGACCACCACCATTCCTTAACATTCCGACTTTTCTGTAAATATTGTCTAATATTGACATCTTACTCATGGAGAACTTAGGTGAACTAGTATTGCTCATAAGTCTCGGTTGTGTGAACTAGTATTGCTCATAAATTTTGGATGTTTCTCTATTGTATTGAATTTGAAAATACATCGTGTTCGTGAAATTACTATATCAACTTAATTTTTATATATGCCTCATGTAACATTAAATCAGCGTTTGAGATCAAAAACTTGAGTGAACTAATGTTGGCTACGAGTCTCGTATGTTTCTTTATCATCTGAAATTGGAAAATGTACTTGCCGATTCGAGACTTGTCTCTTTTCGTTGACAATACTAGTTTACCCAAGTAATAGTATTTTGAGGTTGCACCGCCTTGATAAATGTTATTCATCGTGTTCGTGCAATTAATTTTATCAATTTATAGTTTTTATACATGACTCATGTAACATTAAACAGTGATTGAGATATACAACTTTGCTGAACGAGTATTGCCCATAATTCTCAGATGTTTCTATATCGTCTCGAATTTGAAAATGCATCGTGTTCGTGAAATTACTTTTTCAATATATAGTTTTATATATGTCTCATGTAACATGAAAACTGTTTGAGATCTAAACCTTGAGTCAACTAGTGTTGTCTACCAGTCTCGGTTGTTTCTCTATCATCTTGAAATTGAAAATGTACTCGTCAATTCGAGATTTGTCTCTTCTCCTGCCGAGAAGATTTTCGAATCATTCGCAATATTAGTTTACCCGAGTAATAGTATTTTGAGGTGTCAGCATTAGAATTTCCTAGCAAGTTTTTCAATCCCTGCATTTGTCCATTTTGTTAATACTTTTATATCTCGGGAGTTATTGGATAAGAAATAAAGTGTGCACGTGATTTAAAAACAATGATAGAGTAGGATAGCCGAGAGAAACATTTAAATAAGAAATAACTTACTTTGTTGTTCTTTGAATAAGAAAAGGTTAAGAGAAAACTCTATGGAATAGAAACACAAAGGTTACCCAACGCACACGCGATGTTTGTACATCACAAAGTTCACTGGACGGTATCTGGAATTGATCCCGAGTGAGTATAGAACAGTTGAGGTACAATTCATGTTCATTCCTGTTGTTCGTTTGCTATGATGAAAAGACCTACAGCTTATTGTGAAATTCATGCTTTAATCCCATCGTGATTAAATAAGAATCTTTTAATTCTATACGCTGCTAACATTAGTATTTATGTGAACAAAATACAAAATACTTAACACTTGAACAAAATAATTTTCAGTACAGGAAACAAAACATCGGAAGGTGGAGCCTCCTGTGACTTATAGTGATAACTTTAACATCTTTTCGAGAACAAAACTCTTGGATATAATTGTTTTGTACATAGGAAAGCTCAGTGTTTCTTTTACTTATAGCTACTTGAGCTTGAGAATGACACGTTTCGCTTCCCGCCCATTGTTTGTCTTCAACGCAGTATAGCAATAAATTCGAAACTAAGCACTTCAGAGTGTCGCAGATAATAATTAATTTCATTTTAAATTATCATTGTAACGCATTTGCATTGTTCATTTAAAAAATACTTCGTTTTTATATTACAAACATTCTTCATTTACTGTGGGCCTGGACAATATTGAAGAACATCCATAATAAATACAATTTCCTGTAATAACTTTAAGCACGATGTGCGAACTGGTCCGGGCTCAATTCCAGGTGGTGGCATTCGGTCAAAAATGTAACACTGTTTTTAGGCCAATCACTTTTAATGTAGTTTTTCTGGGTCTTCCTCATACACATCAAGCACATGTCGGTGTGGTAGTTAACTCACAGGTCCCAGGTCGCTTTCTTCCATTTTTCCATTTCCCAGAATAATGTGTTCAACAACGGACGTATTCCCTCAAAACGTCGCTGAGTAAATGACCTGAGATCGAGATACAATAAAAATATTTTTATTTATTTATTTTGCAAAGGCTATAGGAGATATAGATTTGCATAGTTAATATTTGAAACAATTTCTGAGAAGAAGATCATAGGAGAGAGAAAAATCAATACTTTGAGTTAAACCAGTTTGATACAAGGAACGTAAGGTACCCACATCAAAATATGAGTGTTCGATACCGTTATAGAGCTAAAAACCTTTTCACAATTCAAATGAAACAAGAAACTCTTTTCTTTTGATTGCGAGTCCTCGAATAAAACAAGAACATTTTTTCCCTTGGTTACGAATCCTCGAATGCACGAATATGCACAAAAAATCAATACTTTGAATTAAACCACTTTTATACAGGGAACGTAAGGTACCCAACACCAAAATATGAATTTTCCGTACCGTTATCAAGCTAAAACGCTTTTCACAATTCAAATGAAACAAGAAACTTTTCCCCATTTCCCGAATGAAGCAGGAAATGATTATGATCTCTAATAGCACAGGCCAGCACTCTTGTACTGAGCTACCATGTACCTAGCATCTTCAAATTCATTTTCATACATACTTTGTGAAATCAAAACAAGGAACACAGTTTTGTTTTTTTGTTTTTCACTTAAAGAGATACTGGACAAACATCTCTAAAAGCAAAGGTAAACGCTTAGCATTGAAGTAACATATTTTGTATACATACATAACTAGCTCAAAGGCAATTTATCTTCAATTTTTAAAATATCGTTTCCATTCTTCATTCTTTCATTCTATTTATTTAAAACTTCGGCCCTGAGATAGATTTCCGATGTGGACGTTCTATCGAACAATCATGCATAATAGCTTAAAAGATATTATGATGATAATGAAAGTTCACGAAACGATAGTTCCCTTAAGGTCTCGCGATAAGTAATTATTGAGAAAAACAAGATTAAATGTAGAACTATATGAAGGCCCGTAATAAGATCGTAGCTAGTGAGGTAGCGATTTATCGAGGCTACGAACTTCATGTTTTATTATCTATTAAGTGTATGCAGCCATACGGAGAAAACTATAGAACTGTACAAGGGAAGGCAAAATTGTATGTGATGTCTTGTCCAGATCAGTTTTTTGTACGAATTTTATAAGGGGTTCATTATGACATTGGACGTCCTCATAAATTTTTGTAAAAGCCTCTCTGGTCTTGCTTCTCGAAGTATTCTGTCTCGTCTTGAGAAGGAACTGTATCATGAGGGACGTGCTCTCATCGAAAAATTAAGATATTAAATGATATAACGGGTACCATCTTATTTTTGATGAACATTATAGCCTTAATTTACAACGGTATAAACAGAATGAAACCTTTTTTACTAATTTTAAAAGGGGTTCAGTCCGATATTGGACCTCCTCATAAATGTTTGTAAAAGTATCATCTGGTCTTCCTTTTTGAAGTATTCTGTCTCGCATCAAGAAGAAACTGTATCATGAGAGACGTGCCCTCATTACAAAATTAGGTTAATACATAATTTAACTGGTACCATCCGAATCTTGATCAACATTATAGCCTTAATTTACAACAGTACAAAGAGAATGAAGCCTTTTTTCTACTTCTTTTATAAAGACGGGTTCAGTCCGACATTGGACCTCTTCATAAATGTTTGCAAAAACTCGTGTGATCTTCCTTTTTGAAGTATTCTGTGTCGTCTCGAGAAGGAACTGTATCATGAGGGACGTGCCCTCATCACAAAATTAGGATATTACATGATTTAACGGGTACCATCCTAATTTTGATCAAAATTATAGCCTTAATTTACAACAGTACAACAGACTGAAGTCTTTTTTCTACGACTTTTGTAAAGGCGGGTTCAGTCCGACATTGGACCTCTTCAAAAATGTATATAAAAGTCTCGTCTGTTCTTGCATCTCGAAGCATTCTGTATCGTCTCGAGAAGGAACTATATCATAAGGGACATGCCCTCGCCACAAAATTAAGATTTCCTGCTTTAAGTAATTCTACTTAAGGAACGTCTAAGACGACTTTTCGTTTCTTTTATTTTTATTAAAATATAAAATTCCAAAGCAACGATAACAACACAAACACGACTAAATTGTAGAATGTTACTAACGTTGAACCGGAAAAGAAGTGTGCAACGATAAATATGAAACCTTTTAATTTAACGTCCCACGAATATCTCTTTTAGGCTAAGGTAAAGGGATTATTAAGGTAAGAGAAATGATATAATGAGATGAAGCGGAAATACTAAATGAGAATCAATGGACACGACGTTGTCCAACACAAACTTATTTAATGTGCTACGATTATGCCCATTATGCTAAGTGTACCATGAGCTAATATATTCGGGAGTCGAAGTAGGGACCCCATACATCATATGTAAGCGCTCTGCTGCTGTACCATCTGACCCCCCTTTCCGTTACTAAGTTCTTTTAGCCTTCCCCAGCTGGTCTAATAGCTAGCACGGACCTGTGGTGAACGTGATCCTGAGTACAATTTCCTAAGGGAGATAATTTAAGAATAAATAATGTGACTTTTAGCGAAAGAGGACATTTTTCTGGGACGTGAAACTCTAAGATTTCATCTCTCTCTTACAAACGATAAGTCTCGTTTAGAGGTAATTTGCGTTAAATAGCGTTGTAATGTCGTTATTAATAAACCATGCTCAGTTCAATTGCGAGAGAAATGTCCACCAAACAGAACTAGATTATCATTATTAGCTAGCATTCATTACGAACCACATAAGGATACCGACTGGAGTATACAAAAAGGTGTTCCGCAAAAATACGATATCTCCCAAACACACAAACAAAAAATTAATAAATCCCATATACACATTAAAGGTAAACGCAATTGCGAAAAAATACGATCGCGAAACAATATATGTAAGTACAGCATATGTGGAGTCAAAGATAAAGAGAGCTTATTTTGATGAAGGTTCTCAAAAAACAGATAAGCTTTTCCAAGTGAATACAACCCCTCACCTCATCCATGCTATATTTCATATCCTTATTCACTTCCACATCTGAGGTGGGAGTTATTCGAAAATGTTTATACGTATCCCATACACTTACGAAGAACCTACGGTCTTGAGTTCGATTCCGGTGAGATAGCTTTGAAAATGAAAGTATTTTTATCAATATATATCAGTCAATCAATAAATATATATAAGTATACGCCAGAGTAGACTAAGGGGTCCAAACTAGCTATCCAATACACGACTAGAAGACGAAGACCAATCAATTGGGAAGCTTCGATCACTGAATATCAATGGATTGGGGTGGGAGTCTAAAATAGCTACCCAATCATATGATATACTACAATGGAGGAATAACGACAAACAGTATACATAAGTATACTCTGTACCAGAGGGCTAAGGGGTCCAAAATAGCTATTCAAGACAGACGAAGACCAATCAATTTGAAAACTTAGATCACTGAATATCAAAGGATTGCTGTTGGGTCTAAAATAGCTTCCCAATGCTATGCAAAATAGCGATTCAATACAAGACGAAACGTTGAAGAGCAATCAGTTGGAAAGCTTCAGGAAAAGCCATGTTTTGTATTGTTTCTACAGCCCCTAGGCTTCCAAGAATATCCGCATAGCAACAACGGGTTCCCAGGCCAAAAAATTTCCCACAGGGTAGCCTATACTAGAAGAGGCGAAAGACGAAGAAGAAGACGAAAAGGCATGTTTCGTCTTTATTCTATATACCATAGGCGGCCCAGAGTATGAGCATACGTATACCAGCTTAGCAACAGCGCCTAGCGAACGTTCCAACGGGAAATAATTAGGTCCAGGTCATATTTGCAGAATTGAATATTTCACTACTTCTGGCACTTAACGTTGTTAAATTGGTAATTAGCTATTTATTCTGAAGTGATACTAAGACAATGTATATAGGGAAAAGTTACAATAATTAAAAAAACATAATGTGTAATCGGCAACAACGTTAATATTTTAGGACATTTTAGATGATTGATTACTACAGGTTCATCTCTAGAGTTTAGATATAAGAGATAAAGGAGTGGTATCTTATTAAAGTATATACAAAAAAGAATATTTTATTATCAATTAGAAGGATATGTAAAGTGATTGAACAATGCTACGTTAACATAAATTAATTATATCAATTTTTAAAAAGTTATTGTGAATAGAATATTTTGCCAAACGTCATAGCAAATTTCTCAAATCAAGATATATCAAGTACGAAATCCATTGGTACTATAGTGAAAATGATTGATCATAATTCCAGAGTAAGACGGGAAGTCAGTGATGTCGAAATCGCTAATATACCTGGTTTGTCCCAGAAGTCCCAGGAATGAGGAGTTGCAGTTGACAACGCTGGCTGAGGGCGCGGAGCTACGGGCGAAGGATTTAAGTTAGTGGAGAATTTAAGCTTGGAAACGAGAGAGGTATAAGTCGCATGTTGGCAATGTTGAGGCAAGGTAATACGCCGCGCAGAGGTAACTACTGCATCTTCCTCGAGGAAAACATCGTCCACTTTTCGAAGCAACGTTATGTAATATAATTTTGTGTCAAAATGAAGAGAAAACGGGACGTACACGTTCAAAATACTTAGGAAAACCTACAATGACAAAACTGAACAAACTTTTATGAGACACAACCGTTTTCGGAATGATGGGATGTCAGTCAACGGTGTCAAAAATCTGACGAGTGAAATGAAGAAGCAGCGTTTGTTGAATTAACAGGTATTGCATAAACGCTATGAAACCTACCCAGAATATTTGGACAGTGTGATCAGAGGGGACCGGACGTGGAGTACTCTGCATGGTTTTCCACGACGATGTTATATATACCTCAGTGTGGAATGTGATCTTGCTTCAACAACTGAAAGCAGGAAACTGATATATGTTTCCTTTTCAAGCTTCGTATGTCACGTTTTGTGCAATAACTGACGATTAAGTGTTGAGATTTTTGGAGAGGACTATGGAATACCCAAAACAATCGATCATCACGTTTTAACGGAGAATCTTCAAAAGAGTAAAGTCTGAGCAGAAATCATGCCAAAAGTTCTTACAAGTGAGATGGAGAAGCAGCGTTTGTTGAATTAAAAGTTATTGCATGAACGCTACGAAACAGATCCAGAATGTTTGTACAGTGACCACAGGGGACCAGACGTGGATTATTCTGAACGGTGCTCGACGAGGATACAGTAGATACCTCTGCGCGCTGTGTGATCTTGTCCTAAGAACTGAAAGCAGGAGACTGTTACCTGTTTCGCTTCCAAGCTTAGGTAACATACCAACTTCTCCGCTCCGAGCCTCTTTCTATCAGCGAGCGTTTCAACTACTTAAAAGTTTCAACTACAAAATATCCTTTCAGAAATTCTTGGACCAACCCTATATGTCATGCTTTTTAGTTTTCGGTAATCAATTAATTAAGGTAACAACAGGCAATAAGGGGTCATTCTTGACCACCTAAGTTTTTTGAGTATGGTTGGCTTTTTGAGTATGGGTACGTTGAGTATTATCGGATATTTGCTTTGACTTGTAGGTATATTTATAGAGAGCTTAGTTTGTTCTTCCACAAAGGTATGGTTGCCAATATTTCCGAAAACTGAAGTTTAAACGCTTTCTTGCATGCTATTTTTGGTATCGGCAACAGAAATGTTCCAGACATTCGATGAAAGCGAGCTACTCCGACACTTCGCACGCAGCCTAATATGTGCCGCGGCCTTTAGAAATAATTTTTCTACCGGGTCTGTTGGAACTACCTTGTAACGTTCCTCTTTGAGCGTTACATTTTCTCAAAAGAGATTACTTTATAGAGATATTTGATCAGCTCTTAGTTAGTATTATTCCCTCTTTATATTTTCTCAATTCTCGACCCTCATGAAGGATTCAAGATGGTTGATGATTGGATTAGTATGTGTAGTTAAGGTATGTTACTTTCTTTGTACGTCTATGGCCTGCATCGAGTGGATATCTCTCAAACTCAATAGATGACGCTGGCTGTTTGAAATAAATTTGAATTTATATTTTGTTTAAAACTGAGTAATTTGTTATGGACGTACATATATGAATATTAATTTACGTAATTTTTATTTTCATTTAGTTATATATATGTCAATATTAACATCGTTGTTTTAATTTTACGCTCTGTTGCGTAGTAAGGAGCGGCCAATCAGAGGTCGAGCGGGATCTAAGAGCGGGGTCACCTTTGTCTTAGCTCACTGAACAAAAATCATGGCGTTGCGAGAGAAGGGATAGTGCTCCGTTCTGTCTTATGAATATGAAGTTACTGTATCTTACGCAGTGAAGTGACTTATTTTCTACCAAAAATCTCTCTGTAGAAGATGTCATAGTGGAGTGAGATTGAAAAATCCATGTAACGTATGATAAACTATAATAGCTCATCTGCAATTCTGTTCACGTTTATTCTTGTTACTGTTAGGACATGCTTGCTGCTGATTAACTTCGTGTCGTAGTTAGAAATATGGCAGTTATACCGGGAGCCACCCCTTCGACTAAGTTCTAGCTCGGCCTGCTGCATCTTCTCTGGATAAATTGTCTATGGCGTTGTCAGCGTGATTGTTCTCCGTAGCGATTTCTCATCTTCTCCTTCATCTCCTAGTTTGGGACTTGGTGCTTGGTTATTTTGTCGACTGACTCCACCCTGCTCTAGCGGGATCTAGGCCTGCCGCCTTCCTGGAACATCGTTGTGGGCAAAGGCCCTTCAACAACTTATACAGTTCACTTATGTCTACCTAGTGGAAGCTGGATGTGTTACTACCTACTGCTGACTACAGAAGAAGGTCGCCATTTGGTAAATCTGTACATACGATTCAAGTTTACGATTACCGCGTGCTAAGCTACGTGAAGGATTGTAGGAGATGCTGCCTGAAGCTGTGCTCTTGGGACTGGTCCGTGGTGCTGATATCATTTGCCAGTAGGTATTTACTAAGTAACAGATGGACGAGTTTGATCACCGCTTCCAGGTAACTCTGTCTTTATTATTTCTAACTCAATCTGTGGAAGAAGTAACATCATTCCGGGAACTGTAAGAAATCTTGTCTAGACGCATAATATTCATTCAAATGTTTGTCTCCGTTTGTGATTAGCTAGTGCAATATTATTCATATCGGGTGTTCACTCTGTTGTTTCGAGTCACTTTATTAAGAAAGACAATATCACTCATCAATCGATTTGCTATTTAGTGAGTTCACTCAATATACGTCCATTAATTCTACAATGTTTGTAATGTTGTCTAATATCGTAAGTTTCGCTTGTAACATGTCTGAGTAGACGGAAGTGAGTCTCTATCCAGTAAGTCAGTTCATACGCCGACGGGGTAGTCCGATGTCAACACCATTTCTCTCTTGCTTTAAATGAAATTGTTCTCTTGAGTTGCGCAGATGTATAATGTATCACTCGCTCACAATCTAGCTCATGTTCGTCCCAGTAGTGGGCACTCCGTGTTGTTATTTTATAAGTATTATGTTTGGTAAAGTTAAAGCTTGATTAGCGACAGTTAGCTCATGTTCTTCCCAGTAGTGGGCACTTCGTATTGGTTACTATAACATATAGTTCATAGTCTAAGTATTAACTCGCCACGCAAGGAACAGGTCTATGTAAATCCTCGAGTTGTTTTCATGTATTATCTTTAATTACGAAGCTACTTTAATAGTAAAGTTGGACGCGTTGAAGACGGTGGGCATTGCGATTGCATTTAAACCTAGATGTAATGGTGTCAGGGGTAGAGTCCAAATTGCTGGCTGGTCTGGTACTTCCTATAAATGTTTCTATCATATTATTATTATTACCGCCGCTGTTCAGTTGTAAGCTATGGCGAGGGAAAGCGCCCTCTTAACAGTTGGTTGCGGAAACTAGTGGAAACGTTATGTTTTGGGTGAGGAAGGTTAGTCGGCGCAGCCGTGCACTTACTCCCTACTGATGAGATGTTTTGTAAACAGTAATGTACTTTGTAATCTCCCTTCACTCATTATAATGTAGGCTACCAAAGATTCTGTCTCAATGCTTGCTCGAGGAATGTAAACAACGGCTCAATTATTATTAAGGATAATATTTAAATGTTGTAGTCACTAGTTACTTAGTTGCGTTGGTGAGAGAAGTTTTGTGAAATTTTCAAGAGACTGAAATACGTATGTTTTTTTACTATGGTTATTGAGTCTAGCTGTTCATGATCGCTAATATTGATACAATTCTTACCATTATTTGCTGTTCGCAAAAGAGTTAAATAAGTATAATATGCAAGGTATTCGGTGTTGTTTCGAAATGATTTTTTTCCTAATCATGGTGCCGATAATACCATTAGTGTGCAAAAGTCTGGAATTGAATAGTGTTGCGCGTACTGGTCCATAATTGTAGCTTAAGGAAGGAAGTAGTATCGGCGACGCAACTGATTTGTTTTCTTTCATTCCTCCCATTTTCAATATAATGTTAGCTACGAACAAGAGTGTAAATAATCGGTAAAACTTGTACATTACAAAGTTGGCTTTCCCACACGAGATCATAAGGTCGTTACAAGTTTAGCTACCCATCTATAGAACCGAACTCGCACTCTTCAAATTTGTCACCCTAGTTCAAAATTATTAAGGTAACGTAAACTCATAGGTTGCAAGTTGACGTACCCAGCAATGGAGCTTTCAACCTTGCTTGGGCATTTTGTCATTGTACACGATGTGTACCATCAAGGTGTATCCCATTATCTTCATACGGAATTTCTCGCATTGCCCAGTGTGTGGCCACACAGAACTCCGGAGTGCCTACCAAAGTGCCTACCATTTAATATATAGCCAAAGCGTTCTTGTTATACAAACAAGTCTTCTTATGATTCGAAATCTTGGCGCTCGTGGGATAAAGCATACCTAACTTCAGACCACTCTCTTCGCAACGCAAATTCCTGACGTAAGTTTATTGGGCTACCCAATGGCAGGCTCTGACCACAACCCGGCAATGACCAACCCGAACACACATGCCGATGGGTTCTGTTTATCCTACCCTGCCTGCACCGCTACCGCCATTCGCATAGATATACTGTACACACGTTGGCGTACTAATGTATCTCATCGCAGATCCAATAGTCCTTGTTAGATCATCATTTGAATCTAATAGCAGCCCATTATGGTGCATATATTCCCGTTTAACTGGTATCAGAAGCCGTTACCCTGATATCTGTGATAGGTAGCTTTCTTCAGCCACCGTTCACTCTCTTTGCAGGAAGTAGTCTAACATTCCCATCCCGGTATAGCAACCACAATTGCAGGTAGAGGTACGTAGTACATTAACAGAGCCAATAACTGACGAGGGCCGACAATTAGTAGAAATGTGCTGCTGGGAGTGGGGTAAATCCAAGTAGGTTTGCCCGAAAAATACGAGGTGCCAATTTCACATGTTTCTGTGCTACATGTACGTTGTACATAAGCTATCTAGTAGTAAGAGTCTCATCTGATCGCGATTTGGACTTTGACTCCGACATTTTTGACGTCATAGGTCAAAGGTTAATACCCTTGGCCCGGTGTCAATGACCTAAGGGTTCTTAGGACCAACTCTCTAAATTTCGGCACGGGTACCTTGGCCCACACACTAAATTTTGGCAGGGGTACAGAGGACCACCCCGCTTAAATTTTGGAAATTGTGAAATCTAAAAAATGGGTACGGTAGCCTAGGACCAGCGTAATAACCTGTATCAGTAATGGGGGTCCATCTCGTTCCCTTTTATGGGTAAAAAATGTTAAAATGTCAAATTTCGGGGTTTTTTGACATAATTTATCTCCTTTAAAAAGGTTTAATTACCCTAGATGGTTATATCGTTCTATAAAGGGGTTCTTTCCTTTCTATAAGACATGGCAATATTGATGCACCACTTTAAATTTTTGGGAGGGGCCTTGGTCCACCCCTTAAATTTTGGAAATTGATCGTTATAAACATTTGGTATTATAGTATAGGACCCTAATATAGATCACTATAAATTAGGGTGGTCTACCTCGTACCCTTTTAGGGGTACAAAATTGCGAAAATATAAATGTAAGCAATACGTTCTACCACGTGTTTGGTTTTTGGCCCATTTTATAAGCTTGGATGAGATCCTATTCCTTATATGGTAATATGGTCATGTATAGGGGTCCATTCCCTATCAAAAGACATGGGTACATTGATGCACGCCTTTAAAATTTTGGATGGCTAAATTGACCCACCCCCTTAGTTTGGAAATTCTCCAATTTAAGCATTTGGTATCACAGTACAGGACCTCAATATGTATCATGATAAATTTGGATGGTCCACCTCGTTCTTTTTTATGGGGAAAAATTGCCAAAATATAACCGTAAGTTATAAATTTAGTTATACATTTTGATGAGGTCCTATAATCTTATATGGTTATATGGTCATATATAGGCGTCAATTTTCTATCATAAGAATTGGATACATTGATGCACACCTTTATATTTTTGGGAGGGTTCCTTTGACCCATCCCTTTAATTTTGGAATTTGTTTAATATAAAAATTCGGTAGCATACTATAGGACCCCAGTATATATTACTATAAATATGGATGATGTATCACGTTCACTTTCATAAGTAAAGAACTACCAAAAATTAAATTTCGGAGGTTATTGACCCATTTTGTTTCATTTGATGAAGTCTTATTGCCTTTCAATTTTGTTATTTGTTTAATATAAAAATTCGGTAGCATAGTATAGGACCCCAGTATGTATTGCTATAAATTTGAAAGAGTACATTGGGCCACCCTTAAATTTCGCATATTGTCCAATTTAAAACATTAATAAAACTTGGTATAAACTTGGGTGGTTCATTTTGTTCCCTTTTATGGTTAATAAATTGTTAAAAATTCAAATTTCGGAGGTTATTGTCTCACTTTGATGCGGTTTTATTACCTTATACGAAAATATGAATGTGTCCAGATGTGTATTTTATTTCTCAAGATATAGGTATTATCTGTCAGGAAAGTAAATATACACCTATTTTTCGAGTCTGGCATTCCTGCGATCCATCCGTGGAGAGTATGAGAATTAAATCAATCAAATATTTACTGAGGGGCAAAAAGAAAGGTTTAATCTGAATAAGACATTGCAGAGGGGCACAAGCTGTGAATACGAATAGTGCATAGTGTAAATAAAGGACGACACCGAAAGAAAAAGCCAGAAACAGAAGTTAAACTTAGAAAAAAGACTAAAAATTGTCGAAGTGGGAACATAAAACACAAATACAACAAATACGCCGACAACTCTACATTTAACATGTCATGATCCTAGTATAGTTGTTAAGGGCCTGGCTTACAAATGCAAAGGTCGTCAGTTCGAATCCCCAACAAGGACATTTTTAAAAATTTTTGTTGATAATACATACAGCTCATGAGAGGGTAAAAGAGGTCGTATTTACTTTTTCGTAGCAATTATTATTGGTAATGTTTAGTACTGATAATACTTTTTGTCCTTGCGTATTGCTTCTATTCTTTTCCTCATTTCGAAAGAGAAGAATATCCGAACAAATGCCACCAAAATTTCTCTTATTTTGAATGTAAACGCCATTTGCGATTATTGAAGAATAAAAATTGAACGTTCCGAAGTAGCTGCAAAAAGTAAAAAGAAAAACATGGAAACGGACCATACTCATGGTTACTAAAAATACAATTTCTACATGCCTTACACCTCCCGACCACACTTCTACGCTAACAAGTAAGAGGCTTGTGTTTAGGTAGGCTGGTCAATACGTTTTTCAAAGGGGCCTGGTTTAGCTCTGACGCACCACAGGTGCGAGAAGGGAGCAAAACACTTTTTCTCTCTCCCTCTGTTCGTCTATTTATCTATCTATCTGTATATATATAACACTATTTGCGAATGCCATAACCACCCTAATTTTCAGCGGATTGAGAAGAAACTTGGCACAAACATTAATTGTTGAAATATCTTGATGATGAAAATGTTCAAAATAGCGGCCCAAGTTCCAAGGGAACCAAATTCGCCCATAAATAGGTATTCAGAAAGTTTGAATAACTTTTCCTCTTTTACAAAAAATTTTTGTGTGCAGGGACTTATTCTCTTTTATTGAAATATTGGACCCGATTAATCACCTAAAGAAGGTTCACGCCCTTTCGCTACGGTCATTCTTTTTTTTTTTTTTTTTTTTTTTTTTTTTGCAGGATGGGGTTATTTTCGTATCGGAACAAGATGATTGTTAGTGATGATACGAAATTACACACTGAAAGTAAAGTAACTTGTGAAACGTGGTATTTGAAAGAATAATATAATAAATGTGCTTTCCCCTAACACAGAGAACTGTAAATCATGTATTTCAAGTTGAGTGAGTTAATTTTGAGTTTAACGTCCCGTTCAACAGCGAGGCTATATGAGATGTGGACCTACTGATTAACGTGGAATCCAAACCACATGAGCACCCGCTGGGAATCGAACCCGGAACTCATGTATTTCGAGTTCGGAAGCGTGAATGGCGAGGAGTGTTATTTGATTTGCTTTTTAGTAACACATTGCAATGCAAATAAAGGTAGAAAACGGAAGTGGTAAGTTAAACAACAACAATAATAATAATAATAATAATAATAATAATAATAATAATAATAATAATAATAATAAGTGTTGTTTGTGGCAAGGCAATCTCTTCATCAATTCTCCTTCAAACGTAATCAAACGTAATGGGGCCACGGCAGAGCCCTCTTTAGTCAAAATGTCGATAACTTATATTGAGAGAACAGAAGGTGATAGTGGGATGGGACCAACGATGGATACCATTGACCCATAAGGCGCATCGAAAAAATTAGGGGCGCGGACGCAAGCCAGCCTTACTTATTTCCACATAATAATATAAAATTATATTGTCGAAATACACACACGAGTTAGCTACTAATATTTCATATTATTATTATTATCGACAGTGTCTTTTCATTACGTGAGCATGTTTGACATGAAACTAAAGAGAAGATCCATCATTCGTAGAAAGAATAAGAATAGTCAGTTACTTTAACTGTGAACGACAGCGTAAAATACGAAAAGACTGGCTACCTATAGCGAAAAGGAACAATACTTTCTCTCAAATGGATAAAATATCAAGCCGAGATAGATTCGAACTCGCATGGACTGCGCGAAAAGCCAGTGCTTTGTCGACTTTTTTTTTAACTGACTCACCGAACGTGTTTCAGTAACTTACTTATTGCTAATTTTATTTGCTTCACGCGTTTAACTTGCTTTTTCTAATAACTTATAACGACAGGGACACGAACACAGAAACATCGAGAACAGTTAAACATCATAGATTCTCTCCCGCCGGGAATCGAACCTGGGACACCATACACCAAAGGCGCACGTGCTAGCCACTAGACCAGCAGGTAAAGCACAGCTCTCTCCCTGTGTCGTTAGTGATTACGACCACTGTATTGCCACCTATCACTTCTGTGGGTTGTATACTATGATCACATGTTTCTTCTTTGCTGGAAGAGTTAAACCTACATTCTATGTAAGACATGAGGTATTTAGACCTACATGCTCTTCATATAATGTAATAAAAGGGTCATGCTGTAAATAAGAAAGAGAACATTCTTTGGACGAAATTGAAACTATTGGCATCAGAAATATTTATCTACGAGGCATGCGCAGTAGTATATTTCAGAATAGTTACTGTTTAGTTCAGTAAACGAAGAAAGAGGTATAGAAAAGCAAATATGTCGCGTCAACGAGATCGACTAGAGTTGACAGAGGCGGAAGCAGATGTGTAGTAATACAACAACTTGGTTAAATTGATAATTGGTTCTTTATTCTGTAGTAGATCGTATCACGACTTTACGGGAGAGCAGAGAAAGACTTACTAACGCTATCATATAGTAAGCTGTAGTAACATGATCATATAGACACAAATGAAAAAAAAATGAAATCTTTAAGTTTTACGTCCCACGCTTAAGCCGGTTAGACTAAAGGAGACAGTGATGATGAGAGATGAGTGAAATGGTGGAATGAAGAAAGTGGGAGGAAACGGGAGAACCCCGAGAAAACCCACGATCGCGGTGTTTGTTACAACGAGATACTTTTGTATCGTTTAATAATTACCTGTACCTTGGGCAGAAAGTGCTCATACTCAAGCACTATACTTGATATAATGCTAATTTAAAAAAATAACAAAAGAAGAATGTTTTTAATATATGTGAAGAAATATACATTATTGTATAATTCGTTGCTATGTAGTTGTTTATAGATACCTAGTCAACATGTATGTTTGCAAGACAGTTTGAGTGAAAATACGTTAAAAGAGTATCAACTAATAAACCATTTAATACCGATCATCGACTTGTAATTTCGATAGAAAAGGTGAGAATAATAGTGTATATAATTATTGAAGATATTTTTTATGTGTAAACAATTACTACCACTCAAGATTTACTTATATTGTTAGCCGAACCAGGTTAACGACTACCTTCGGTGAGTCGTTGTAAAATTTTTGGTTTACCTCACCCGGGAACTTTGTAAATTCTTATCCTGAAGTATAAAGTAAGGGTGAATTTACTTCTGTAATAAGGTTCATGACTACGAACTTTACTATACTTCGAAGTGGTAAAATAATCACAAGAAAAATGATGATCGGTGAGGCAATGGAGAAAGAAACTGGTGACAGTGGTAATGAAGAACAAAATACAGCTCCTGTTGTACCCGAAATGTTATCGTTAGAAGACAAAATCTTAACGGCTTTACAGAGACAAGAACAACGATTGGAACAAAGTTCACCCCAGATGTCGGAAAATTTAAAGCAGACTTCCAGTAAACAGTACGAGGAATTAAGTAAACGATTGGAGCAGACATCCGAAGAAACGAAACAATCTATTATCCAGGCGGTGAGTGACATTACATCACAGTTCGATGAAAAGCTAAGAAGAGTATCTGAAGATTGCCAGGATAATTACAACCATACAATTCAAGAAGTCAACTGTGTAAAAAAGGATTTGGAAGTAATAGAATCTTCTATACGGCAACAAAAGATTCAGGTCACGGATAATTCTACCAAAATACGTGCGAATACTCAGTTGATATCTGCATTACAAGAGGAAATCAGGATGCTACAGATTAAGGACAAAGCATACCACAACAACATGGTTAATGATCATTTGGAGTTCCCTTGTTCACAGGAGATGACCTCGCGTTCACCCGTAACAGATCAACGTGGACCTCACATTATCTCATCTTCAAGTAACCCATCCGATGAGTTCATTATTTTGGAAGAAATTCATCCAAGGAATACAGATGGGCGTAAAAGAGATGGTGGAAGTACACATCATGCAGTAGGTAGGAATTGTCACTCAACACGAACACGGAAAGATGAAAGAAAGGTAAAGTTAAGTGTAAAGATGAGTGAAATACGTGCTATGAGTAAGTTCAGTGGTAAATGTAACGAAAATGCTACCTCTTTCCTAGAAAAATTTCAGGATGAGTGCAATATAATGTGTATAGATAAATCGCAATATATGAAACTAATCCCTCATTTATTACTCCCACCATGTTCTTTATGGTTTAAAGCAGTACGAGATCACGTCAATACATATGATGAATTTAAAGCTGCGCTGATTGCAAATTACGAAAATGACTTTTTGCTTGCAAACAGAGATGCCACGATTAGAAATCAACCTTTCAATCCTCGTTTGCACAAATCTGTTGTTGATTTTGTTGTAAATACATATAATGAATTAAAAGTCGTAAATCCGTTGCAATCGGAATCTAGAGTAATTGCATCAATTCGAAATTTGCTACCGTTTAAACTACAACAGTTCCTGTTTTCTACCCAGTGTATGAGTTTTAATCATTTATTAATGCTTGTACAATGTTATGAAACTCAATACCGCGCTCAGAATCATCAAGCGGGAGTAGGTAAAATTAAAAATAATTGAGATCACTTTGTACCTATTCGTAATCTAAATATCCGTAATGCGAACGATACGGAACACAACCTAAATCGAGTGAATTTAAGCAATCCGAACGAGCAAGATAGGCAAAGATATGTTGGTAATCCACCTAACCTAATCAATCGTGAGAATAATTATGTTAGATCACTTAACCGAAATAGACTCAAAAACAGTCAAAATACATGGCGAAATTCTAGGAATGCTATAAATCCTATGGATAGACATAACCGTAGTGCAAGAGATGGCACTTCATATCAAAATCAAAGTCATGACGCAATTCATGTACAAAATAGTGTGGGACATAATAACGATTGTGCAGTACAATGTACTTTATTACAATCATATGCAAGTACGAATTTAAGCTGACTACAGTTGATGAAGTAAGGGTTAAACCCATATCAGCTATAGATTCTCATGGACATTTATCTTCCAATTTATCCGATAATGTCAAACTCACATCATTTGTGTCATACTTAACCAAGAAGCCTAGCCTCTCTTGTGTTTCTTACTGTGTCAGCGAGGACCAAGTATTGCAACACGTACTTGCGAGCATAACACAATTAGGACACTTAGGGGATTGACTAAAGTTTTCACTTTAGGAGGGCAAGCTTGCTTTTTGAACATAATTTAATCATCTTCCTTTTCGCTTCCATCTTCATTTGGGCTTCGGCCCTAGGCTCCTTAATCATCATGACTGACCTTGGCAACGCTTCCGGACCACTTCCTGTTAATATCGGACCAAATGGACGCCAGAAAACTCAACCCCGGATTGTTACCGACACTTCACGATCAGGACTCAACACCTCTGGTTCGCTTAGTTACGCTGATTGCATTAGTAAAGGCCATCGCATTCGATCTCGGTCTCTCTCGGATGGAGAACAATCTCTGGATCCCAAGAAACAACGCATTAATCCTATAATCGATCAGGGTAGTAGCAGCTCCAACATGGATTAGGCATCAACTTCAGTCGATACTTCTAACACACGCAACCAACCAGAACCCGTATACAATTTTCTGTTAACAGATTATGACCAGAAGTATGATACAGTTCGCGCAGTTTTTCAGCAGCTTGCTAAATATGTACCTCGTCCTGAGATACGTGAAATAGTCAAAACTCGCAGAGGCATAATCATAAAGTCTAGCAATTCAAACTTTGTATCGCATGTGCGTAACAAGGCCACTTTTGAAATATTTGGGCCAAAGGCTAAACTAACAGCACTAACTCCTACCACACGCAAAACTCCTCCTCCTCCTAGACGATCGCCAATGCTCTCAGTAGTTATAAACGGAGTAGAACCGGACCTCACCGATGAGGAAATTTGTGAGGAATTACATCAAGAAGGATTCCCTGTAAAACGATGTATCAGGATAAGGAACAACAATGGTGCAACTTATCTTGTGAGGGTACTCACAGATCAGCCACAATTAATAGACCAATTGCTATCCACGGGAGCTTACATTTATCGACGACGTTATAAGGTCGAACCCTCTCGCACACCTCCTCCTCTCCCGTTACGATGCGAGAGATGCCAACTCTACAATGCACATCCCACATCCGAATGTACAAATGATATTAAATGTGGATATTGTTCCTTACAACATTCTACCAAGGATTGTCCCAATCAAAAGGCACCGCCTCAATGCAGTACATGTCCTGAGAAGCATCCAACTTATAGCTACAGATGTAAGGCTAAGCCACAACCTGAGCCATCCAAACCAGAACTTGTAGCACCCATAAGATCTGCTGACCGTCCAACTCCACCTGCTAATTCTTTACTTCATCCGGTCACTGTCGAAGATCTGCTCCGCTTTCTCACAATTAGTTTACAGAATATCCATCCGTTTCTTCGCACCCACATTCTCAACCAAATCATTCACGCAGCTCCAGCTACATGCCACCTATTCTGGACCGACAGTCCATTTTCAAATTCAACCTCTTGAAGTCTACGTATAATATGGCAGCTCCTATTTGCTACTATTTCTGTATTTTCGTGATGACTTACAACTTATTATTTATGAACATTCGTTCTCTGTTGACACATCAAGTGCTGTTTACGCAGTTATTACAGGAAGAACATATATCAGTTTTTGCGCTCAATGAAACTTACCTGGCTCCTTACCTACGGTGTTACATACCAAAATTCAATATACTACGCCATGATGCTCCGTCCGGACCACGACTGTATGGGGGTACAGCTCTCGGCATTAGTAGTCGTATACCATACCGCACTGTTACAATACCCCAGGATTTCAATCTGCCTGAATACAATATAGCAACTATCTACTTTCGCGGTCGCACAATCACATTTGCTACAATCTATGTTCGCCCCGGAAAGATTATCAATTACGATTTCTTTCGTTTCATTGATACACAATCTAGGCATTATATTATCATGGCTGACTTAAATTTCCATAGTCGAACACAACGCGACAAGCAGCTCTTCCTTGATTTTATACATACATCCACTACTGGGGAATTTCACGATTTGCCACAGCCTACGAGACCAGCTAGTAACACGACTCCTGACGTAGTAATAACTTCGTCTTCTTCATCTCCTCTTATCAACATTACTGTACTGGACTCAATCGGTAGTGATCATGTTCCTATTAAGCTGGAACTACAATGTACAGCAAAGCCAACAAATCCCTTACCAGCTAGGAAGATTTATCTCTATCATAAGGCTAATTGGGATCAATATCGATCTACCATCGATGATGCCATTACCGCACTCACTGTACCTACCTCGCAACATAGTCTTGATCACGTCATCACGGAACTTACTGACGCAGTTAAAGGTGCAGCAGATCATTCCATTCCATCTACTCATGTCCATCCGAATAAACCTACCTTGCCGCCAAGGTATCTTAAATTTATTTCTGCTTCACGTCGAGCTTATCGAGAATATCGAACAAGCGGCAACTTGGAGGCACTTCGTTTACACCGTCAATATCTCCGAATAACACACAACTATATTATAGCCTACAAGAAAAGACAGTGGATTCACACGTGTAACACCCTTAGCACGGAAACTCATCCCAGCAAATATTGGCGTAAATTCCATCAACTCACTGGCAAAACGTCTCGCACGCCCTATCCTCTTATTCACAACAACCAAGCTCCTAATACTGACATCGACAAGGCGAATCTTTTTGCTGCATTTTTTCAAGATATCTTCACTCCGCTTCCTGGATGGCACACACCGCAACGCCTTCAATCTTCGATCAACCGTCACGCTGATCCTTCATCTGCTCATTTACAACCATCTGACCAGCATGTTCTGGAACCTAATAATCCACTAACTCAGGCTATAGACTCAGACGACATCAGAACTATTTTAGCAACTAAACGCAATACGGCGCCTGGATTCGACTCTATTACATATGCTCTCATCAAACATGCACCTCCTTCTTTCATTCTGATTCTCAGTCATATTTACACGTTCATCCTTCGAACTGGCTTCTTTCCGCTCGATTGGAAATACTCCAAAGTTCTTTTATTTCCTAAGCCAAAGAAACCACCATCTGATGTCCAGTCGTATCGTCCAATCCATTTAACAAGCTGTCTTTGCAAAGTATTCGAACGTATACTCGTTCGACGGCTTCACGAACACCTCCTTACATACAATCTTCTGCCAATCCATCAAGCTGGTTTCCGACCGCGTTTCAGCACACTAGATCAATTATTGCGACTTACCACTGCCATTTATAACCAATACAATACGGGATTTCCTTCTTGTTTAGTTACATTTGATTTGGAAAAGGCATTTGATAAAGTCTGGCATCCTGGCTTGATATACAAATTGCATAATTATCTGCTACCCATATCTTATATACGCTTAATCAATGCCTTCTTAACCGGACGTATTGCATACATCTCTATCAACAACGCTCTATCACACCCAATTTTCTTACACTCTGGCGTACCTCAAGGTTCTTCTTTGTCTCCATTGCTGTACTTACTTTACGTTGCTGACCTCAGAGTCACTCCTCACGTCCAAGTCTATCAATTCGCTGACGACACAGCATTTCTAACAACGGCTCGTACTATCCAAAGTATCAACAGACTAATGCAGCCAGCCATCGACACATTTGTCCACTGGTGTGACGTATGGAGACTCAGTATTAACTCTGCGAAAACACAATCTATTGTATTTCTACCACCTGGTAGACGATCCAGAGTGCTTCGCAATCCAAATCTATTACACATTCATGTGGACAACACGGCAGTTCCTCTTTCATCTTCTCTTACCTACCTTGGGGTGATATTTTACACAAAGCTCACTTGGACACCTCATCTTAAGAAAATCATCCTGGCTTGATATACAAATTGCATAATTATCTGCTACCCATATCTTATATACGCTTAATCAATGCCTTCTTAACCGGACGTATTGCATACATCTCTATCAACAACGCTCTATCACACCCAATTTTCTTACACTCTGGCGTACCTCAAGGTTCTTCTTTGTCTCCATTGCTGTACTCACTTTACGTTGCTGACCTCAGAGTCACTCCTCACGTCCAAGTCTATCAATTCGCTGACGACACAGCATTTCTAACAACGGCTCGTACTATCCAAAGTATCAACTGACTAATGCAGCCAGCCATCGACACATTTGTCCACTGGTGTGACGTATGGAGACTCAGTATTAACTCTGCGAAAACACAATCTATTGTATTTCTACCACCTGGTAGACGAGTGCTTCGCAATCCAAATCTATTACACATTCATGTGGACAACACGGCAGTTCCTCTTTCATCTTCTCTTACCTACCTTGGGGTGATATTTGACACAAAGCTCACTTGGACACCTCATCTTAAGAAAATTATTACTCAAGCCAAGAACAGACTAAATCTCCTTAAACGCTTAGTTGGAACCAGCTGGGGTTTACGACCACCTAATGTCCTCCATACTTACAAAGCTTTTATGAGGAGTACTTTAACTTACGGCCATACAGCTTGGGCCGCTGACCCCGACAAATTTTATAAACAATTATCAATAATGGAACGACATGCTTTCAGATTGGCCTATCGAATTAAATTACCATGTCCAACTAGGCTCCTCTATGACCTCATAGATTTTCCACCATTGCTTACCCATCTAGAACAGCTTCGCATCCGTTATATTACGCAACGTTTTGACTTACAACACCCCATGCTTCAGGACGTAATACGCTATGACCGAGACAATGATGCACCACCACGATACGTTGATTCTCCGCTACAGCACTATCTTACATTGTACCACTTGCAAATAGATCCTGCCGACCGCGACCCAGAAGTATTTGCTATATATAATCCACGTCATCTGTCATCTTCCATATATCCATCATATGCACAGTAAATACCTACTAACATGGGCCTCTCCTGTCTACATCAGTTCCTGAATAGCCCCAGAAACAGAAGATAACCTCATCTGTTCACTAACAGAACCTCGTGTTGTGGCGTCCAGAACAATTCATCCTCATTTCATCATCATTTCAAACAATTATTCCTATGAGTTCTATTATTCCTGCTATGTTTTGCTATTGACTTGATATTCCTTTTAATGTTTTTCATATTTTTTGTTATATTCACGCACTGAACCTAATACACTGCACTAATTTTGTTATTTTCTTGTTTCTTGTTTCATATTACTCATCGCCTCCCTGCACATTTTCTGTTATTATTATTTTATTTATGTATATAACCAGTTCAAGTTTATTTCTAATGTATATATGTTCATGTCTTTAAAAATAATGAATAAAGAGAAAAACCCTTAGACCACCCATAATTGTTATAGCCTCCACAATATCAATGTAACACTTCCCCGAAGAAAGGGCGCAACCCTTTAAACGGGTAGACTGTAAAAAAATAAAAAATAAAAAAAAATCATTTGTGTAAAAATAGATTTATTTTCTTCCTTTTGTTCGTCTAAACGTAGGTTACGTTTAATTTTTGATTTTTACTTAATTTAATTTTCTTTAATTCTCATTAACCAATGATAATTTTCAAATGATTTTAATTTTCTCTTGTTAATGTGAAGAATTATAATTCGATTTTATAATTGATTAAAGGCAAAGGTTATTTATATTATATGGATTTGTGTCGAGAATTTGTTGTCAAAGATTATGTTCAGAATAAGGTTCATTCTATTAAGCTATTTATCCGACGACTGTCTTTATGCGCTACTTTATATATATTACCCGAATAAGATTCTTCTATATTCTGATGCCTTATGGATACAATGTATATTTTAAAACATCATCTAACGTAGTTATCATATAATGCGCCCTGGAAAGATCAAATATTATTTTTCTTAACATCACCGTTTTAATAATGATTAAAAATGCTAATCATTGTGATTTATGTTCTTAAAAGGTAATTTGCCTCTTACGATTTTGACTGCGCACCCTTCAGTAATTATATTATTATGCGACGACCTTTTTATAATAAAAGATAAATGATAATGGAATAAAAGATGTATTATAAATGTATTTATATATATGAAGCTTAAGGAAGATATATATATACGTGGGGCGATCAAAATGTAAAGGACATAAGTAATGTAACATCATTATTGTAAACGGACCAGTGGTTCTTAAATATAAAAGCTAAGCTCGCTTGTAACTTTTATATTCAGTCCCATCGTCGGGCGACATTTTTATACAACGAGATACTTTTGTATCGTTTAATAATTACCTGTACCTTGGGCAGAAAGTGCTCATACTCAAGCACTATACTTGATATAATGCTAATTTTAAAAAATAACAAAAGAAGAATGTTTTTAATATATGTGAAGAAATATACATTATTGTATAATTCGTTGCTATGTAGTTGTTTATAGATACCTAGTCAACATGTATATTTGCAAGACAGTTTGAGTGAAAATACGTTAAAAGAGTATCAACTAATAAACCATTTAATACCGATCATCGACTTGTAATTTCGATAGAAAAGGTGAGAATAATATTGTATATAATTATTGAAGATATTTTTTATGTGTAAACAATTACTACCACTCAAGATTTACTTATATTGTTAGCCGAACCAGGTTAACGACTACCTTTGGTGAGTCGTTGTATTGTCCACCACGAAGTTCACTTGGCGGGGACTGGGATCGAACCTGGGACCCCAAGCATCAGAGGTGAACGCTCTACTACTGAGCCACCGCGCCCCCAGACACAAATGGATGTAACTGTGAGCACTACAACTTCGATTTATCGAAAGCCGTTTAGATATTCAGTGGTTTGCAGGGTTGTGTAAGACAGAATACAATTCTTCATACCTCAGCTTCCAGTAGCGAGATACATGCAATTTCTGGTTAGATACTTAAATTGCTATCGGAAAATTCCGATTTTGGAATAATTCCGGAATTCGAAAAAAACGGAATTTAGAAATTTCTGATTTCGTTAACATTCAAGAATTCGAAAAAATCAGGATTTTTTAGAAATTCGGAGTTTTTCTCAATTCAGGAACTTTCTAAATTCCCGAGTTCCGGAATTCTTCTGTATTAGGGAGTTTAACTGAATTCCATTATTTTTCGAAATCCGGAAAGTGAAAGTTCCGCTTCCGAAAATTTCTGAACCAACGGTTTAGGAACAACTCCAGTTATTAATGTAAACTTTGCCGACATCATAAAAGAAATACGAAAGGCATTCTGAATCGAAGAAATATAACATACAAGTTTGCAAGCGGAGACAAAGAATCCTAACGTAACCAGACTAAAAACGAATCGTTTACCGCGTAGCGATCGCGGTTCACTGGTCGAGGTGCTTGTGCGAATGCACGTTGCAATTTTTTTTACTTTAGGATTTTTGATGGCGATTGATCCGCAATAACATACGTTTTATTATATTCAGATATTTGAATACCCGGATGATTCAATACTTGAACTATCAAATCTTCAGGAATAATAATAGTAATAATAATAAACTAATAATAGTTATTATTATCTCGTAGAAGATTAAAAGCTAGGAGCTAATTATCGCTCAAGTCATACCATTACAAGCAGAAACGTGACATTTGTAAAGAATATTTCGGTTTGGTTTAATGTTGCTCACGAGAAGAGGAATTTCTCATCTCGTTTCTAAAACAAACAAAATAACATGAGAATTAACATTTTACATTCGAGACAGGTCAAGGCTAACTCAAAATTTTCGTCTCTCTTTGGAGATGAGAATCGAGACGAGACGAAAAGTATCGTAAACATTTACCTTCTTGTCTCGATTCTCGAAATAGTGTATGTCCATTCTTTAACTAACAATTGCTCTCTATACTGAATCCCATAGGCTATTTCGTTACATTCTATTTCAGAGCTCATTGAAGTATGCTCTGTGTAGGTATTTTGTAGCAAAGCTTTTATATTTACCTCTGCATATCCTAAAAATTAGTTTATCATATGCCTTACTGTTGCGTGATATTCAGTTATATTTATTACAGTTATTTTCCTTAAAACATACCGTAGAATAGTTCCTACATGAAACTTCAATGGAACGTTCTAGTTTAAAATGTTGGTAGTTGCAGAGGTGTGTCTTGAAGGTACGGCCATTGGTGGAAATATCATTACATGAACATGTTTGGAACGAACCAATAATGTTTCTATAATGATATTTCCACCAAAGTGCATGCCGTAGTTAATTTATTCGTTGATCTGGAGACAATTTAGTGCCCATTAATAAACTAAATAATATACAATGGAGTAAAATTACAGAAATGATATCGTATTATAGAGTAATTTAGCCGTGCAATTTCAATAGAATAATAATAATAATAATAATAATAATAATAATAATAATAATAATAATAATAATATTACATTTTCATCGGCCCTGCGCGGAAAGTGAGAATTAAATCAATCACATGTGTAGTCAAGGTAAGGAGAACAGCCAAAACTGAATAAGACATTGAATCTGGTCACAAGCTGGGAATAAGAATAAGAATAGTGCATGGTCTAAATAAAGGACGACACCGAAAGAGAAATCCAGAAACAGCAGGTAAATGGAGAAAAAAGGTAGAAATTGTTGAAGTGGAAACATAAAATACAAATAAGAATAGGGATGAGCACCAGCCGAGCCAAAATTCGACTCGACTCGAGTTCAATTCGAGTCGAGTCAAAGGTAATTTTCTTGAGTTGAGTTCCGAGCCAAGTCGCTATTTTCGGGGTCGAGTTTCGAGTTGAGTCGAGTTTGATAATGGCTCTCTCACTCGTTCAGCTTGTTTTAACTCGTTTTGAAATAATGGCCTGATTAGACTGGAAAGCGAAAGCCATGAGAAATGTAAGCAGTAATGTGGAATACTTTTAGTATGTCTCGTCTCGTAATTTTAGTGCATCTCGTGGGGCAATTTTAGTGTATCTCGTCTCGTCTACATAACGAGAAGACAAAAGTTTTTTTTTATTATTACGAGGTAGCCTCAAATGTCGTAATCACCAATATAAGTATATACTGTAGTTCTTAAAATGAAGGCTGAGACCTGCACGGTCGAATTCTTGAGCCCAAGCAGAAGACCAACTCGGGTAGAGATATCAACCGGCTCGTCTCGCATCAACTGAGCGAGTGAGCTCTGTTGGGATGAGCCGTCGGCTAGGCCCAATTGAGCCGATGGGTCGAGCTTTCTCTTTTGGGATGGGTCACATACTCGGATCATGTGAACCGGTTCGAGCCAGCTAAGTTAAAACTAGTCCATCGGCACGTTTCGACTCACGTCAACTAAGCCGATGGCTCAAATAGGCTCGGTTGGGTGAGCTGTTGGCTCGGCTCACTTCTCGGTTTGGTTCGATAGTGAATGAGCTGTAAGCCGAGCCGTTGAGAAGCCTAAACCCGGTCCCAGCTGTTTTGAACATGTTTGGCTGAAGCCTATAACTTTTAACAATTTTTGGCTCGAGCCCGAATACTTGCCCCTTCGGAACTCAAACCCAGAACGTGACCGATGTCCTTGCTTCCTTAAGACTTCTCGACGACCGAGATCGACAGTCAATTAGCTTTTACTATTCAGATACAAACCGCATATCTTTTAAAGATTATACACGGTGTTGATATAATAATAATAATAATAATAATAATAATAATAATAATAATAATAATAATAATAATAATAATAATAATAATAATAATAATAATATTAAGAGTTTTAAACTTGCCCTGAAATTTGGCAAAACCTACTTAAAAGTAGTGATTTCGGGGAAAGGATTCCGTACCTACAGGATACACCTCTGCAACTACCAATATTTTAAACTAGAACGTTCCATTGAAGTTTCATGTAGGAACTATTCTACGGTATGTTTTAAGGAAAATAACTGTAATAAATATAACTGAATATCACGCAACAGTAAGGCATATGATAAACTAATTTTTAGGATAGGCAGAGGTAAATATAAAAGCTTTGCTACAAAATACCTACACAGAGCATACTTCAATGAGCTCTGAAATAGAATGTAACGAAATAGCCTATGAGATTCAGTATACAGAGCAATTGTTAGTTAAAGAATGGACATACACTATTTCGAGAATCGAGACAAGATGAGAAATGTTTACGATACTTTTCGTCTCGTCTCGATTCTCATCTCCAAAGAGAAACGAAAATTTTGAGAGCTGTCTCGAATGTAAAATGTTAACTCTCATGTTATTTTGTTTGTTTTAGTAACGACATGAGAAATTCCTCTTCTCGTGAGCAACATTAAACCAAACCGAAATATTCTTTACAAATGTCACGTTTCGGCTTGTAATGGTATGACCTGAGCGATAATTAGCTCCTAGCTTTTAATCTTCTACGAGATAATAATAACTATTATTAGTTTATTATTATTACTATTATTATTCCTGAAGATTTGATTGTTCAAGTATTGAAACGTCCGAGTATTCAAATATCTGAATATAATAAAACGTATGTTATCGCGGATCAATCGCCATCAAAAATCCTAAAGTAAAAAAAAATTACAACGTGCATTCGCACAAGCACCTCGACCAGTGAACCGCGATCGCTACGCGGTAAACGATTCGTTTTTAGTCTGGTAACGTTAGGTTTCTTTGTCTTCGCTTGCAAACTTGTATGTTGTATTTCTTCGATTCAAATTGTATTTCGTATTTCTTTTATGAAGTCGGCAATGTTTACATTAATAACTTAAGTTGTTCTTGAACAGCTGGTTCACAAGTTTTTTTTTCTCCACACGAAGCTACAAATATAACAGATTGAATTCTCATACTCTCCATTTCTTTCAAAGCAGTCGCCATAACCTGGTCAAAGACTTTTTTCCGCCACGATTCATATTAACCAAAATAAATTTATTTTTCGGAAGCGGAACTTTCACTTTGCGGATTTCGAAAAATTATGGAATTCAGTTAAACTCCGGAATTCAGAAGAATTTCGGAACTCCGAAAGAATGTTAAAGAAATCAGAAATTTCTGAATTCCGGATTTTTTCGAATTCCGGAATTATTCCAAAATCGGAATTTTCCGAATTCCGCAATTTGTCCGGATTTACTTTCGGGAGTCCGAAAAATAATAATTCCGGAATTGGCTATCCCTAGTTTATACACAACCTTTCAGAACACTAAGCTAGTAGCTGTCTACAAACAAAGAAGTAAAGCAAAGCATTTTGTATCCTGCAATACGTCATGTATTAAAATCCGAAAGCAGTTTCAGTATCTAACCAGAAATTGCATGTATCTAGCTACTGGAAGCTGCGGTATGAAGAATTGTATTGTGTCTTACACAACCCTGCAAACCACTGAATATCTAAACGGCTTTCGATAAATCCAAGTTGTAGTACTCACAGTTACATCCATTTGTGTCTATATGATCATGTTACTAAAGCTTACTATTTGATAGTGTTAGTAAGTCTTTCTCTGCTCTCCCGTAAAGTTGTGATACGATCTACAACAGAATAAAGAACCAATTATCAATTTAACAAAGTTGTTGTATTACCACACATATGCTTCCCCCTCTGTCTCGTTGACGCCACATATTTGCTTTCTTATGCCACTTTCTTCATTTACTGAACTAAACAGTAACTATTCTGAAATATACTACTGCGCATGCCTCGTAGATAAATATTTCTGATGCCAATAGTTTCCGTTTTGTCCAAAGAATGTTCTTTTTCTTATTCCCAGCATGAACCTTTTATTACATTATATGAAGAGCATGTAGGTCTAAATACCTCATGTCTTACATAGAATGTAGTTTTAACTCTTGCAGCAAATAAGAAACATGTGATCATAGTATACAACCCACAGAAGTGATAGGTGCCAATAAAGTGGTCGTAGTCCCTAACGACACAGAGAATGAGCTATGCCCTCCCAGCTGGTCTAGTGGCTAGCACGTGCGCCTTTGGTGTATGGTGTCCCGGGTTCGATTCTCGGCGGGACAGAATCTATTATTTTTAACTGTTCTCGATGTTTCTGTGTTCGTGTCCCTGTCGTTATAAGTTATTAGAAAAAGCAAGTTAAACGAGTGAAGCAAATAAAATTAGCAATAAGTAAGTTACTGAAACACGTTCGGTGAGTCAGTTAAAAAAAGTCGACAAAGCACTGGCTTTTCGCGCCGTCCATGCAAGGTCGAATCTATCTCGGCTTGATATTTTATCCATTTGAGAGAAAGTATTGTTGCTTTTCGCTATAGGTAGCCAGTCTTTTCGTATTTTACGCTGTCGTTCACAGTTAAAGTAACTGACTATTCTTATTCTTCCTACGAATGATGGATCTTCTCTTTGGTTTCATGTCAAACATGCTCACGTAATGAAAAGACGATGTGGGTAATAATAATAATAATAATAATAATAATAATAATAATAATAATAATAATAATAATAATATGAAATATTAGTAGCTAACTCGAGTATGTATTTCGACAATATAATTTTATATTATTATGTGGAAATAAGTAAGGCTGGCTTGCGTCCGCGCCCCTAATTTTTTCGATGCGCCTTATGGGTCCAGGGTGTCCAACGTTGGTCCTATCCCACTATCACCTCCTGTTCTCTCGATATAAGTTATTGATATCCTAAAGAGGGCTCTGCCGTGGCCCCATGACTATCCATGACAATGACTCTTCGTTCATTTTGCATTGAAATCGCTTATTTCTCTGAGTACTATGAGTGCATAGTTTCCAAAGTTGCTCCCATCACTACAATTTCTCGTTCTCTCGATATAATTTGCAAATATTTTGTTTGTAAAGGAGATATGGCGTTACAGTCATTACGTTTGAAGAAGAATTAAGGAAGATATTGCCTTGCCGCAAACAACACTTATTATTATTATTATTATTATTATTATTATTATTATTATTATTATTATTATTATTATTATTATTATTATTATTATTATTACTATAATTATTATTATTATTATTGTTTGGCTTACCACTAATGTTGCCTTTATTTGCATTGCAAAGTGTTACTAAAAAGCTAATCAAATAACACTCCTCGCCATTTACGCTTCCCAACTCGAAATACATGATTTACAGTTCTCTGTGTTAGGGGAAAGCACATTTATTATATTATTCTTTCAAATACCACGTTTCACAAGTTACTTCACTTTCAGTGTGTAATTCCACATCATCAGTAATAATCATCTTGTTCCAATATAAACTCCCTTCTGCAAAAAAAAAAAAGCCTGACCGTAGCGAAAAGGAGTGAACCTTCTTTAGGCAATTAATCGGTTCCAATATTTTGAATAAAAAAGGATAAGTCCCTGCACACAAATATTTCAGTAAAAGAGGAAAAGTTATTCAAACTTTCTGAATACCTATTTGTGGGCGAAATTTGGTTGCCTTGGAACTGTTTAAGAGTTTCAAGGGCCGCCATTTTGAACATTTTCATCTGATTATTCTGGTTAAGGAACTCATCAAGATGTTTCAACAATTAATGTTTCTGCCAAGTTTCGTCTCAATCCGCTGAAAGTTAGGGTGGTTATGGCATTCGCAAATAGCGTTATATATATACAGATAGATAGATAAATAGACACACAGAGGGAGAGAGAAAAAGTGTTTTGCTCCCTTCTCGCACCTGTGGTGCGTCAGAGCTAAACCGGGTCCCTTTGAAAAACGTATTGACCAGCCTAATCTAAACACAAGCCTCTTACTTGCTAACTTAGAAACTTGGTCGGGAGGTGTAAGGAATATAGAAATTGTATTTTTTTGCAACCATGAGTATGGTCCACTTCCATGTTTTTCTTTTTACTTTTTGCAGCTTCTTCGGAACGTTCAATTTTTATTCTTCACTAATCGCAAATGGCGTTTACATTCAAAATAAGAGAAATTTTGGTGGCATTTGTTCGGATATTCTTCTCTTTCGAAATGAAAAAAAAGAATAAAAGCAATACGCAAAGACAAAAAGTATTATCAGTACTAAACATTACCAATAATAATTGCTACGAAAAAGTAAATACGACCTCTTTTACCCTCTCATGAGCTGTATGTATTATTAACATTTTTTTTAAAAATGTCCTTGACGGGGATCCGAACTGGCGACCTTTGTATTTGTAAGCCAGCACCATAACCACTACACCAAGATCACAGCATGGTGAACGTTGAGTTGTCGGCGTATTTGTTGTATTTGTGTTTTATGTTCCCACTTCGACAATTTTTAGTCTTTTTTCTAAGTTTAACTTCTGTTTCTGGCTTTCTCTTTCGGTGTCGTCCTTTATTTACACTATGCACTATTCGTATTCACAGCTTGTGCCCCTCTGCAATGTCTTATTCAGGTTAAACTTTTCTTTTTGCCACTCAGTAAACATTTGATTGATTTAATTCTCATACTCTCCACGGATGGAGCGCACGAATGCCAGACTCGAAAAATAGGTGTATATTTACTTTCCTGACAGGTAATACATCGATGCTTCCACCTTAAAGTTTGGGAGAGGTACATTGACTCGCCCTTAAAGTTAGGAAATTACTCAATATGATATAATAATAATATAGGTTCTTAACACATACCATTATAAATCTCGCTTCCTTTCATGAGTAAAATATTGTCAAAAATGTAAATTTCGGAAGTGATTATTCTTTTTGACAAGGATGAATACGTACAGAGGTTTATTATCTTTATATTTTTATGTTCCCTTTTAAATTTTGTTGGGGTAAATAGAACCATTTCTTAAATTTTGAAATTATCAAATAAGTTGGTGTTCCATTTGTGACCAAATATTCAAATTTTAAAGGTTATTGACCTGTTCTATCTTTTGTAATATGGCTTCATTGTTAAATAAGTACAGGATTTATCACTTTTTTCATAAGACATAAGTGTACTTAAGGTTTGCATCAATGTCTTATGAATGGGAATTGACCCCTGTATATAACCATATAGGTTAATTAAACCTCATCAAACAGGATACATTAGGTCAAAAAAAACGAAATTGGATTTTTCGTTAATTTTTACCCATAAAAGAGAACGAAATGGACCCCAATACTGATACAGGTACATATCCTGGTCCCAGGCTACCATACCGAATTTTTATATTTTGCAATTTCCAAAATTTAAAAGGGTGGTCCTACGTATCCCTGCCAAGAGAGAGAGGGGGGATTACAAATTTACAACCAACAATTTCAATTATTTGGATTCAGATCTGCCATACACTTTTGCATACACTAAAATAAATTATGTCTAATTTTCAAGTTACACTTATCAAACTGAAAGCTGAAAATGCAAGCAATGCATGTATTTAATTATGAATGTCATGGTTTCAATGGTTTCATCCTTCATTGATCTCCATGGCGAAAAATATGCTACATAACTGCATACGTGTTGATCCACTGCCATATTCACTGATTCATCCTGACTTTCCATTCGTCAGTTAGAAAGTACACTTTATAATGTATAACGTTACAACGTGTAATGAAAATGAAGCATAATATTCGATAGACAGATGAAGCATAATGACAGGAGAAAACTACTCTTATGTTGGAAAAAAGAAAATCATCTTAATCCAAACTTGTATTTTAAGAAGTTTATTTTAGTAATTACTAGAATTATGAGTGAATAAGATGCACGCTTTCTATAAGTATATGACTTTTTCATTTCAAAACATTGGGTTATGTAGTTATAAAATGAATAATCATTTTTATAATTGTTTGTATATATAAATGTCAACTAAAGTAAAGAAAATGATATTTCATGTATACTTTTATAATTTTTTTCCACTATCCATAGGGGGAGTATTTGAATTTTTCGTCGGAGCATGTTTAATTAGTGTAGTGGAGATCGTCTACTATTTATTGATTAGACCAGTGTTTATCCTCTACAAGCAACCTCAACACACTGGCCAACATTAATTCATCGTGTGTCTAATTTTACTTCAGTTTTAAAATATGAAAAATACTCATGAAATTAAAAGTTCTATATTAAACATACGAGCTATTCAACTAACATATGACATAAACATAATTAATTATAGTCATTAGTAGGAGAAAAACTTAAAATAGCCCGAATGGTGTGAAATGTAATACTTATTGCTGAAGAAAATCTCTTATACAGTATGTCAACACCAGTAAGAATAAAATGTTATCTACAGTGTCAGCATTCTAGAAAATGTGAACAAAATATAGCTGATATGCTGAAAACACGAGGCCCGAATAAAATTAACATAATCTTAGAAACTATATAGTCATAGAACTTCACTCACACTTCACATATTCAGGGATTTTTTCATTCTCTTAATATTTATTAACCCCTTGCGTACAAGGGACGTCCATATGAATGTCATGAAAATGTATTCCTTATTACGGCTCGTATTAATCCCGAAGAAACTGAAATTTGTTGGTGGATGCAAGGAAATACTTAGTTCTACTATTTCTCCTTAGGCGACAGTACTTCACTGACAGAAAAGACAAACAAATTGTGTTGTCTCAGTAGATAGCAGGTCTAAGGGAACATTCAATTGCAACACATGTGTTTGTTTGACTATAAATAATTACCAACTTCGAGATCTATTTCGAGATCTGAAAACGAAAACCTTTCTCTTTGATCTCCGGTCAGTGTTGTTAATCTGAAACAGCACAAAAATCCTTCAGAACATCAGAATTTCCCTTTTCTGTCCTAATGTTTCACAATGCAAATAATTGTCTTTATAAGTAATGCACAATGACTATGTCCTTTATAACGGTCTAGACAGTCTTAGACTGTACATGTAACCGGTATTACAACATGCACATAGGAAAATGACACCTGGAACGCAAGGGATTACAATGAGAAGATAAATATTGCCCAATGAAAATGTGTGATTGTGTATATTTAATACGTATAATATATAGTGTCTATTACTGTTTACTATGGAAAAATTTGCATTTAATATTTACTATATATTGTTTGTATCTGAGAAGTGCACTAAATTAATTGTATAAGTCATTTTTAACAAATAGTGTGCAGTATCTTACTTTGCACTAACTGCATAGCACAACATTTGGAAAGAGTCGAATATTGTCAAAACTTCCAATTAAATATACGGATTATTCTAAACTTACTTTAAATTGTAGGCTTGTTAAAAAAAATGTCATTAACATATTCGGACATAGGGGCCAAAGCGGCACACACGGATGTGTCACTTTTCTAATCTCTCCTGTGTGGACACTAATCAAGATATCGCAATATTTTTGGACCAAATATGAGTGGACCACAGCTTATCTCATTAGTTCCTTTTTTCGGGGGTGGTGAATTTCCTTCTCAAATTTCAGCCGAAAGTAAAAAAATCGAGAATTTTCGAATTTCGAATTTTCTTTTTCTTTCCTTTCTTCCTTGTATCTTTCTTCGTTGTAGAGAGATCTCCTTAAGACTTGTTAGGTATATACCTCGGATGGATATCTAATTGTTCACATCAATCTGACGGGACTGCGCGCAGTTTTTCAAACTAGAGAAATAAAATTTCCCTAAATTTGGGCAAAAAATTAGACATTTTTGAAATGTTTGTTTATATATAAGTACCAATACGTCCTAGTGAAAGTCGACTTACCCCAGTCGAACATTGCTTTTTGCTGAACAATTGGGATACAGATCGTAAGAATAGGATAATTAGGGGGCGCACGAAAACTTAGTATTTAGGTACTAACCCTTGATTTTTCTAGTTTTCCCTGCTTTTCTGTTTACCCTAATATATTTTTTATAATTAGAAATTTTGTTTCTGCAATATTCCCATGATACTTGTAGGATATATTAGTGATGTACAAATGACTATTTTAAGATAGTTTGAGTCTGCTGGTAGCAATGTTGCCAGCTACAGAAAATTTCCGATATGGGGGCATTTTTTAAAAATCTTTTTGTCTGTTATTTCCCTCTTGTTGGCTACATTCGAACAAACCTACCACTGTCTGGAAGCCTCGTTCGTAGCCTACACAACACGCCATAAACAATTTGGTAGGATAATTAGGGAATGTTCAGTTGAGGTTTATAATAAACCATGTTCTGTAAATTGTAAGAAAATTTTGAATTTTGTGAAGAAGAAAGAGATTTTTTAAATTCCATGCTTACTTTGTTAAATATCGCCATGATACTTGTATGGTATATTAGTTTCTTAAAAAGGTTTATTCTCAGATAGTTTGCTTCTTCTAGTGGCAATGTTGCCTCCCAAAAGAATTAAATTCCGGAAAATTAGGAAAAGTTCCCTTGGCTACATTTGAACAAACGTAACACTATCTAAATGCCTCCTTTTTATCCTACAGAACGCAGCATAAAAAGTTTCAATAGGATAATTAAGGAAGTTGTAACGTTTGCATATCTGTTGATTTTTGCTTCGGATTCGCAAAAAGTGTCAAGATTTCAGATATGCATAATATGTATGGTAACATAATTTTTTCTTTATCTCCTTGTGTGGCAGCCAGCGTCTTCAAGTTTTCACTGTATTTTTGTCAATGCCCCAAAGAATTTGCTCGGTGACTTGAAACCATATGGCAAGTGGTGCCAGCTACAAAAATCTTGAAATTCGGTTAGGAATATTTTTGTAAACCTTCACCCCTACGTTTATTTCCCTCAATATTTTCCAGTCCCTTTGGAAACACTACAATGTAACTTACACAAAAATAGCCACATTTCTCTTCTAAAAAACAAGACCTAATCATATCAATAGGGTAAATATTTTTTGAGCAATAAGTCACTAACCGAAAATGTAGGAAAACACAAAAAATGACCTGGGTCCGAAAGAGTTACAAGTAACTTTACTTCCGAAGAAATATTGCAGAATCTGATGTCCATGAAATTGAAGTTCCAGTTATATACATACATATTTAGTGATTAAAGGAATAGGATAGATTTATAGGCGATGTTATTGCTGCACGAAATTCTTTCGACTAAATAGAATAGCTTTCCATAATATCTTAAATTAACTAATTTTATAATTATAATTTATAAATGCACGAATGTTCCCATGAACACACTATCCAAATTCCTGTGAGTGTTGAATTATGTTTTTAAATTATTTTGTTTCATTATTGAAATTCTTCTTATATTTATTCAAGCAACTTTCGTTATTTAAGTAGGAAACATTTTATTTATTAATGTGTGACTTTTCGAAATTCATACGTTAATACTATATATTTATACAACTAGAAGAAATAAACTTGCAATATGAATTTGATTTATTCTGTTGGGTGAAAATAAAAATTGTATAATTTTTTATTTCAGATTTAACCCTTTACTGCGCAGCTTTGCAGATATGCAATGTTTACTTTGCAATTGTTTTGTACCCCTTAATTTCTAGTTCAGACATAGAAAAGCAGCTTTGCGTATCAGCTAAGATGTCCTTTCAGTAATGGAGTTCTGAATTTCCCGCTAGATGTCATAGTAAGCTAACGTTGGTCTCTTTGTATTAGTTTCTGCACATGGAATTGTTATCTTGTCATCTTTGAGCTTTCTTTGCTCGTTTAGGTGGGCAGGTTTTGAATTGTTGATTTTCTCTCTGTTAGACAGAAACGTAATGAACTCACAAGTGCAAGTACGCTGACAGTTCGTCGCGTTTCATTATCTGTTTTTAGTGGATTTTGCAACACGCAACTTTGCATAGACTATATGCAAACACCATAAAATGTACCATAGACCCCATAATATTTACATTTTGTTAAATAAAACTTCCCGTGTTTCCTTCACCGAAACAACTCTATTTTTTTTAAAAAAAAAGTGTCTGATAGGAAAACTTGGGCATTAAAGGGTTAAACTTAAGATAGTTGACAAGAATACTTACAGCAGTAAACAAATAGTTTCACTTGTCCGGAGATCATAACGATTAACCAATGAATGTGAATTTCGATATACTGAATTATATTGAGAGCGCTTGTACTTATCACCATCGAAAATAAACTTTGAGAAAGACAACGGTAAGCTCCATTTGCAGTGAAATTGAGTTATTACCTGAAATCGGTTCGAATCGGACCTCCGAACAGTGTGTAGGTAGTACAGTTTCGAAAATGCACCTTTGGATTTGAAGGGAACCATGTTTTGTATTGTGTATTTGTTTTATTCCATTGCAATGAACAGAAATATTAAACTTTATATTCCAGTATATTTGAAAGTTAGAAAATGTAATTTACGTTGTCTTCCCCGGTAGCCACTCATATATTTATTTCATTCTCTATAATACACAAACTTTTCTCTCTTTGTACTCAATAGGGTGGAGCGTTTTGCACTTTTGTTAGAAATTCGATGACGGCTAGTGCGGAAAAAGTGCCATTAGTTGCACCAACCATAGTTTTTTTTTTTTTACTCTTTTGGACAACCCCTTACCCTGCCGCAACGGACTTAAAGTTTTTGTTTCGCTAGGCAACACTCACAACACCAATGACAGAAAAGCTACTTGTGGTCGTTTTTAGAGTTACCTGATGGCTATAATACAATTATTTTTATTAAAAGAAACTTGTAGCAATGCCAGTAAATAATTTTAAAATGTTTATGAATCAAAGTACAGCAATATTAGCTCAGTTGTTAAAATTAATGACTAGATTTTGTTTGGAATGCCATGTTAACGATGATTATAGGCATAGCCCTTTATATAACACGATTCGTCTTTGACAACTCCTTGCTTCTTATGTACACCTACAGCAAAAGCCATCTAGCGGCAGGTTACACAACTTCGTGGTTGCTTACTTTCGGTACGCTCTTCCAACGACGTCGCAATGTCCGGCTCCGTCCAGAAAATTCGCGCACCTCCTACTCGCCTCGCTGGCTCTACAACCTACGAATACGTTTCTAGAATATTCTCACCCGAGGTTCGGTGGTTATATAAATATTGCGTACTTCGGCCAACCAATCCAACAGGACAGTTTATTGCAGCTGAAGCTTTAACGGTTTTAGTTGGCTACTGTTTTTGTTAAATCAGAGAGTTTGTGCATTATACCTAAAGTTACAGTCTTCTTAGTGCGATACGATTCAGAGACATTTTGTATACTTTGATTTCTATGTTCGGAAGCAATGGAAAGCAAGATGAAGAAAAAGCCTGATAGCAGACCAACGCGGAAAAGTGTGGAACGAGGCTTATTTGGCACTCCAAGTGAAATGAGTCAAGTGGAGTTACCCACGTACGTTGCCTTTATGCGACATTATCATTTTTTCGAAATGGTTTAAGTGGTGACGAAAGTGTAACTAATTACCAGTGACTGACATTTGTAAACTAGTTGGACAGAGCTGTACATATTTAGCGTAAAACAAGCATTCCTGTGTTTACAGAGAAGAAAGTTTTTGACATGCTGAAAACATTTTATAATAAGTGTCGCACCAAGGAAAAACATTTCAGTCGACAAGGACAAGAAGCAACACTTCGTACAGGTGTTGTTGCACACGCGGGAAAGTCGCGTGTTGAAAACGCATATAACGTTGATAACGCATCTTGCAAATGTAAAACTGCCGAAGATCTGCAACTGCGAAAGGACACACAATATTCCAAAACGTGAATTCAAGTTTTTTTGGACCAGCTGAGTAGGCGTTTAGAACTGGTGCTTCAGACAGACAGGTTGCTTTGACCACTTCTGTCGTACTTCAGAACGTGAGACTCGTAACGCCAGAGAACAAAAGTATTGTTGTTGACAGATCTAAGATACGAAGAGGAAAAGATAACCTGGGCGAGAAGATCCACAAAGAAAAGGCTCACCTAGGCCGGGCGATTACAAGTATCTATATCGACGGAAAAAATGATGCAACTCTTGTGCAAGAAAAAAATTAACGTTAAGCTACGAAGACGATAGTTTACAGAAAAGCGAATCACAGTTCTTTTAGAGCCCGGTTCAGAATACTTGGGTCATGCCACACCCAAGTCAGGCACTGACAAGGATATTGCCGACTCTATATTGGAGCTTTTAGAGAAGAACCACTACGACGTGTCAAGTCTTGAGGCAGTCGGCAGCGATGGTGAAGCCAAGAACACAGGATGGGATAACGGCATGATAAGTCAGATACAAAGATCCCTATGAAAGAAACTGCAGTATGTCATTTGCCTTCTTTATATCAAGAGTTGCCATTTCTGGCTGCATTTTCAATACGGAGAAATCCGTCGTGCGAAATAAGCGCCATGTATCTGTTTAGCATAGTTAAGCTATCACGTTTTCTGCCAGAAAATCTACAACATATAGTTCATTCTGTTCTACAAACAAACGGATACTACGCTCATCATGAAAACCTGCTGATAGCGATGACAGCAGATGAAAATCCGCATATTCGAACGTTAGGCTGGAGAAGAATAAAAAAGTGCCGCTGCCAGAAGACTCCGAGATCAAGCCACCCACGTGACTTCATTCTTCCGAAATTATCTTTACAGCTGAAAATTACTACGACATCATTAATTGGCCTAAATGTGTAACAAAGCCTCAAAACACACGAAACATAACGGATCAGCAGCTTGAAAAAAAAATCCGAACTTAAGCTATTCTAACAACATTCCCTTGCCATAGTTAAATTGTAGAACGCACAGTGAAGCTATTGTCCGAGGCAGCATCGAGAAAGTGCGGCGAGAAGGCAAGAGATATCTACGTTAGAGCCAAACTGAAGTCTAGAACAAGAATGCTCCGCTTCGAGGCCAAGAAGAACTACGTGACCTAAGGTCAAATGGCAACGTATGTTTACTGGGTGCGTGCGTGGGCGTTACTCGATGTGCAACCACCTCTCCGTGGTGAGTTCTGGGTTATTTTTCGCACAGAGCAAAGTAAGCGAATAGTTGCAGAAATAAAACCGTGTTGTATTAAGGGCTATGAATATAATCATCGTTAACGTGGCATTCCAAACAAAATCTGGACATTAATTCGAACAATTGAACTAATATGGCTGTACATTGACTCATAAACATTTTAAAATTATTTACTGGCATTGCTAAGAGTTTCTTTTAATAAAATAATTGTATTATATTCATCAGGTAACTCTAAAAACAACCACAAGTAGCATTTATGCCATTGGTGTTGTTCGTATTGACTAACGAAACACTTAAAAAATTTTATGTTATCAGTAAGGTCGGTGCCACTAACGAAACCTTTTCCGCACTAGCCGTTATCGAATTTCCAACAAAAGTGCCAAACGCTCCACCCTAGTCCTCAATAACATTGTTTTTAGATCTACTCCACAGCTATATAGTTATTCTACGCGAATTCTTTGTGAAGGACCATTATTTGACATTCTGTGGAAGCTCACGAGATTCCGCGTTTAGCTAAAGTTCTATGTCTCATATGCCCTCCATGAAAAAAAAGGATACTAAATTTTAATCTAAATACAAAAAATAGAATCCAATTTTCCCAAAGTGCTATCCAGATTTAATATTAAAATTTTAGTAGATACTAAAACTTTATGGAAACTTTTCCAAATGTTAATTGCAGTAAATGCAATAGTACATGTGTGTCCCATATTGAAATATAACGTAAAATATTGAATATAAACTAAGGAAAGCAGAAATATAACGTTTAATCTAAACAACGTTAGAATCTGCCACTGTAAATTAATAACAAAAAGAAATATCCTGTACTTTTCCTACATTCCAAACAACTATCAACTTCATGGTCTGAAAAACACGTTACTCATGTAGGAGGAAAGTTTTAAGAAAGCTCACAATATTCCACCTCCCTAGGTGCCAGAGAAACAATGCTACCACGGAATACAACTGAGACCATTATTTAACAAAAAAAACTTGAATATCCGACTATCGAAATCTCATTACGTCCAAGAAATCTGCTCCAAAAATAAGGGCCAACATACGGATTTTGTGAAAATAATGTTAGACTCTAAACAAGAAAACTACAATGTGGTCTGGAACTTTTTATTGTTAGGTAAAATACTCCTTACTGTCGATATGTTTGTTAATAAGCATAACTATCACTAGTAGAATAAGGCTGATCTACTTGCTTCTCTTTAAAACCGTATTAAAATCTACAGACAGCAGAGTGGTGTGGAATGAGATAGTGTTTTGAATGATACAAATGATATGGAATGAAATCCTTTCGTTGTACGTCCCACGTTTATGCCAGCTGTGCTAAAAGAGATGGTGATGATGAGAAATAAATGGAAATCGTGTAATGAAGAAAGTAAACAGAAACTGGAGAACCCCGGTAAACGCACGGACACGGTGTTTGTCCCTACAAATCCAATTTGGAATTGAACCAAGAACACAAAACGCTCTAGCACTAAGCCATGGCGGCCCCATTGAATGATTCACAACGAAGAGTTAAGGTTACTTGGATTTCCTTATGAATTTTATGATACCTATAATTGCATAAGAAAATAACACTGCAAAGCTCATATACTTGTAGGACTCTGTCCTCACACTTTCCTAGAACACTTTGCTCTTGATTCTGTCAGTAGCTGAACATGCAGCTTTCTGCAAGCTAGACTGTCCTGAGCCAACAGGGTGACCAACTGTAAGTTTTTATCTAATTCTTTAGGTCTTCTTCGTGTATGACGACCAAAGACAACCTAAAATATTCATGCAGAAATTCTTGAATCTACGGAACAAATTTTGTGAGATTTCGATTTCGATCACAGTTCCACTCATTTCTTTGGAAAAACTCTAAATAATTTACTACAACTTTTACGGAAGTCTTGAGTCAAGTCTTAAATCTAGAGAAGTCTTGGTGCTTCTACTGAATTTATATGGACGTGATATTTATTTGTAACGCCAATACATTTGATTTCATTTCCATGGTCAAGCTCATACGTCCAACTCAGGATGCAATTGAAGCTACGTATTGACATTTCAAACACGGTGTAAAAAATATTAAAACTGAGGTACGTCTACACAACGTGTAGACTCATTCGAACTAATGAAAACAGTAGTAACGGCGTTAGCTGAGGACACTCTTGGCCCTGGGGTCCCTTCTGCAGGATCTATGGTTCCTGGCAAAGGATCAATGACCTAGGGATGCTTAGTGATGGGTAAATTCCCGAGAAGATATTTTCTGGGAATATTTCCGGGAAGATTCCCAAAATGGGAATTTATCCGGGAATTTATGTACAATCAGAAAGAAAATTGCATTCTATTACTGTATTATGACTTCAAAGTTGAATTCATTTTTATATCCCAGCGTATTATTACTGTTGTCCACAGAGGATTATTTAAAATCTATATATTCTGAACGGTGCTATGTTACTTTATTAACACTTTATTATCTTTAAATAGTTTGCATAAATGTATATTTATTTACAATATGTTCTATCAATTAAATCTGTGTGAAAAAATTATATAGTAACAGTTTAAATTTATATGTAAGTGTATTTGCTCAACTTGACTCTATTACTGATATTATAAACACATTAAATTTATAAATGTCATAAACCAATTAGATTGGGTAAATGCTAGAAGATACATGTCTCACCAATTTATCAACATTTGCGCATACAGATTTATGTTCACAAAATTTGCAAGATATTTACTTATCTTTGTATTTTAGCACGTAACGTTGCCATACCCGACCTTTCATTCTACTATTTCTCGAAATTCCATACGTTAATTCACATGTAAAAGAATTCTGAGTACCTCTTCAGAAATTCGAGTCAGATAGAGGAGACAGATCGACGTCTATTACTATTGGTGGTTCAGGGTTTATTAACCCATTATCAGCCATTGTCCCTTTTTTTGGGACGGTTTATTTCACTATTTTTTGAAAGCGTTTGGAAAGATATTCTTCCAATATTTCATTTCCTCTCATTTGTTCACAGTCTCTTCTGCATGATACAGAATTCACCTATTAAATTCCCTGCTTTTAGTCGAATTTATATATCAAACAATTATGAAAGAACACATTTTATGACATTAACAACGATACAAGTGTTTGGCTGGTAATGGGTTAATAGTACTTCATCTCTATTTCCACATAATTCTAAATTATTTTACAAAATGTTTCCTTTTCATCATTATCAAATTAGTACTTTGCTAATTTTTGCTGTTTTTTAGCATTGGGGGCCAGCTTTTGCACCTACTTTTTTGCGATGTTCTATTCCGATGCGGTTGTTTTATGTTTACATACGTTAAATTACGTTACCAACATTAAATTCAGACAGCAATGCAGAGCGAGCGTTAGCGAATGAAGGTGGGTTAGAGCCCCGCATGGCACGTTGTTTTCTATCTTCGTTACGAACAATTCACTTTCTTTTCTCATAAATCACTTCCACTTACCTTTTCGTTTTGTATAAATCCCCTACTGCCTTAAACAATATATGTTCGATACTTTCTTGACTACTTGAACATCATTATCAACTCATTTCATCCGTAAATCATCCTACTTTTTGCTAGTTTTGGCCTCTAATACTAAACAATTACCCTACTTTTTAGTGCAAAAGGAAATGGACCTTAAAAAATCATATTATTAGTTATATAAAGTACCGTCAAATAATTTTAAAATTTTACCTTCCAAATTCTTTAAAACCTACAAGTAAATCATAATATTTTAAAATAAAGTAATTAGTCATATGGTTCTTATAATTTGGAAGATAAAGTAAAGAAATGGAAATAAATTCCTTCCCGGGAATTTATAGGCCAGGGAAAAAACCCTTGAATATTCCCATTTTTAAAATTCCTTCCCACCGGGAATATTCCCACTGCCCAACACTGGGGATGCTTATTACCACCCACACTAAATTTTGGCAGGAGTATTTTGGCAAACCCCCTAAATTTTTGTAGGGGTACATAGAACCACAACATTATATTTTGGAAATTGCCAAATCTAAAATTTTTGTATGGTAGCCTAGGACCAGGGTATGTACCATTATTAGTATTGGAGGTCCATCTCGTTCCGTTTTATGGGTAAAATTTACCAAAAATTCAAATTTTGGATGTTTTTGACCTAATGTATATTTTTAACGGGGTCTAATACTTTATATAGTTATATGGGCATGTACAGGGGCCCACTCCCTTTAATAAGTCATTGGTACATTGGTATACCTCTTTAAAAACTTGAGAGAGGTACTATAGTCTACCCATTAAATTTTGGAAATTGACCAATTTAAGCATTTGTTATAACAGTACAGGACATCAATATGTATCATTATAAATTTGAGTGACCCACCTCGTTCCCTTTCATGGGTTAAACATTGCCAAATTATAAACATAAGCAATACGTTGTGACACGTGTTCGGTTTTTGACTCAATTTATTCTCTTTGATGAGGTCACATTCTCTTGTAGGGTTACATGGGAATGTATAGAGGCCCATCCTCTTTTATTAGACATGTATATATTGCTGCACCATTCCAGAATTTGGAAAGGATACATTGGACCACACCATAAATTTTGGAAATTGTCGATTTTAAATATTTGGTATAATACTACAGGAGCCTAATATATATCACTATAAATTTGGGTTGTCCATCCAGTTTCCTTTCGTGGGTAGAAATTACCAAAAAATTACACAGAACCACACGAACTCCGTGTTCGTTTATTGACCCATTTCATTCCTTTGATGAGGTCTTATTACCCTATATGGTTATATGGGTGTATACAGGGGCCAATTCCCTTTTTTAATATGTAGGTACATTGGTGTACCTTTCTTAAAATTTGGGAAGGATACATTGGACCACCACTTAAATTTTGAAAATTGTTCAACTTACAAAAATTCTTATAATAGTATACGACTTTAACATATCCAACAATAAATTTCTGTGGTTCATCTTGTTCCCCTTTATGGTTAAAAAATGACAAAAAATTGGAACAGTAATTCTATATTTTGTTCCTTTCCCGTGGTTCTTAATAAAAATTACTTGAGCCACCACATATATATAAAAGAACATTAAAACGTAAATATTATTTATTTTTACCTCCGCTTAGTGTTCAGGATACAATCTTATAATTCCTTTAACATCAATAGTTCTGAGAACTTCCTAATCTTTAATCTATCATCCTACTATTTATTTATTCAATACCGTAACTGAGGAACAATAATACTCATTACAATTTCCTTTTCTTCCTTTACAAAATCTGCTCCTCTATTGCACCTCTGATGTTATTCCTAAGACCAGTACAGATAGATAATAGTACAACATAATAATGAAATATACACCATATGACAACATACAACATACCGTTGTATATAGCGCCACGAACATGGAATTCATTTATTGATTAACAATAAATGAAAAGAATCCTGGACCGTAAGAGAATACACAATTTGAACGACCCTTGTATATATATGAAATTACATTTTACATTATTGTCACATATATTAATCTCATAATTAAGCATATTCTTTAGCCTCACGTTATAATACTGATAAAAAGGTGTATCAACAAAAGAATGACAATAATAATAGGGCCCTCAATTATTTTTACATTCATTGGGATATATTTAACATATATTGGGATATATATATAGTTTAATTCATGAAATTGAGTATAATTACAAAGAGTCAAATATAAATATATTCTCTATTGAAATTGGTCCATTTTATCATTAGGATGTAAATACGGAGTAAACATACTACACGAATATACATATAGAACACATAAAGTAATTATGGAGTAATTGTAATGTTGTGAAAGCAATTAAACAATATAGTACACATTAACATTGAAAGAAATAATTATTTTCCTAGACAAATAGTTAAAGATAAAAGAACATAAAGAAAAATACACTAAGTTATATAACTATGAAACACTACTTTTATCTCATTTGAGATTAAGTTCCCTCTTTTAGACATTATTTATATTAACTTTACTTATAATCTCAGGAGGGACTACAATTTTGACTAAGTCCATCCATTTTTTCTAGTACCTTCGGTAGCCTGTCATAACTTTATTTCATCGATATTTCGTAATCCTAAAATTTTCCCTGTTTTCATGTCCATTAATTCAAATACTTTAGGATTAATTTGCTTCGTACACAGATATGGTACAGCATACAAGTTACAGAATTTATAGATTGTTTTTAATGATGCGTCACTTTGTAGATGTAATGTCACAACCACCAGATCATTTGACTTAATTTTATCTTTATCATTCTGTTGTTCATCGGTTTTCTGATTTCGAGAATTGAATTTTCGAATCCTACGAAAGTGAGACATACTCCCAAGATGAGAATAATCTACTTAATTTTTATCGTCCAGTCGAATTCCAAAATGCCGTTTTATTGGCGAAATAAAATCAGTTCCGTTATGGATATTAGCGGGTGCTACTCCTAATGTATCCAACATTGAATAGTTTAAGAAATACGTAATTTCGGTAACATGTTTGATCCATTCATTATGTTTGTTACGACAGCAATGTCGAAATAACATCCCAAAGTTTCGATGGATATTTTTCACTATTGAACTGCTGGGGTGATACGGAGTTACAAAATGAATCTTAATATTGGCGTTATTCATGGCACGAAGAAACACATCACTCCGAAATTGTGCACCGTTATCACATAAGATATGCTCTATAGGCCCTGTGTCAATTAATGCATGAATATGTATCTCGTTAATTTTTATAGTAATTCGTGCCGTGCAAAAGGTTTTCAAGAAACCAAAATCCTTTTCACTATTATCTCTTGCTTCCATTTCATCATCATAACGCCAAAAACAGTTAGCAATAGGTATATATTCACACGCAGTATCCGTATATAAATATTTTAATTTAGTTTCCTTATCATATAATTGATTAGGTAAACTTAACGCTGACATGGGTTTAACCCCTTCCATATCAGCACCATCTAGTTTAAATCATAATGTTTAAATGATTCTATTACCTTACATTGTATTCCGCATTCTTGAGTAGAATCGGATCGGTTACATGTAGACACAGAATTTGGATTTCTGTTATTATAAATACTACCACCTATGAATCGATTTTGTGCAAAATTACGATAATTGTAATTTCGATTATAATTTCGGTGATTATTTCTGAAATTCCTATTATTATTTCTACCATTAGGTTGAGTTGAATTACCGGTAATTTAGAGTACTGGCTTGGTCACTAAAACGAAGATTACCATTTCTTTGTGAGTGAGAGCTATTTCCATTCTGTACACTTAAATTGCGAATATGTGCATAATTAATAGGATTGCGGCTAAGATTACTCTGATATCTATTGGGATTTTTATTGTTCTTCTGCATTAAATATTGGCTTTCAAAGTTCTGCACTAGCATGACCATATGACTAAAATTGACACATTGTGCAGACATTAGCATTTGTTGCAATCGGAACAGCAATAGGATTCGAATAGAAGCAACTATACCTGATTCAGGATGATTAAGATTTAGAGCTCTTAATTCATTATACGTCGATACTACAAATTCCGTGACATTCTTGTGACTTCGCGGATCAAAGACCTTGGTACGTAATAAAGTATCTCTATTGGCTAGCATAAGGTCATTTTCATAATTGGATAATAAAGCAGCTTTAAAATCCAAATAACCATGAAGATTTTCTTTGATTCCTTTGAACCACGTTAAACATGGTGGCTGTAGGACGTGCGGAAGGATCTTCAAGAATTGAGACTCCTTTATTCCTATTAATTCACATTCGTCCTCAAAATTTCGATAAATACCCGTGCAGGAATATCATCGGGCAAACCACTAAATTTTGTCAATGATTTTACCTCGCTAAATCGCAAAGATCTTTAATTATTGTGGGATTTTAAATATTTATATTTACCATAATATTTTGGATTCCTACAAGATAAATGTGTCTTTCTTCTTCCATCTTCGGTACTTCCTTCGCTATATCCGGACGACTCACTGTCCTCAAAAACTTGATGAGGTGTTACTGGTTCTGGTTGCTTAAAAAGAAGATGATTTCTATATCCGCCGTCGTGATGAATTACTGTTTCTGAAGCCTGATTTCTATGTCCACCGTGGGACTGATGTCTAGGTCCACCGTTGTGCTCTCACTTAGTAGAATCGTACCACTCTTGAAAACAATTCATATCCTCTCTAAGTTCTCAGATGTGAAAAGTGTGTTCATTAATTACAGATTCAATTACTTTAACCACATCCTGTATTTCGTTATAATTTTGGGATACTCGTTCCATCTTTTGATCATACTGCTTGAATCTCGTAGAAATTTGCTCCTCCACTTGACCTTCTATTTTGCACTACAATTGGTACATTTTATCTTCAAGTCGTTCCTAAATCTTAAGTTGCATTTGCTTTATTGAATCCTCAAATTGCTAATGAGTTACCTGCTGAAATTCCTCAAACTGTTCTTGAGTTACCTGCTGGAATTCCTTAAACTGTTGTTGAGTTACCATTTTCTGCTTGAACTCCTCAAACTGCTGGAGAGTTACCATTTTCTGCTGGACTTCCTCAAACCGTTGTTGGGTTACCATTTTCTGCTGTAGTTGATTTATTTGACAAGATATCTGCTTTAAGAGATCTGTCATACTTTCAGGAGCAGGAATCTCCCATTGTATAAGTCTGTCTTGGTCGCCATCGATTTCCGACATACCTCCTTGTATTTGTTTCCCACTTCTTAGAACGGTAACATAAACATTAGGCTCAATTGTGTTCGTTGTTACTATACTTCGGAACGAAACCTAATTCCCGGTGTGAAGGCACCATTTAATTATGGAACAGTAGTTCTATATTTTGTTCCTTTCCCGTGGTTCGTAATAAGAATTACTTGAGCCACAATATATATAAAACAACACTAAAACGTAAATATTATTCTTTTACCTCCGCTTAGTGTTCAGGATGCAAATTTATAATTCCTTTAAGATCAATAGTTCTGAGAACTTCCTAATCTTGAATCTATCATCTTCCTATTTATTTAATTTAATACAGTAACTAAGGAACAATAATATTCATTACAATTTGCTTTTCTTCCTTTACAAAATCTGCTCCGTTATTGCACCTTTGATCTTATTCCTAAGACCAGTACAGATAGATAATAGTACAACATAATAATGAAATATACAACATAAGACAACATACATACCGTTGTAAAATCAACCCCATTTGGTGGTTATAGAACCCCATTTGATCAGGTTTATTACCTTATATGATAATATGGAAGAATACGGAAGTCTATTCTCTTCCTTAAGATATAGGTACATTAGAAATTTAGGAGGGGCAGATTGGCCCACAGCTTAAAGTTTAAAAATTGTCCAGTTTCTTATAATAGTACCGGGTCCTGACAAATATCATTTTAAATTCCATTTTCTATCTTGGGTGAAAAATTGTCAAAAATGTGACTTTCGGAAGTAATTGAACCTCTTTGATAAGGATGGATGTGAACAGGGATTCATTTATTTTATACTTTGATGCTCACGTTTTAAAATCTGTTGGGTACATAGGCCATTTCTTAAATTTAGGAATTACCAAATAAACTTCGTTGAATGTTCTCTAGAACCCATTTTAAATGTTGCTGCTTATTTTTCTCCATCTTATTGCCAAATATTCAAATTTCGAAAGTTATTGATCTATTTTATCTTCTTCGATACGGCAATACTATTGAATGAGTACAGGATTTCTTAATTTTTTTCTTGACACAGGTATATTTGTGTACCAATCTTAAGTTTTGAGAGGGGTACATTTGTTATTGTCAAGTCAATAATTTCTAATTCTTCTTATAATATGAATATTGGGTGGTACCATATTCTTTGGTTAAATCATTGTCAAACATTAGTATTGTTACGTGGTCAGTTATTGACCTATGATGTTATTATGAGTCCAAGAGATGGTACATTACTACGCTACTCCGAAACTTTATAGGATTACTTGGCTTACGTCATTGGTCTTTATTATTTCTGCCTATTTGCCAAAATATAAACGTAAGCAATAAGATGTACCACGTGATAGATGTTATTGACCTTGATGTAATGTACAGGCATTCAGCTTCTTTTCAAAATTCGTGGGAGTTAACAAAAACACTCTTCTAGACAACAGATGTTTCTGCTTATTTCTTTCTAAGTTAAACAATAGACGCAGGTTATTAACCTCAATGGGAGTTACCTACAACATATAATTGTATGGTTAACTGTATGACTTACGGAGAGATACGTAGGACCATTCTCTAAATTTGGGAATTGTGATAAACAAACTTTTAGTATGAGGCACGAAGTTTGAATGTTCAATACCTGGTTAAAATGAAACAATTCTTTGAATTTTAGTCACAACTTATAGTCTAAGATCTTTGTTGGTTGATTTTTAACTCGAGATTTAGAAATATGATAGGTAACTTTATTGAATCTTGAAATTGTAGTTATGACTCAAGTCTAAACGCAGTATGATAACTGATATGCAATTACACTTTGAAATTTAGTCACAACTCTCAGTTTAAGGTGATGTAATCTGATTGGTTAATGACTCACAAAGTTATTTTGTTGCAATATTACTGGCTGATTACTATCTTTCATGAAATATGATTGGCTAAAGACTTTCAAATCTTTGCGATTTGGTTGATCAAAATCTTTCGTGCAATCTCATTAACTGATGATTTTCAAATCTTTGGTGCATTCAGTTTTAAATTTTGTTTAACATTTATCGCTTACTGTCTAAAAATCTTGGTTTGATGTGTCTCATTCAACATTTTGAACTCACTGATAAATATGGTCACTGATAAGTATGTTAATCGAATAGTTAGAAATCGAATAGTTTGACGGTCACCAGTGAAACGTGAAATTATTTTAGTTAATTTTTTTGAATTGTTTTTCGTTCCAATATTTTTTTCTAAAATTTTTCTTTCGTTTTTCTTTAAATTCTGTTTCAAAATTGTTTGAAACTTTTTCATTTGAAAATTTTGTTTGCAAATTTTTGGTTTTATTTTTCTTTCATTTTTTTCATTTCAAAATCATTTGAATTTTCTTGTTTGAAATTCATGTTTCATTTTTAAAAAAAATGTCGCTTCAAACTTTTTTGGTGAAATGTTTTTTCAAAACTTTTTAAAATTTTGTTCTAGAAATTTCTTTTTGGAAATTTTTAGTTTGTAGTTTTCTGTTTGAAATTATTAGTTTCAGAATTTTGTTTTGAAATTTTTGTTTGAAAAATTTTGTTTGAAATTTTTGTTTGGAATTTTTTTGTTTTAAAATTTGGGTTTGAAATTTTTAAAGTTTGTGCACTCACTGTTAACGAACTTCAAGTGTTCATAACAAAAACATTTGGCAACACCGGAAAATTTGAAGGTCAACAGTGAAACGTGAAACTATTTTAGTTAATTTTTTGTTTTGAATTGTTTTTCGTTTTAAATTTTGTTTCTAAACATTTTGTTTCACTTTTCTGTAATTCTGTTTCAAAATTATGTTTGAAACTTTTTGTTTTAAAATTTTGTTTGCAAATTTTAGGTTGTATTTATTTTCCTTTTTTTGTTTCAAAATCGTTTGAATTTTCATGTTTGAAATTCTTGTTTGATTTTTTAAAAAAATTGTCTATTGCAATGTCAATTGATGGAAATTCAATATCAATTTGATCATAAATAATCTGTTTATCTCTACAGGTAGTAACATCCTCAAACGGTGTTGACAACCATCACAAATTCGATACACATTTTGGACAATATTCGTAACATATTTTTGGAAATAGTACTTTTTAGGAATATTTTTCTTTTGTTGCACACTTTTACGCACTCGAATACATTGATGAATTTGGTCCATTTTGTTTGCGTTACATACAACATGTTGCTATGCACATGCAATGTATTATTTTTACGTAACAACGGCATCGTCTTCTAGAGGACTGTACGTAGTACCACTTCATTATTTGAGCCTATTGATTTGACTATGGTGACATTTAGCTCATCATGATCATAATCATTCATTTGATCGATTCGTATACCCAATATCTGCCATTCTTCAAATTTCAGTTGTACATCGAATTGTTCTGCTTTGCCCAATCGAATAACAGGTTCAAACGTTATAGCACAGATACCAATCATCACATGTTCTGTTTTAAATATATTTATCAGGTAATAGCTTAGGAAGGAGAAATCTTTATCGTTAGATGTACTAATCTTTCTTCGAAAAACACACTTGCTCGAATGATTTCAAGTGTTATTGCTTACATGCTGACATGGAATTTGCCGACGTTTCCCTGATGATTTCACCACTGTCAGAGAATTATTGCGGACGTAATTGGAATGGAGTTTGCTTACTATTGCACTGATGATTTCATCACAAATCATAGAGCTCTTGCTGACTTCATACTGATAAAACCAAACTGACAGATCAGGATGTAGAATAAATTCAAAATGATTACAACTTCCAACGAGTATTTTTAGAATAAAGATACAGATCCACTATTTAAAAAGCGTAACAGTTTGTCTTGTTCCATGCTTCCATGTATAAATATATTGCTGGTAAAATAGTATTCTTATCAGTTTCAAGCTTCACTATGACTCTTAATACAAAATTTGTAGGGATCGTTTGTCTAAATAAGATTCTATAAAGTATATTCCGTTGTAAATCGGTAATCTTGTAAATGATTTCATCACATTACGTGTTTTTAGAAACAGCAACAAGTAACCATAACGTTATGACGAAAACTAACTCACTTGGCACTAACTAACTAATGACGTTGTATCAACATATTCTGGTGTGAACTATTGCATCATGATATAGAGAGTTGCCAGATGTTTTTGCTCTAAACAGTTCCGGTACTTTACCAATGAGTGCACAAACTTAAAAAAATGTCTAAAATTTTGAAACAAAAAATCAAACCAAATTTTCAAACCAAGGTATTGAAACAAAAATACTTGAAACAGAATTTGGAACAAAAATTTTGAAAAGAATAAATTTGGATAAAAATTTGGAAAAAATGAAAAAAATCAAAAAATGGCGAACAAAATTTCCCCAAACAAAATTTGCAAATTATAAATTTCAAACTGAAAATTAGGAAATTTTCAAAATAAAATTTTGAAAACGAGATTTTTTTCTAAAATTTAGAACAAAAATTTGAAAAATATTGGTTTTGAAAGGAAAAACCTTTCAAACAAAATTTCTAAAAAAATTAACAAATTTTCGAACAAGATTTTTGAAAATAAAAATGTAAATATTAAAAAAATTCAAACTGAAATTTTGAAACAATTTTCAAACAAAATTTTGAAAAAAAATCAAAAAAATTTGAAAAATTGCAAACAAGATTTTGAAAAAATAATTGCAAACAAAATTTTCAAGCAAACAATTCAAATTCAAATAAAAATTTCAAACAAGCAACTTCCAAACAAAAATTTCAAAAAAAACAAAACAAAATTTTGAAAAAACAATGCAAAATAATTTGAAAAGAAATTTTTTTCAAAACAAAAACGGTTTCATCATATTTATCCGTGAGTGCAAAATTAACGAAAATGTTCAAATCAATATTTTTTAAATAGTAATCGATAAATTTTAAACAAAACAAAACTGAACGCAGCAAAGACAGCCAACATTTAGCACGAAACATAGTGACCAACAAAATAGCAAAGATGTTAAAGTCATCAACCAATCAGATTGCATGAAAGATACTGATCAGAAAATCAAGTTGCATTATCAATTACTTCGGCAGTGAATAACCAATCAGATTACATTACCTCAGAGAGTAACTGGTGAATAAATTTCAAAGTATTTTTTCATTTTATTCAGGTATTGAACATTGAAATTTCGCCACAATTCCCAAATTTAAAGAATAGCTCCAGGTGACTTTCCCGAAAGCCAAAGTTTTGGAATTAACCATATAATTATGTTGTGCTTACCTATGAATGAGATCAACAACCACCGTTAATTATTTACGTCAGAAAGAAATAAGCAGAATTGTCTGTTGTCTAGAAGTGTTATTTGATAACACCCACGAATTTTGGAAATAAACAAAATTTCTTTACATTACCTTATCGAGGTCAATAATACTTTCCACGTGGTACGTCGTATTGCTTAAGTTTATATTTTCGCCCATACGCGGGAATAATCAAGACTAACGACATAAATCCTGTACTCATTCAATAATATAGCCGTATGAAAGAAGATAAAATAGGTGAATAACATTGGAAATTTGAATATTTTGCCATAAGAAGAATAAAAATAGATATCAACATTTACAAAGAGTTGTAGAGAACATTTAACAAAGTTTATTTGGTAATTCCCAAATTTAAGAAATGGTCCTATGTATCGAGCAGTTTTTGGAAACTGAGCATCAACGTATAAAGGAAATGAATCCCTGTACACATCCATCCTTATCAAAGGAGTTACATTTTTGACAATTTTTTACCCATGAAAGCTAACGAAATTTACAATGATATTTGTCAGGGCCCGGTGCTATTGTAAGAAATTGCACAATTTTTAAACTTTAAGGGGTGGGCCAATGTACCGCTCCTAAATTTCCAATGTACCTATATCTTAAGAAAGAGAATAGACTTCCGTATTTTTCCATATAACCATATAAGGTAATAAAATGGCGTGCAATAACTCACACACACACACACACACACACACACACACATATATATATATATATATATATATATATATATATATATATATATATATATATATATATATATATATATATATAGCCTATAATTGGAACAAAGTCCGTGTTTAGGGTAAGCTAATATTTAGCTAGGATAAGTGCAGTTGTTTCTAATGATTCCTCTTTTCGATCTATTGCTTCGGTGATGTCTTATGATTAGACTGAGTTTTCTTAAGATATGATTCTTTAATTGAGTGATTCCGTAAAATAATATTGTTGCTTTATGCAATGACCGATTCTTTAAATTATATGAGTCTTTGATTGAGTAATTTCCTTAGATGGTTGCACTTCTTTTTTTCTTTAAAAAATAAAACGTGATAATCAAACAGAGTAGCTAGTACGATAGATGAAATAGCAGTTTCAAGTTTAACAGAGTCCCCATTCTATATTGCCAAAACGTTCACACGAAAAAAGGAAGTCACTCAATGAGAAAGGAAATCAAACGAATTCACGACTAGAAATCGATATAACTTGCATTCAGGAATATAGAAATATTACCGATATAATTAAACCTTCAGAAGTCGCGTCCTAGTTTCGTAACTGAGAGGTCGCGTATTGCCTTTTGGACCGTGCTGGTAAAACTGGACTTAAATGAAACAATGTATTGAAAATACTGTTTATATTACCTTGAAAATATTTTGTAATTCATTCGAGTTTATTAAATGATTTATTTTCCGTTCATACAAAAAAAATAGTAATTACAATTTCCAATAATACTTGAAGAAAACCGCTGGTATTTTCTATCATTTGTAGTATGGAATATAGAAATAAAATTCAGTACTTATGAAACGTTTGTATGCAAGTATTGTTTTAATTTTTGTTAGCTTCTTGGACACTTAAGTGACAAATACTCTCATTAATAATGAGAATATATTTCAAAATACACTCTATTAAAATTGATTAGGTTATTTGAAGACAAATCATTGATATAATGATTTCTTATTACTATTCTCTCAACAACAAGCATAAACTAAAGAGAAATGATAAGTCGCAGTGGCTCAATAGTAGAATATTTAGCTCTGGCAAGTGGGCTCCCTGGTTCAATCCCAGCTCCTGGCAAATGGCTTTGTGGTTTGAAGAACCGTGTGCTCGGGCTCTCCCAAGCTTTCTTATTTTATCCCACTTCCGTTATTCCACTAATATCATTCATCTCATCATCACCAACTTCCTAAGTCTCGATGCTCAAATGTAACATGTTAAACTCAGAAAATTAATAAATAAATAATAAAAAATAATAGTAAGCACAAAGAACAGTTAATAGTAGTGAATATATATACACAACATTTTGATCAAACTTAACACTTTGAATTTGGTTCTATGTCACTAGCGTTCAGTTTCAACTTCAGAATCAAGATTTTCAGACTTTTTACTCGTTGACAGTGATGATTTCATGCGTTGGCATTGCAGATAAAAGTTCCAAGAAGCAGTGAAATTTACCCGAGATATGTTTACGATCGCATTGAAAATGGATCTCCAGTACTTTTAGTGCTACTTTTACAATTGTTTAATCAAAATTACTACGTGCATAAATATTTTGAAATTACAATTGCACGTGGAGGTTGTATGCTCTCTGCAGATATAGTTCTGACACTGATGGCAATGTGTTTTCGATTTCCTGTTTTTCTTCCACTCACAATGGAAGCATTTTCCGGGAGCATTTCTGTCATTAGTGGGTGGTGGAGCAGTGTTATTTTGTGTAGCTGATGTTTTGTGTTCAGATGTTGTGTTTTGTTTTAGAATATGTCGCCTCAAATATTCATCGTTAAGATTTTTTCAAGCTTTTTCACAAACTATTTATATTCTAGTTCACTATTGTGCCCAAGAAAAATAAAACTATTCAGTCCAGTGTTTAGGAAACTAAAACAAAAATAGTATTGTCCTTCGTTTCGATGTTCTACTCACTGAAATCATCCTTTGATCTCGTTTACTTGTCCACTCCTTTTATAGTAGAATTATAAAATGTAAGCACAAATTGTTTTCGCTTCTCTTCTGATTGTGGATCGATGTTCTAGGTACACAATAGCAATACTATTTTATAAATACCTTGATTAGCATATGGATCTATATCATACAGCACAGAATCCTTAAGAAATAGGCCTACGGTACATGCCTCAAATAATGTGTTTGCTACGTCTTCTATCTATTTCACTAAATATAAACGACATGCTAAATTACATCCGCTCGTCCTATGTGTTAGGTAAGAAGTCTTTTCATATATTCCTTTATATTAGAACAGATAAACTTGGGTAACCTATTTCAATATTTGTGTTGTCACCAACTAATTCAGAGTTATGATATCTTCTACAATATCTTCTTCATCCTCAGAATTCAACATAGAGATTAGTTCTATTTCAGACAGATCATTTGAATAATAATAATAATAATAATAATAATAATAATAATAATAATAATAATATTGTTGAAATCGGCCGCACTTCTTTGTAACTTACATAAAATCCAGAATTTTGTTCTCTTGAACCAGCATATTTACGGCATAAAATTTATTTGTCGTCGCTATCTGGGTGGCTTCTATTCTCTTTCTTCTTTGCCATTCATTCAGCAGTACAGAAATACCACTAAGTACACAAAGAAAGTAGTAACACACTAAAATAAAAGCACAAACTTACAAAAGATTGTTGCAAAGCAGTATTATTTTTACGTAATGCGAGAGGTCGCTCACGGGTTACTTTACTTCAAGGAGTCGCGCACGATCGAAAAGACAAGTTGGTGAACAAAAGCTTTGTTACGAGGAAGTTATTAGAGCAAAAGGAAAACTATAAGTTTATATATGTAGGGGACGAGTTCACATGAAAGTACAGAGGGGAACAGGTGGATGGGCATAGTGACTTGTAATCTATGCAACATAATTCATCAGCACGGTCTTTTAGACCGTGACGCGACCTACGCATAATTTTCACAAATGGGAAAAAATTAAAAATTGTATAGGTAACATCTAATACTGGTACTTTATCTTACGCTTCTGTAGGTACAAAGCTTATAATTAGTGATATTGTTTGACTTGTTTCAATTGTTGGACACAGAGAGTGGCAAAGGAAAGCAATTCCCTACTGGATCTTTCAGAGATGTTCAGTGCTTGGAAATAGGTAGAAATTGGTTATAACGATTTGCTTGCTTACGCCATATAACACTTAACGGATTGTAGTATACTTCTATATAGGTTATAAAAATAGGTGTTTAAATAACTGTTGTTTTATATATCGTGTTATGTACACGCTGCATCAAATGTGTGTGTATTCTCCATTGTACCTGTGTGTCGATTTATGGTCCCCATTCCACTCTTGGGAAGAAAACAATCCTGTAATGATCCATGTTCAAGAAAAACTTAAGACTTTGGACCCAGCACTTCTGAATTACAAAGGGGTCCTTCTATTACAAGACAATGCTAAGCCCCACGTAGCTAGGATGACGAGGGACACCATCTACGCTTTGGATGGGAAACATTTATTAATCCTCCATACTCCGAGGGCACCGTTCTTATATCAACTGTTTCATTCCTTGGACAATCACCTTAGAGGACGTCATTTCAAATCCCTAGTAGAGGTGATACCTTCTTCGCTTCATGCCCACAAAGTTCTTCTGCGATTTAATCCATGGCCTTCCCGAATTTTGGCAGAAGGTCGTCGATTCTCGTGGGGACTATCTTTTAACTTCCACGTACATCTTAAGTGACTTATCGATGTCCGAATGTGGTGGAAAAAGAACTTTCTTGGTTGCCTTTATAATTAGCTGTGTCTCCTTTTACCGGAAATGACCACTTTTGCATTCGGTGTTATTATTTTTCAACCTTTGAGAGAATGACCTATTTCCAAAGTACTTGTCGTTTGATTTGTCAGGGCATGAAGCAAAGTTGCCAACTAATTTCCTTAACAAGTAACGTCAGCCCCGTGGCAGGGTTACAGAGGACTTTCATACGCTGTGTTTCAAGAAAATCAATAGGATGTCCTGAACCAAATCGAATGTAATGGAAGAACTCTTGTACATACTTTAAGCCGTTATGCGCAGAATACGTGAAACCATTTAGTAGACGATCATGTACTAAGATATAGAAATCAACCATTTCCGGTTTCAACATTGATAACCAGAGAACAAAAACTGAAATACAAAACGGTAAGGTTTTCTTTATTTCTTTTCTCTTTTTCCTTTCTTTTTTTCTTTTTTTTTTGTTAGAACTAAGTCTTAGCAAAATATTCCATTTTCTTCTGTACACCTCTATTAAACTTCCAGTTTTACAAATTTAGTGTTATTTCTGGTAAAATATTGATCTCCATAAATGAGTTATCTGGAAGTGGTCTTTCGAAATTAACCAAGTGTCCCAAGAAGAATTTTCATTTCGACTTTTATCATTCCGTATGTTAATTGGAAGGGGTAAAAATCTACATTTTTTTTTAAATTCAACATTGAGTATGAAAATCCTGAAATCACAATAGTGAAAAAGAGTAATAGAGAGAACCAGAGTCTTGTTATAGAGTTAATATCGAAAGAAAAAATCTCATCTTGTATTTTATTCTATTTCATCCTGAAAAAATACAAATATAGTACCATTTTCAGTTTCAATATTGATCACCGTAGGTCAGAAACGATAAAATATAGTGAACTATGGCTTGTTTATCTGCATTTAGTGTCCCAAGAAGAATTTTTATCTCCACCTTTATCCTTCTATTGAAACAAGAAATGATAGGAAAAGTATGATCTATTATTATTAAAATATATTATTAGAGCAGATTTTATTATTGATTCCCATAGGGATAAAACGTTAATTGCAGGCGACGCGTTAAGTTTTTTTCTCATATGGATTCAGTATCTAAACAGTATCCTTTATTTTAGCTGTGTTCTTCGGCTGAAGTCAGAAGGAGTAATAAATAGTAGAGGTTTCAGTCTCAATATCTATGTATATATAGTAATAATTGTAAGACATAACAAGAAACTACAACTTAGTTTCTGAAATGAATTCCGTGTCAAATGAACAGATTCCATTTCGGACATTTGTCCTTTAATACAACCACAAGTGATAGATGTATTTCAATATTAGGTAAGCATAGTTTTAGAATTTTGCCATAGTTTCACATCTGTAAAGTAGTTCACGTGTTGGGGGCATGGTAGCTCAGTGGTAGAGCGCTTACCTATGGTGCATGGGGTCCCTGGTTTGATTCCTTGCCAAGCGAGTTTTTGGTGGATAACATTATGTTCCTGCGTTTTCTCGGAGTACTCCTGTTTCCTCCACATTCTCATTCCACCAATTCTTTCATCATTCACTTCCCTTCATCATCGGTCTCCCTTAGCCGAAAGAGCATAATCGCAGGACGTTAAAAGATTTCATTCACTGAAATATAACTTGTTATTTATATAGAAGCAGCTTCCAAAACGGATTTTAAAGGGTTTGGTCATGTTTCTTTGTGTCTTTAATGAGAAGTTGATATACCGGATTTCATCTTGTAACTTAAAGAGTTCATGACATACTGTATTTTTGGCATAAATTTTTCAACCCCACTAATCCCCCTTTTCGGAAAATTAATCTGACGAAAGCATCATTGAGGCGATAGTCCACTCAGGTGCATAAGTCATATGATTCTATTAGGGATCTAGATAGCCACCAAACATTTGTACATTTCAGTTTTAGAACTCTCTCGTGATTTTATGGTTTTCGCTATACGCTTAACTTGGGTCTCTCGTATATGTGAGAGACCCAAGTTAAGCTGATTAAATGTTAGCTGACGTCTCGCATAGCCCAGATACTGAAAGGGATATTATTATCCGAATCAAATAAATAACAGATACGAGCTCTGTTTCTGCAATATTAAAACATTATATTTAACAAATATATCAATTTGATATTTTTACTCTGATTTAAATTGAATTCAGCAAGCCATTTATACTGTACTGACAAATTGTTTATTCTTTAATGTCTTCCACGTATAAAAATAGGTACAGGAAAACTCGAAATATTCATGCGTCTCATCTTTTCTGAATTCCTAGTTCTGCACTTAAAGTCATTATGGTACTGAGATCAGACTACGAACAAATGGAACAACTTTTTTTTACACTTTGGAACTTCCATCGTCACTAATCAACATCATCATTATAGATAATCTGCCATTATTGGCATGTCACTTGCGATGCTCCACGATCTTCAGCTAACCTCTTCCTCTTCACATGCCATTGTTCTGTTTTGATATCGTCCGTCAATTGTAGTGTCCTTCACTCCCTTTTTCTCTTTCTTGTCACCATATCCTCTAACAGATCCCTCAAGATTCAGTTTCTTCTTACCCAATGTAAAAACCAGTTTTTCTTTCACTTTTAATTATACGAGTATTTATAATGTTTTTCTCTCCCACACCATTTTTAATGCCTCGACCCAACTAATTCCATCCATTCTTCTCCCATGGGCTGCTTTGGTTAAATGGTAGAGCATTCACCTCTGGTACATGAGTTCCTTTGTTCTATCCCAGCTACTGCCAAGTGACTTTTGTGATGAACGAATCACGTTTGCATAAATTTCTCAGGGTCCTCCCACTTTCTTCATTCCACCATTTCTTTCATATGTCATCGTCAGCGTCTCCTTAGAAGACATACTCGTGGGGCGTGAAACTTAAAGGTTTCATTTCATTTTTTTTTTCATTTTTCTACATCCTGCATTTCAAAAGCTTCTAGTTCTTTTTCGTCAGTTTTGCGTAAGTAACTGTTTCCAGGTTGTTTTATTTCTCTCTCTCTCTCTCTCTTTCTCTTTCTCTCTCTCTCTCTCTCTCTCTCTCTCTCTCTCTCTCTAATCACTCTCTTTCGTTAATCATCCATCTTTTATAACCTAAATGAGCGTTTCCGTCGCACATAAAATGATATATGTAATTTAATTTTCATTAGAAACATATGTACTTCAAAAGTCTTGTATTTACATACAAAAGAAAGTATCTTCCAATGTGTGTGCCTGCTTCGTGATTGTATATGTTTCCAGTAATCACGCAGTCAATCAAATCAATTGAGTTTTCTCTGTTCGTGAGACAAACGAGTCTTAATTATGATTATTCATAATATGTTGTTGTTGTACGAGCGCCACAGATGTGCAATAACGGGAGCGTGCAATAGCACTTAGTATAAATTCGAATAATTGAGTTATGTGTTATTTTTACTTCTTTCCCCTTCGTTTTTATGTTGCGTGATATTACTTCACTTGATAGTGTTATTGCGAAATTGAGAAGATATGGTTGCTTCTATTTAATTAGGACATGTTGGCATATCATCTACAATATAACTCGATAAACTGTCGGCAGTCAAGTAAAATCATCATGCAAGTCATAATACGATTGCACTTTCCTGCATGCGTGGGTGAACTACGCATATGACAGGTATGAAAACAATCCTGAAATACATACATTACGAATACGATCGTAATGTATGTTTCGAAACACTTCTTTGTGATGTTCGAAGAAGCAGTTCAAGATATGTCTTGTAAATTCTTAAGACACCAGTAAAAATAACAAGAATGCTCTTTCTTCCAAGTTAGAGATAACAGTTTCAAGAATGTAAGTAGTATGCATTATTTCTTTTTTCATTATTCTCCATAGATTAAGACATTCTTTTTCAAAAATGTATCTACGTTTCATACTAGATTCATTAAAGCGTTAAGTTGAACATAATTTTGGTGGTGCAGTCCCTGGTTCGATCCCAGTTCGTGCCCCGTGGACTTTCTGGTGGACAAATACTGTTCGTGGGATTTCCCGAGGTTCTCCAGTTTCCGCCCACTCTATTCATTCCAAATTTTGTATTCACTTTTCTTTATCGCCGGCTCCTTTAGCCTTGGCGGCATAATTATGGGACGTAAAACTGAAAGATTTCGTTTAAGTTGAACATATCTCGTGTTCACACTACATAGAAAAAAATAAAAAGTAAATTAAATTGGTAGTGTGAACCACGATTATCTTCTGTAGATTAAAAAAGATGCATGTGTAATTAAAAGTGAATGAGTACAATAAATTTAGTGATACGAGAATATCGAACGGAACGGGGAAAATCTCAAAAAAATGGAACGGTATTTCCACCACAAACTTATGTGAGTTTCAATCCAACAAGATACTCCTTGCAATAAATGGACACTCTATTTCCATTTTGAAAAATCTAAACGCACCGAGAGTTAAACCTGAGACTCCCAAATTCCCATATCAATGCTTGGATTCTAGTTTTAAGAAAAACGAAAATGGAAGAAAAAAGCTCGTGTAACTCTCTGTTAAATGTCTGAATTTCTGGGGTACATGATAGGAATAATAACACAGAACCATCCTTGATGGATAAATACGCATAAAGGGAATATATTAAAACATGCTCAATTCTCTTACAGCTTGAAATCAGCCAAGAATAGGTATGACTCCTCCAGGTGTATTATGATTTAGAAAGCTATGTTCTAAGATAACTTCATTTTTAATTTTAAAGCAAGTACATGTTGGTGCAATGTGGTGTGTATTTTCTCTGAAGCTTGTTGATTATCCCCTTTAAGTTGAAATTTGTAAATAACGAGGAGGCAAATATGTCCTTTTTTAAATATGGAATATATGTTTACATTCCTGCAATTATTCCTACAATATCATATGATTTTGTTGTAAGATTAGGAACTTACTTATATGTTTTGAGGTTGAAATTAGAAGAGGGTGACTTCACCTTCTATGAACCCTTGTTATCGATATATTTACCTAGTTTTCATGGAATGTTTTGTAGCCTTTTTGTCAGGCTTGCGATTAATCGTTTTCATTGATATTCCTTAAGATCAAGGCAAAAAAAAATCATGAACCAATAAACCAAACACTGTATGTTCTTGGAATAGTTACTTGTAATAATGTTCTTGTATTAATTACTAGATACTTGATTTATAATTAATAATTAATATCGCTTAATATTCGAAATCAAACAGGAATTGTGAAAGAAATCTCCAATTTAAACAGCTTTCATTCATTTTTACAGCCCGTAATATCACTAATTTATAGTAGCGTTACTTGTATAATAATGAGCACATTCGTGGCTAAACGGTTAGCGTATGCGCCTTTGCCGTGGAAGATCCCGGTTCGATACCCGACTGGAGCTCAGGTGGTTTGGATTCCACGTTAATCAGTAGATCCCATCTCATATAATTTCGCTGCTGAAAGAGATGTCACCTGAAAATCAACTCGTCATCAACTTGTATAATAGTCCTGAAACATATCTATTTCCATGCTGCTACAATACCTAGATATAGAATATTGCCTGTCAATCATGTAGCACAATTAACCCAATCGAAGCTTTAGAAACAGGCAATAAAAGTGATACGAGACACAATGGATGTACATTGGACCAGCTATTTTACTTTAAAATATCTTTTTAAAAAGCTGTTAATATAAAGGTATTACATAATATTTATAATATTTTCAAAGTTCTCCTTCCCAAAAATTGTAACCTTAATTTATGTCAGTCAAGGTAAAATAAGCATGCTAATACGTAATAATCTGTTGTATGAGTACGTGTTATTGCTGTCATTTTAATTTCATATTACAATACTTAATTGTGAAGGAAATTACAACTCCAATTTCCTAGGTTGTGAAAAAGATATTTATAAAGTTTGTATTGTTTGGTTAATGACTCAACGTCCAAACAATATTGTTCTTTCGGTAGGACGATGCTGTAAACGATGCTGTAGCTGCCCTGCTAAAAGGACAGAAACGTCCAGTCAGTAGGACGGAAGTATTGCTATATTTGTGATTATCATATATTGTTGTTGTTATATTGGGCTTAATGTTTAAAATATACGGAGGCTCAGTGGTGGAGGGTTCACCTCTGGTGCTTGGGATCCCGGGTTCGATACCGGCGCCCGCAAAGTGAACGTTGTGTTGGACAAACACCGTGTGCGTGGGTTTTCTCGGGACTCTCCCGTTTCCTCCCACTTTATTCATTCCATCATGCCATTCATTACTCATCATCACCGTTTATTTAGCTTAATTATGGGACGTAAAACTCAAAGATTTCATATCATTTCATTTGTTTAAAATATACATGGTGTTTGAAAACAACACCAATAACGCTTGGGATGTGATTCCTGACACCAAGATAAGACAAAAAGTATACACCAACCTGGGTGCACAAATGCTTCCTTTCGGAGTTATAGGCTGCCGAAAATATGAAAAAAATGAAAATTAGAGGTCCATAGCTCAAAAACTATGGGACCTAGCCTAATCGGGTTATTTAGAAATTAGTATAGGCACTATCGAAATATCCATGTTTCAGAATCCTGTGGTGCTTCCGCAACAATTTTTATACAGGTAGTTGGTGAGGACTTCAATTTATATGCCCGTACCCAAAATCAATCTATTAAAAATGTTGCGTGAGTACCTTAGGATACTCAAACATATACTTTTGTTAGGGCACATAGAATACTAGTTCCTAAGTGAAGTCTTCACCCGACTAAGGTTGATAGCATAGTATTCAAGCTAGCTTTAAAATGAACTTTTAAAGTTCATTTTTTCATATTCATTGTGTTGCATTGATTACAGTTCATTATATATCTTTTTCTTAATCACATATTCCTAAAATTCTCCTCGCAATGATGCGCGAATGTGCCATTACCAAGACAATCTGCTTTCCACATTGTCAGCTGATTAAGTAGTAACTAGATTAACACATCACTTTACTCATTTAACGGGAAGCAATAGTCATATTACGTTAGTAGCGAAAATATTGTTCGTTGTAAGACCAAGATATATATAGTTTGAAATACACTAGGAATACATTTAATGTGTTGGTTGATAAACGATAGAAAATTTATGTTTGATTAGGAGGAGATGCCAAGAAGTCGATAATAGATATCACGTAAGATTTGTGAAGAAGAATATAATAAAAACCTTGACAGAATGACTGTGATAGAATATGACACATTTTATGGCTTTAATTTCTGTTGTGTTGAACTAGCGTCGATCCATAAGGGAAACAATTAATTACTTCAATGTGAAATTTTGTAGGAGATACTGTATACCGAAGTTTTCTTTGATATATCAATGAATGTTCCTATGAATAAAGAAACAAAATCAAAACAATCAAGAGATATTTCTTCGTATTATCTTACTCAGAAAATTATGGTTGGTTACATCAACGTGAAATAAACTGAAGATGATGCTGATGTTTTTCTTATTGAAGCAGCACTTAAACAGTTCCATACAAATTCAACTGTTAGTATAGATGATAACTTAAATCTACTCTTCTCATAATTTCAGTACTTACTCCTGACAAAGGCATTTACTTTCTTAAACCAGCAGAAACAATGATCAAAACACACAGTCTCTGAAATATTTTTATCCATTTTCAAAAATTAAGAATCAAATTAATCAAATTAAGAATCAAATAAGAATAAAAAATTAAGAATCCTTTATGCTACGCCATTCGCTTACATCGATACATCTTTGTTGTTTAGCCAAACGAAAATAATATTTTTCAAAATATTGGAGAAATTAGATGGTTTGAGAGTTTGACGGCAATCAATTTTTACTTGTATTATAAGCTTTCTTTTTAAGATGTATGTATTAGACACAATGAATTGACGTTAGACATTTTCCTATGTTTCTTTTTGGGAAAAGTAACAAGTCCTAATACGACAGTAAATTAACAAATCTTCCACTGATCAACAACATTGTTGGAACAGTGACTTGACAATATTTCCTATCCTTCATTGTGACTTAAGTGTAGCGTCCCGCGTAGCAGCGAGATTATACTAGACCTTTAGCTTAACATGGAAAGGGAACTACCTCCGGGAATCGAACCTGGGTAAGCCGTTCTGAACGGACGTACGCTTTCCTCAGAGTCACAAGGGGACTCTAACAGCCCAATAAGCTGAATCTAGAAGACTGAGAAGGAAGAATTATCAACGACAATTCAGAACAATTTAAAACTATCATACTACCTGCTCCTGATATATTTTTGAATAACATTTTAATCGCTTGATCAAAAACTTTGAAGTAAAAAGAAAAATTGTTCTGCACTGTTCATAATAATTGTTAATTGTAATAATAAATTTGGCCTCAATGCTACACCGAATATTACAGATGTTTACATCTAGGATTATGTACACGAGTTGAAATCTTAGTGCAAATTAAGGGGAAACATAGAGACAAACGCTGAAATCGTATATGTCGAAGACAGCCAAGGAAGAGGAGGGGTCTAGGTCAAAACCCCAATAGCCAAATCCCCCACACTCAAGAAATGTCAAAACGCCCACACGATCGGTCATAACTCCCACAAAAATGAACAAATCTCCCAAACGCACGAACGGTCAAAGCCCCCACACTCAAGAAATGTCAAAACGCCCACACGATCGGTCATAACTCCCACACAAATGAACAAATCTCCCAAACGCACGAACGGTCAAAGCCCCCACAGCCAAAACCCCCACACTCAAGAAATGTCAAAACGCCCACACGATCGGTCATAACTCCCACAAAAATGAACAAATCCCCCAAACGCACGAACGGTCAAAACCCCCACAGCCAAAACCCCCACACTCAAGAAATGTCAAAACGCCCACACGATCGGTCATAACTCCCACACAAATGGACAAATCTCCCAAACGCACGAACGGTCAAAGCCCCCACAGCCAAAACCCCCACACTCAAGAAATGTCAAAACGCCCACAAAATCGGTCAAAACTCCCACACAAATGGACAAAACAGCCACACATAGCAACGGTCACAATCCCCACATAAATGGACAAAGCCCCCACACAAATAGAGAAAACCCCCACACAAATGGACAAAACCCCCACATGCAGAAATTGTCACAACTGCCACACAAACGGACAAAGCCCCCACACAATTGGACAAATCCCCCACACTCTTAAATTATCGTGATTGCACGTCTTTGTTGCGGCTCTTTAAGACGCCCACTTTAGTGTTACTGTCATTACAAAACAGTTCAAGGAGAATAGTTGTAACATCAGTTTAAGTGGAATAAAAAATTTTATTAAAAAGTACAAGGGCAAGAAATACAACCAGGATCATTTCAGAGTGTGGGAGATTTGACCGATTGTGTGGGGTTTTTGTCCATTTGTGTGGCAGTTGTGACAATTTCTGCATGTGGGAGTTTTGTCTATTTATGTGGAGATTGTGACCGTATGTATGTGTGGCTGTTTTGTCCATTTGTGTGGGAGTTATGACCGTTGGAGGTTATGACTAGTGATGGGCAGTGGGAATATTCCCAGTGGAAGGAATTTAAAAATGGAAATATTCCCGGGTTTTTTCCCTGACCTATAAATTCCCGGGAAGGAATTTATTTCCATTTATTTACTTTATCTTCCAAATTATAAGAACTATATGACTAATTACTTTATTTTAATATATTATGAATTACTTTTAGGTTTTAAAGAATTGGGAGGTTAAAAATTTAAAATTTTTTGACTGTACTTTATATAACTAATAATATGATTTTTTAAGTTCCATTTGAATTTGCACTGAAAGGCAAGCTAATTGTCTATATTGGGAGGCCAAAACTAGTTAAAAGTAGGATGATTTACGGAAGAAATGATTTGATAGTGATGCTCAAGTAGCCATGAAAGTATCGAATACAATTTTTTAGGGCAGTAGGGGATTTGTACTAACCGTAAAGATAAGTGGAAGTGATTTATGTGAGAAAAGAAAGTGAATTGTTGGTAACGAAGATATAAAACAACGTGCCATAGGATGCTCTAACCCGCCTTCACTCGCTAACGCTCGCTCTGCAATGCTGTCCGAATTTAATGTTGGTAACGTAATTTAACGTATGAAACCATAAAACAACAGCATCGGAATAGAATATCGCAAAAAAATAGGTGCAAAAGCTGGCCCCCAATGCTAAACAACAACCAAAATTAGCAAAGTAATAATTTACAAGTGATGAAAAGGAACCATTTTGTAAAGTAATTTAGAATTAAGTAGAAATAGAGATGAAGTACTATTAATAAACCCTGAACCACCGTTAGTAATAGACGTCGGTCTGTCTCCTCTCTCTGACTCGAATTTCTGAAGAGGTACTCGGACTTCTCTTACGCGTGAATTAACGCACGAAATTTCGAGAAATGGGCAGGTGGAAAGATCGTGTGTGACAATGTAACATGCGAAATTATAAAGATAAGAAGGTACCTTGCAAATATTGTGAACATACATATTTATCCGCAAATGTCGACAGGATTGTTTATAACATTTAAAAATTTAATATGTTTATAATATCAGTAGTATAGTCAAGTTTAGAAAAGCCACTTACAAATAAATTTATTTTTGAAATATATTTACTTTCATAGGGCCCTATTGTAAATAAATATCCATTTATGGGTACCCTCTAAATATAATAGAATATTAATAAAATAACGTAACATCGTTCAGAATATACATTCTAAAGACTCCTCTGGGGACAACAGTAATAACATACTGCGATATAAAAACGAATTTATCTTTCAAATCATAATATAATAATAGAATGCAATTTTCTTTGTGATTGTACATAAATTCCTGGAAAATTCCCATTTTTCGGAATTCCCGGGAATATTCCCGAAAAATATCTTCCTGCGAATTTACCAATCACCATCTCTGACACTAATTTCTGAAGAGGTACTCGGACTTCTCTTACATGTGAATTAACGTATTACATGTGAATTTCGAGAAATAGGTAGAATGAAGGGTCGTGTATGGCAGTGTTACGTACTAAAATATAAAGATGAGTAAGTTTGTGGCAAATTTTCTGAACATAAATATGTATGCGCAAATGTTGATAAATTGGTGAGACATGTATCTTCTGGCATTTACCCAATCTAATTGGTTTATAACATTTATAGAATTATTGTGTTTATAATATCAGTAGTAGAGTCAAATTTAGCAAATCGACTTACATATAAATTTAAACTGCTTAGTGGTTTAAAAGTATTAGGACTTAATATATAATTTTTTCACACATATTCAATTGACAGAGCATATTGTAAATAAATATACATTTATCATAGTCTCTAAATATAATAAACTGTTAATAAAGTAACATAGTGACATTCAGAATATATATTTTAAAAATCCTCTGGGGACAACAGTAATAATATGCTGTGATATATAAATCAATTCCACATTGAAATCATAATATAGTAATAGAATGCAATTTTCTTTATGATGAGACATAAATACCCGGATAAATTCCCATTTTGGGAATTTTCCCGGGAATCTTCCCAGGGAAAATTCCCGAAAAATATCTTCCCGGGAATTTACCCATCACTAGTTATGACCGATTACCAGTGTGGGTGTTTTGGCTGTGGGGGTTATGACCGTTCGTGTATTTGGGAGATTTGTCCATTTGTGTGGGGGTTATGACCGATCGTGTGGGCGTTTTGACATTTCTTGAGTGTGGGGGTTTTTTTGGCTGTGGGGGTTTTGACTGGTTCCCAAGAGGAGGGGGTGATTCACTGGAAACATGGATTCCACTTGTGTATTCGACTTCGGATCATTACGCGTAACCAATCAACTTCGAGTTTCTCTAAAAAACATGAGTATTTTTAACTGCCATCAATATTTCGATGTTCGTACCCCAGAAAAGTTTATTAGTCATGAAAAATGAAAAATTGCAACTGAAGTAGAAAAGAATTCTTAATATGTAGTAGAGGACTTATTTCTGGTGAAAGGTGTTCCTAAATATTTACATGAATTTATTTTTAGTTTAACGTTCTACGATTATGTCCTTCAGTATAAAGGGTATGGATGATTAAGAAAGGTAAATGATTGTGAAGTTTTTTTTTTTTTTTTTTTTTTTGCTGTTCCACCAGCAATACAATCTAGGATTACATGCACGAAAGGCTCACACGCCAGACACTAAAGAGGGGTCTCTGGTTCAATCCTCGTTCAAGTTAAGATGAACAACATCGTGTTCGTGGGCTTTTTAGCTATTCTCCCGTCTCCTCTTGCTCACTCCGTGAATTGTTTCAAAATTGTTTTACTTTCATTTTCCATTTAACTTCTCTAGCCTGTCAAACATACAATGTGACATAAATCAAGAAATCTCATTTCAATTTTTCTAGCAACATTTTCAGAGCTATAAACTTGGTTATAACTTATATATGCAAAATCAATAGCTTGCGATACATTGCTAAAACTAAGTCAATATTTCATGAAACATGTTAGGGTCTTTTTTGAGGCTGTTAAGAATTAGTTAGCAATATAAAGAATTAGAAAAGAACATCTTACATATAATATTTTCCAAGAGTTTCCATATTTTGTAGTAATTATCGATGTTTCCTCAAAAGTAGCACTTTCTGTTCTAAGATTGTCCAGAATACTTTAATTTTCATGAAATTGGCTATTGAGGATGTAACCAAGTTGTGTGAGATTGGAATCCTCTTGCTGATAACAAGTATGGGAGTACTGTCTTTCACGCATTTAAATCAGTTCTTTCCTTCCGCCCAGCCCTACCAGAATCATACAAGTGGTCCCGTTAAGATTGTTAGTATATCCACCCTTAACTCTATGGCCTATGGAACCCGAAGGTTCAATGCCACGTTCAGAAAACCACTCCATTGACTTCTATCTTTTGCTAACTGGATCCGGTTTCCACTTTGTTTCCCTATTTATGTGAAACTCGTATCTGTCTTAATATTGTCCTTGCACCTGCACCTATACTGAAAAGAAACGAAGGCTTGGCAAACAGGTTGTCACCGTTCCTTGTAAATTTACCTTTTTTTATAGAGTAGGTTTTCCTCCTGGTTAATTTCCGACTGGACTTCCAGTTAAAACTTTGAAAGCGTTTGTACTTTCTTGGATTCTGGTTACATGACCTGCCCACCTGAGCCTCCTAGCCTTGATGACTCTACCAAAGTTTGGTAAACTTATATACTTCCTCGATATGAAGTTTCCGCCATTGCGCATTCCCATTCCTCTTGGATCCGAAAATCAATTTCAGGATCTTGTTCTCAAATGCTTTGAGCCTACGTGCTTCCCTCGAAGTAAAATACCATGTTAGGCAACCGTAGGCCTACCTTACAACAGGTATGATTATCGTTTTAAATATTTTAAACTTCAAATTCGTGATAGGATTTGAGACCGCTAAATATTTCAAACTTCACGCTGTAACTCATGAATAAAACAATTCTTTTTTCCTTTGCAACTGACAACTAGAGCGACTGCCTCGGCTGAGTTCGTTGAAGTAGCCAATTCTTTAACATCTTCGTGGGTAATAATGACTCGAAAAATTGCCAGTGGCGTATTTAGGGGATGACTATCGGGGTCAACCCCCCCCTTCCGAAATAAACGTGTAACATGTAAAACTTCATTAACATTTGTCGGTACACAAAAGGGAAACTATAAGCACCTGTTGTGCATAGCCCTCCAAAACATAATCCTCAGGTAATCTTCCAAGACAGCAAAAGGATCACACAAATTTAGACAAAGGACTCGCCATAAATTATGATTGCCCTAGTGGCCATTTTAACAATTATCTTATTTATCTACCCTAGAATACCATTTACTGTACCATTTCGTCCATAAATTTGAGCGAACCTTTTATCGTATAGTGTTGCCTATCTTCAATACTCTGTGGTTTGATAAGTGTATTCTCCTGCCTAGAAATAGAACAGTTTTACAACCTTAGTTCAGTACTTGGAAAATGGATATATTTTGGATGTCACCATTTCGTGGGTGCTTAAAACTTCACTATTCAGTTTCAAAGTTTGACTATAATAATAATAATAATAATATAAATAATAATAATAATAATAATAATAATAATAATAATAATAATAACAATAATAACAATTATTATTATTATAATTATATTATTATTATTATTAGTAGTAGTAGTAGTAGTAGTAGTGGTAATGCAAATATTATGTGTCACTATTAGAAAAATGTATGTCGCCGTTAGAAGAATTGAGATAAGAATAGATTCAATCACATACTGAAGAATGTATGATTTCCATGTGGCGTGCAAATAAATAAATAATATAATATAATATAAACAGAAAAACACAATGAATTACATCAGCTATCCAAATATTCATCTTTCATTATTTCTGGTACTTGGAGAATTGTTTTAAGAGAGGCTGTTTGGGAGTAATTGATCATTTTCCACCCATCTCTCTAAAAATTGGTGTGCAAGTACTGGAGCATTCTTCAATATGGATACTTGGATAGTTCACATACGAGTTTTACAGTGATGTTTTGACCCAATTGCGATAGGTTCCACAATAGTGCAGCTACTACGTGAAGTTCACTTATTTCAAGTTTTAGCACCCCGTTACTCTGAAGTTATCCACTTTTGAACACAGGTAATTGTGATTTTTTTTTTTTTTTTTTTTTTTTTTGCTTATTTCTGATGTAAGAAATCTGTTCCCAAAATATTGTGGCACATTTTTGTAACATTCTATATATATCTTTCTACATTCAAATTAGCGTTTTGTGTCTTATCGTCACTGGAACCTGTAACCTTTAGAATGAATTTTTGAACATCATTTTGATCAAAATGCTATGAAGAGAAAAGCACTTTAAAGTATATGCCAAAATAGAGAACCTCACAAGCTTCTCATGTTGTTTAGACTATATTTAGTAGATATATTTCTCATTATAATGAGTGAATACGTCCACCAATATTTTCCGAAATTCCACTTTTAAATGATAAAGGAGGCAATTTCGATAAAAATGACATGGTCACGAGAAAATGACTGAACCAGTACTTTATACAATCTTCTCGATTTACGGGTTGGGGCGAATCCAATGTTCAAGAAGAAATCCCATATTCATAGCATATAGCCATATTCTACTTACTCAAAACTTTGAAAGATCGGGAAATTTCTTGGAGATGTCCATTAGCATGTTTGTATAAAACACTGATTGAACTCTTGAAACGAATTTTGAACACAGCACTTGGCTAGAGCTGGACTTGTACCCTGTCATTTTTTTTAATATTACAATAGAATTCTAACGCGAAATTTAAAATGTACTCCTCAATTAGAGTATGTTACTAACCTCTCAAATTAGTTAAATATATTTTTTCTCGAAAATTTCTGTTCTAAGAATGAGAGATGGGGACAAATTTCTGAAATATCTTAATGTCCAATTTTTCAAAGTAAGGAAAACTAATTATGAACAGTTTAAAACGATTTTTTGAATTTTGTTAGCAGTAGGGTAATCTGAGATTTTACCAATTCACTATGAAATGATTAACCCCACCTAAGTCTCGAAAGGGGTTTAAATATTTTCAAAGGAATAACGGTTGAGTTAATTTTCAGTTTAACGTCTCTTTCAGCAGTGAGGCTATACGAGACGGGACACATTGATTAACGTCGAATCATATAAGCTCCCGCCGGAAATCGAACCCGGGTCGCCAGAGGAGCGTACGCTAACTGCTTAGCCACGAAGGAGCTCTGAAAGGAGTAACGGTTGTGCCGTCTGGATCCATTTCTTTACAGAGTTAGTACCTAGGTGGACCTAAATATCTTCATTTTACTCTGATTCAAATACCATTAATAGAGGAGATAAAGCGGCTCAAAAATACTTTCCATAAAGTAATATCCGCCATGTGAAATTTAGACATTTCAGCTTGTTTAAAATAAACTATGAAACAGTGGTTTGCATCATGACATGAGTATATCGAATCTCTTGAATAAAAATTATATTATCATTAGACCTACAGAGAATATCACAGACCATTGTATTTTATTGTTTTTATTATACTTATTTCTTTCTTGGAGTGACCTCCTACGTGGCTAAATGGTTAGCGTACGCGCCTTTGGCGTGGGAGGCTTGGGCTTGATTCCTGGCAGCAGCTCACGTGATTCGGACTCCACGTTAAGCAGTAGGTCCACTTCTCATATAGCCTCGCTACTGAACGCACGTTAAACTCAAAATCAACTCAACTTCTTTCTTGAAGTGTTCAAAATTCGTATAGCTTCGTAAGTTTATAAAAGGGAAGTCTATCTAAATGTCCTGTCAGGGACAGTATACTCTACTGGTAAGTAGAAATCAGTATTTTAAACCCTGTTTTATTATAAATAAGACAAAGTCCTCATATTGATCTAGTACATAGTTTGTGTGTCTTTGGTGGACTCCGTGTTCGATTCACTGTCGGAGAGCAAAAAATATTTTGATAATAAGTTTCCAGTAACCATACTTCTATATTTAGTACAAGACGTAACAGTGGAATGCTAAGCTTCAACATATTAAGTTTATTTCACAAATAAGACAAAGTTTGAATCGTTGTTGTTCATTAAATTTATTTGGAGTTGGACATGTATAAACGAAACAAGAAAAAGAGTTTTAAAAATTAAAGGCGGTAAAACAATACTAAATAAATACAATAAAACAAAGAGTATCAAAAATTTGAATTGGCGCCAAGATACCTCGCGATCGAAGTCGAAGTTTAAGTCGCGATCACACTCTCGATAAAAACATATATAATTGATTCATGACAGTGTAATAGGTAAAGTGTATTGGTACACCACAATAATGCAACGGGTAGTATAATGCGACTATAGTTATAGTGTATTGCTGTCACATGGAGATCATTACCCAAATGATTCATACATTTCATTCAAATGTGACAAATAGTAGAATAGTAGAGATTGAATAAAATATAATAATAAGAATACATAATGTAATTAATCAATATTCAGAATAAAATAAACAATTACACATAGGCCAAATACGCAAATAAAACACAAAAAGGAAAAAAAGCATACAATTACTATAATACGTGTAAATTGCCAATAGATAATTTTAACCTGTCATACAATATCATTCATTAGTTATACTTTTTTGTGAGTTTATACTTAATGTCCTAACGACAACTACTCAGATACTTCATGTTGAAGCTTTAAACGGAATAAAGTGAATCCGAAATGGCGGAAGCTGAATAAATAATCGTTGAATGATCGATTCGCTTAAGAAGTGTTATTTTTTATACGCACCATCGTCCTTGTTTCTTACAACTAGTTGACATTATATTTTTGAATTTTAGAAAGTCTAAATAATATTTTTTTGATAAATATTATTGCTATGTATACAAACAAAAGGTTAGTTTTGTTTTTCTGTTCACTTTTGGAAAATCCACGTATTTCTTCACCAAAACGTCGCCAGATATTTCGTTTCTAACTTTTTATGCAAACAATAGATCAGATCACAGATGTACATATCAAGGTCAACTAGATGTTATGTTATAGCTTGTTGTGGGAAAGTCTATTTTTTAATTCACACAACCTTGGCCTTAGGTTGTTTTTACTTTTAGATGCTACAACTATTCTCTCACCTTCCGCATACGAAATATTCGCATTAAAATTTTTATTTTAATTGTCCATTTTGTTGCATGTTAATAAAAAAAATCTTTATGCACTTCTAAGTAATAATTCATTTATTATGCAGTAATACTGGCACAAACACGTGGATTTAAATGGGTAAGCGCATGCCGAAGAGGTACTAGTGCGCTATATCGCGACCTAGAGGTTGACCGCGAGGGTGAATTAGTGATCGTGATGATAAAGGGCCGAGTTGGTTTTTACATCGATGTTCAGCGGAAGCATCGCTGTGGCCCGTGTTCCCATTCGTTCTCCCTGAAGCGCTGCACGGAATAAAGTCTTCATTTATTTCGAATTTCATCTGCAGAGAATTTTGTGTGTCTATGCTCGAGAGGTTTTGCTGCACTATTATATTTGATTATGAAAGACATATTAATAGATGTAATGAGGAATGTTCCAGCAATACGGAATAAGAAACACAAAAAACATTATAATAGGCACATTTTAAATAGAGAATGGAAGAAAATAGCATATTAAATGGAAAGGCCAGGTAAGGTATTCATATTTACTTGAGAATTGTACTGTATCTACTTATACTATAGTAGTAAGGCAGTCACGGCTACAGGGAGGCAGCTTTCGGGCTGAAGTACGTAAATTGTGGAATTGCTAAAGAAAGAAACGAATCATACTATGTTAATAATACTACTGTTAATCATATCTATGCTTAAAATGTTAATCATATCTACGGTTCTCCCTCCCAATTTCAAGATTAATAAAAAAGGATTTCTTCTAAGTTCGTTACTGATGTAAAGAAATACTTGTAAAGACAGGCACGTGCCCACAGGGAGGAAACGGCGAATAATGGAATTCCCGTACTGAAAATTCATTTGCTGAAGTTAATACTCACCTCCAGCTCGAAACTTTGACTATCTGTTTTTTTTTTTTTTTTTAATTTTATTCGGAAATGATTTCTTGTCTGAGTCTTGGCTGAAAGAGGGCATTTCTTCACAGAAAATTCAAAAAGAAAATGTAAAAGTCTGATTTATTGATACAGATGGACAAGAGATGACATTCAAATATTTTTGCGAAGCAAGAGACAAGACTAGCATTTCTCATGTCTCCTCTCGCGTCCATTTCTATTTATAAACTGTTTGGTCCTTTCAATTTCAAAACGTCGTTTTGCAGTGATTTTTATGCATAATTTCACACGCGTCACAATAATGTTTGTCCTCATACCGAGAACTTACAGCGAGGGTGCGACCTCCTCATCATGTGCGCCCTTCATCCAACCAGTCCTAGACATCGAGGTAGCGAGCGCGATTTAAACCTCGACCACGGTCGCGCGGTCTCTTCGGTATATCTTAACCCTAAGCTGTTTGGAGTTATTTTTCCTTTATTTTTCTTTTCTCAATTTCTTTCTCATATAGCATAAGAAATACTAGTCCTCAGTTCCTGATACCATAATTGGCTGATACCAAACATGTAAATGTATCCTAGATAGTAAGTCGTGTTTCATTTAATACAGTTTTGCAAGATTTTAATAGCCTACGTTAAGGACTTATCGTATTGTATGTGAAGATTGAGCTTTTTGATTTTCTTTTCTTTTTTTTCTTTTTTTTTAAAGAAAATATACATAAAAAGAAGTTCCAGGTAGCGTGTTAAAGACCTTACATTATAATGTATCGTATTTTAACTAAATTGTAAGGACCGAATATTTTTCATTCAAAAATTAAAAAGAAACAAATGACAGATCTTTACGGAAGTCATTTCACAAAAAAATTAGGAGTAGCAAACTAAGCAAATTTTATATTGCATTTGAATATTATATACAGTAATTAGTTCATATATTATATAAGTCTTATATTTCTTACAACGTAGCTTGTGATGGATAACACCATGTGCGTGGGTTTTCTCGGGGTTGTTCCGTTACCTCCTACTTTATTCATTCCAACATTACATTCATTTCTTATCATCACCATTTCTTTTAACTTAGCCGGCATAGCAGTGAGAAATAACATTGAAAGATTTCATGCCATTTTTTTAACCACGTAGCGACAATAAAAAGCCTTACAAGATCGATATAATGCATTTAGTTGTATTACCTAGCATGCTGCACGAATGTCACCAAACTAAACTGATATATTATTTTATCTTTTCTAAGTCCAATGTAACAACGTCAATAGTCTACAATGTAATTACATTGGAGACTGTACTACCAGTTTGGTGAGAGCAGTGACACATATATGCGCGACTCTTTGTTTAAATGTGCGGGCCGTATAAAGGACATTAAGTTTCTAGAGGGCTTACTTAGCATACACTCCTTCCCGAGGAAAGCAGTTATTCACCTATAAGATGAGATAAATTTAAGTTTAATGTACCTTGATACCACCGAGGCTGTATGAGACGGTATTTTGTTTTTAATATGGAAACCACTTCTCACGTTATAATTCCCGCTTGGAATCGAATAAAGGACAGGCGTAGAATTACCAAACGTGATAACCACTCAGACACGAAATGGTACGCTTAAGAAACAAAATCCACACGAAATTACGTAAGTATTCTAAGATATTTATTATCATATATTTTGTTTGAGATTACTACTTAAAATTACTAGATTTTCATCGAGGTTTCCTAATAGAAGTTCCTCCTTCACCTTAATCTCAATCACGAAAGAAGTGAGATCCCGTCGTGTTACGTTTGAATATATCTTTCCTAGAAATTGTAATAATAGATATTACTGCATAGAATAATGATAATAATAATAATAATAATAATAATAATAATAATAATTATAATAATAATAATAATAATCATAATAATAATAATAATAATAATAATAATAATAATAATAATAATAATAATAATAATAATAATATATGATTTTATAATATAATAATAGATATAATAATATATAAAACCTGGCGTGTATTTTCTTCAAGACACTTCAATATTGACTATTGTTACTTTTAGTTGGTTTCCGTCACTAGCAAGTTGGTTCGGTTAGTTCAACTAATGACGTAGTTTTTAGTAACTTTCATAAAAATTGCATGAGATCTGTATAGTGATTAGTGCAACATAATTACTCTTATTGGTTGATAATGATTTTTTAAGACAGGTGTCCAATACTTAAGTGAGTTAAACTTGAATTACTATTTAGTTTTACTTGTATTATAACTTTAATATAAGATTGTATCGCTGATTTACCTGCTCTTCATATAAATGAATGTCTTTCATCCTAGTTGTCATATAAGTTGGAAAACTGATCAGTAGCTATTACTAAGTGCTTTAAGTTGTATTTCTTTTGAACATTTTCTGTTTCCTTTCTACGTAAATAGACTTATGGGAGACCATATCTGATTTGGGAGGTTTATTTTCTTAAACATTAACTTCGAGCCTGAATCAGTTGAATTTAATGTGTTAGGCCTATCAACTTCCATCTAAAGCCACGTCAAAACAACACTCAACTACACTTTGCTTTAATGCTTCTTTTTTCGGAGAATTTTTATCAAATAACACGTAATACTCAATCGCATATTGGGCACAGTAGTCACAAATGGATGTCAAGCTAACAAAAAACAAATACAAAAATATTTTCTGTATTACACAAATAACAGTTATATTATAACCATGTTATTGGACCTTATACATTTGTAATACTATTAGAATGACATTTGTAATAATAGGCAGCCTTGTAAGACGTTAATCTTAGTTACTCTCTAAAATAACTTTTGAATGTAAGGGGAATTTTTAATTCTGCTTTTTCAATACACAGATCGAGTAACGTCTTCTTTTGTGACTATGATTTTAACGGTAGGTATCCATATCCTGTCAAAAATTTGTATCACTTCCTACTTTCTATACAACCTTGATAGTAGCAATGATGTACGGATACATGATGTAAAGGAACACATAATCTAGTGATCCTCTTTATGCCTTTATCAATGTTTATTTTCCTTTTGCTTTTATGAACGCGGATATGAATTTTACTTCGATAACTAATACTTGAACACCACAAGTAAGAAAGGTGAAAGGTCAACTTCCCCTCATTCTCAGAAAATTAGATTTTAAACTTTCAAATCACAGCCTACAGTAGATATAGCAAAACGAAACCAAAGAAAAAAATATTGACTGTAAATAACATATTCACTATTTGTTTATAATGTTGGGAGTCGAGATTCCACTCCTCAAGGCGTAACTACCGATATCAATAACTCAGTTTCGACGAAAATGTGATATTTCGACTTTTTACCCTATCATCTTCATACAATAAATCTATATATATTTCTTATAACAAACTGATTAAGGAGTTGCAAACAATTTAGAATAGCCTTTCGCATGACGGCAGAACTATCAAATACATCACTTATGGGACATTGAACATCTTTAAAGGTTGACACCCTAACATTAAATCAGCCAATCATTTCTTTACCTGAAGTAATTGGTCATTTGACATTGTGTTAAACAATTTTCATAACCTATTCAAACAAAGCAATAGAATAGGCTCATTAGCGCGATGGATCAGGTTAATCTATAAGCTATACCTACTGGTTGAGAGTACTAACCTACTGGCCGGGTACTAATCTGCTGGCATCTCCGTTTTTGACGCCAGCCGGAGCAATAGGGCAAGTTGATTCACCTTTTGCTGACTAAACACCACAAGACATGGTGTTTAGTCTACGGCCTGATAAAGTCCAAGCAATTTCTGGGAAGTCCTGGATGGGAGATGTGTCTCAATCCCAGCCATGACTATCCCAGTTTCATTTAAATACGTGCTGATGTACCATGTATAATATTGGACGAAATGACACATCTTATTAGATTCTCTTTTGGGGGATGCGATAAGCCAACTTCCTTCGTTAGGGTTTTCACAGTCGTTCACTAATGATACATCTGCTGGTTACTGCCGTTTGAGGCGATGGAAACCATTGCATCTCTTCCGGATTGCTTCAAGTTTTTGTACAAAGGAGTAAGTTTACAGTCCTCTATCAACAACCACGTTCCACACCACTGATGGAGTAGATAAAATCAGGATATCGCTCACAAATGGAGTAGAATCATCTTTCAAAACCCAAAATCAAAATTCGAAAGCCCTTCCTTCGCAGCACAACTGATCGGACACACAAAGGCACAGTGGGTCTCTTCACGTCGCATAGTGGGGCCAAAGCACTGTATTCTTGAGGAAAAAAATAAGAATGAGCAATATGGAGCAGAACATTGTAAGAAAACCAACTAGTTCGGTGTGTGCAGTGTCTAAAATAACATATTCAATAGTAGAAGAAAGATTTGCACATAAAATAAACTTACAAGGAAAGAACAAAAAATGCAGATTTTAAGTGACACGCACCAAGATGTACTATATGAACAAGTCTGTGAAAGTATATAAGAAAATACGTGGACTGAAATGTTTGTTATTTCGATATTATTTCATCAAAAATATAGTTTTCCACAACAAAGGGGAATATTCCTTATATCCGCGCATAAATTATATAACATATTATATGATTGGCACAAACACACGTGTGAGTACTATGCTTTGATTTGGCAATATACGATTGGCTTACATTCTTACGCATGAAAAGATAAACTGTAATTATTCAATGTATAACTGACGAATAATAAAATTAAACTTCATGCTTATCAATATTATTTCAAAGTTGTGGAGGATTTGTTATGTCAATGATCATGCAAGGACACTTCAATACATAAAAATTATCTTATCATAAGTTCTCTATATAAATAGATTTTCAGATACATTAATCATATTATCATTTACATGCACCGGTAGCCTGTTCAGATTGTTTCATATAGATATTGCAATACCTGGGCTCATTTTAGGGCTTTGGTTGGAATACTCTGAGCTGGAGTGAGCGGAGTCTCATTACAGTTGATTCCAATGTCACCTCTGTGCACACATCACAAAAAAAAGAAAGAAAGAAAAGAAAAGAAAGAAAAAAAGAAAAAGGAAAATACTGAATTGATTAACACCATTTTTAATATGGTACTATCTTGTGGTCCGTAGATTATTTAGCAAAGATTGGCGTTTCAAAATGTCACAATCATTAATCAAATATGGTTGACTAGAGTTTAGTTCTGTTGGTGAATGCCAGAGAAGTATAACTAGACGTTTGGAACAAGATGAGGCCTGGGAGCGAAGCCCCCTGGGGGCAAAATTCACAGAAACGACTTATATTCAACTTTGTCAGTGCGTGCATTAGGATCAGTCGTTCTTTCAGAAAAGCTGTTCCGGGGAGGCACACTTAGTATTCCGGGGGCACTGCTGGTACTATTCTATTTATTATTATAGTATAGACGTATTATTTTGGTCTCCTCCTGGAGGGCACTCTCAGAGCTCCGAGGGGGGGGGGAGTGCCCACCAAAATCGTGTCTGGATGATTAGGATCACACGTCTAATAATCTAACACTTGGTCTTACATTCATTCAGCTCAGTTCGAAAAAAGCACTACATCCTGAATGCGTTTTTTTTAAATTTCCTGCTCTATATTACTCAAAAGTTATGATAATGCAGGTTTTCTCTTTCCATACATTAAAAACAAAGTTTCTTCTACAACATACGTATTAAAAAATGTCAGTTTTGTACCACAGCATTTTCCAAATATGATATTAGGTAGTACTACTACACATCACATCAACATTCTAAATATATAAAAGGATAAATATATATGGGTCGTAACACCATGTTTACCAGCTACTGAATATCTATACGCAATGTAGGGATAGTCGCATTCAAAGTCAGCTTCCTATCTTCTGTCACAGTAGCATAAAAAGGGGCGTTCTGGGCCAGTGACCCTCTACCCACTTTCTCAGTTCCGCCTGAAGCAGACAACGAATTTCCCAGTGCCGTCTGACACACTATGCCAGAAGACATAGGGAGGATACGAGAAATCGAGCATCTTGAACCGTTCACCCACGGTCTTTTACGACCTCCATTTTAGGGGTGTATTTGTTCCCTTTTATGAGCCCATTTTAGGGGTGAACTCGTTCCCTTTTATGAGCACTTTTTCTACCCCTTAGCAGAGACTACGAACACATAGCAGAACTAGTAAAAAGAGTACGGCTTAATTTCCAACCCTTATTTTAACATAGCATATAATATATAAGACTCGTTCTCTTACGAACACATAGCAGAACATAACAGGGGTGTATTCAACCCTTAATTGAACATAGCGCAGTATGATTCTTTAATCAGACAGAGACTACGAAACATAGCGAAGATTAAAGGGTGAACTCGTTTCCTTTTATGAGCATATTTTCCATCCCCTATTTTAACATAACGAATATAGCAGAGAATATGAAACATAACAGGGGTGTACTCGTAATTACGAACACACACAGCAGAGCGGAGAATACATAAGATTCATTCCCTTTTATGGTCACTTTTTCCACCCCATAGCAGAGACTACGAACACACAGCAGGGGGTGTATTCATTCCCTTTTATGAGCACTTTTAAGGGGTGTACTCGTTCTCTTTTATGAGCACATTTTCCAACCCCTTAGCAGAAATTACGAACACATAGCAGGGGGTGTATTCAACCCCTATTTTACGACGAACACACAGAGCAGGGCTGTTCAACCCCTATTTTAACATAGTTCATTTTAGGGGTGTATTCATTCCCTTTTATGAGCACATTTTAGGGGTGGACTCATTCTCTTTGATGATAACCTTTTTTTCCACCCCTATTGTAACATAGCAAAAGGGGGTGTATTTCTTCCAAATCCTAGTTTAACTTAACATAGCAGAGAATTCGTTCCACCCCTATTTAAAGATAGCAAAAGGAGTGTAACCGGCAATGGCAGAGTTAAAAGGTTTTTTTAGCAATGACCTTTGACTTCAATGGTCAGTACTTTTGGGTTTTGAAAACCGTATACCCCTAGCTGTACCAGTGAGCGAACAATTGTCGATTATTTGAAATTTTAGCCCACCCCTGTCGTGGCAATGTTAAATTTGGCGACGTCGAAATCCAGGAGTGATATTGTATTATGTTGGGACTAGCGCTGTTGGTAATTATAAATCAGCCCAACAGATGGCAGTAAAATACGGACAGAAAATAATGGTTGATAGTTTTTGCTAATAGATGGCATTGCCGGCAGATAGGAGAAAAGAATGATTGATTAATAATTCTGCTAAATACATTTTTATTCAGAGATTCTTTTGTCTTTTCAATTGTAGCGCAATTGGTAAAGGCAGCAATCTAAAGAACAGAAATTCGGTCGATAACGCAGATTCGAATCCTGTTCGGAGCCGTAATAATTTATAACTTTGGCCGGGTTATAAAGTATTACATCTCCATAGATTATTGAATAAAAAAACTCTACCTCTCATATGGGAGATGAAGAGCTCCAGTGCCGTGCCATGGCAGGGGGTTTCAGTGCCATACTTGCAACCTGGCTCCCAGGCAATCATCTCCCAGTTATGAGAGAGAGCGTTTCTGGGAGAGGAGTTTTGCAAAAATTTACAATAATTAATTAGGAAAAAAAAAAGACATTTTATTATAGTATAGTTACATAAATAAGGGACAGAGAGAGCGGCTTTGAAAAAATGAAATGAAATGAAATCTTTAAGTTTTACGTCAAACGGTTATGCTGGTTAGGCTAAAGGAGACGGTGATTATGAGAGATGAGTGAAATGGTGGAATAAAGAAAGTGGGAGGAAACGGGAGAACCCCGAGGAAACCCACGCACACGGTGTTTGTCCATCACAAAGTTTACGTGATGGGGGCTGGGATCGAACCCGGGACCCCAAGCACCAGGTGTGAACGCTCTTGGAATGAGCCACCGCGGAACCCAAGGAATACCATGACCAACACCAAGACTGGGTGTGCAAAACCAAGACCAAGACCAAGAGTTCCAGTGCAAGACAAAGACCAAGACTGGGTGTGCAAAACCAAGACCAAGACGAAGACCACCCGGATCTTGGTCTTGGTCTTGCATTTGTTTGTCGCTAGTGATTATAAAGCATATAACAATAACAATATTTGGAGGAAGTAAGAGAAAATGAAATAGCAATTCTTAAAACTAGTACTAATGACAAAATAAATATGAAAAGAGTAAGAAATATAACTTCATACAACGTGAATAAAGTCAGTAACAAGAAGAAAAGCAGGAACACGAACACTGGAAACTATATCATCCCCAATGCACATCTATGTATACTGGGCAGTTCAATACGTTCTTTGAGACCTAAATGTGCAGGGCATTCGACAAGAATACGCTAAATACTTAAAGGGATGAAACGTACACCTCTCGAAATAGGTTGGCAAACAGAGAATGATAAATAAGAATTTGTTACATGATACCTGAAAAATGTCATGCATGCCCCAAGACTGGATTTACTGTGTGCGATTTATTGTCATTCGTCTAGTTCCAATCGACTTGCCAATTAGAGTACACAATTCAAGCACTAGACTCAAGTTTGTTCTCATTCTTGTTTTCCTCAAAATTCATTAATATCTTTGACCACTAGGCACAGACCGACGTTAGAGTGCAAGGAAGAGAGGGAAAAAATGAAATGAAATTTTTGAGTTTTACGTCCCACGTTTATGCCGATTAGGCTAAAGGAGACGGTGATAATAAGAAAAGAATGAAATAGTGGAATGAAGAAAGTGGGAGGAAAAGGGGGAAATCCCGAAAACCCCGCACACGGTGTTTGTCCACCACAATGTTCACTTGGCGGGGCTGAGCTCGAAACCGGGACCCCAAGAACCAGAGGTGAACGCTCCACCACTGAGCCACCGCGGCCCGCAAGGGAGAGAGGACAGCTTTTGGTAGTATTCCTTCGTTTTGAGGATGCAAGCAAGCTCAACGGAATCTTTCACTATTTTCAATCGATCACCACTACTCAAGTAATTAAGGTAATAAGTTATATAAATTGCCAAAGTACTCTGCAACACACTCTATTAATTAATCTAGCGGTGAAGGAAATTTCCCTAAAGATGGGATTCTCCGAACATGTCAGTGTTGCCTCAGAAATATTTAAGAAAATCTCTCCCCCTCTTTTAGTGTCAATGATCGCCAGGCACCGAATTCCAAATTTTTTGGCAACAGCTCAGCAGTATGTCTATATTTACTTCACTTTTACGTGTCTAGATACGAGATGCACGTCCGGATCCAATGGCACGTTGCACTCACCCATTTAGGAAACGGAACACGAGCACGGAGACAATTTTATAATATTTTGTGCTGTTAGTTAACGTGTAACTTCTCAATTACTATGATTACTTCCTCATTAATGACCATTCTATGTATTTAGATACCTTGTGTGCTGTATATGAATGTGGAGGAATGTCGCGCAAAAGGATGTAGAAAATATGGCCATATAGGCTGGAAACATATAGGTACTTAGCCCTAACGGTGAACAGAACTGCTAGAAGTATCAAGGCAATGCGAGAATTATTTGTAGCTTGAGACGACGATTTCAGGAGGTTTCAGTTTCCGAATGGGCAGTTTTGTTTATCTTTTTATTTTTAGCAGAGCAAGCTTACGGAGAAGCTAATACGAGGGTAAGTCAAAAAATTATCTGCAATGTAGCTATAGCGTTTTCCTACATTGCTCATACTGACCTCTGTACTTGTTTATTATGCTAATGTGGTCACGTTATGAAAGGTTGATCCTAATTCCTCCATTTGCCTCCCTTTTGTTCCATTAGCCGTTTCATTAGATGTTTGCACCAAAGAGGAACAACGATCAGTGATCCGGTTTTTGAGGCCACAAGGAGTACTCATATTCAAAATTGACAAGTGTTACGCACGAGGAAGAAGCCAGACGACCATCTACACCTGCCTCGTGCATAGTACTTGTGCGACCATTTTTGAATTTTTCAATCCATTCGTACACATTCCGTTGCGGCAAGACACTGTTTCTGTAATGTGCCGAAAGTATTCGATAGATAAACCTACCGACCACAAAAACCCAATCACTGCTCGTTGTTCCCCTTTGCTGCAAACTTCTAATAAAGCGGCCATGATCTATCTGCAACAAAACGTAGATGGAGGAATTAAGATGAAACTTTCATAGCATAACACAACAGCATAATAATAAAATAAGACAAAGAAGTCAGTATGAGCAATGAAAGAAAATATAGCTACATTGAAGATAATTTTTGACTTGCCCTGGTATTTGTAAGCTTCTATTGTAAAATCGAATTAAGGATGTGATTAAGGATTGATGTTAAATATTTTTATTTCTGTAAAATTTCACCATTCTCATAAATCAAATTGTGTCTAATTCTCACTGCAGTAAAGAGGCAGTATAATTTATTTCGCGTTGCATATTACTGGAGCTCTCAGAAAAACTGCCACAAGTCTTTCCCGTAATATCGTTTTGGAAAGATTCATACGTTCACATAATCAAGGAATCACAAACCTCTCTGCCTGTTATTGCCTGTAACTCAAATAATCCTAAAATTGTATTGATACATACGCGATTAACTACAGTATGGATATACACAATGAGAACAGATTTATGAGACACAGTGGAGGATTCATTACAACGGTATGTTGTATGTTGTCTTATGTTGTATATTTCATTATTATGTTGTACTATTATCTATCTGCACTTATCTATCTCCAAGAAAAGGAAATTGTAATGAATATTATTGTTCCTTAGTTACGGTATTAAATTAAATAAATAGGAAGATGATAGATTGAAGATTAGGAAGTTCTCAGAACTATTGATGTTAAAGGAATTATAAGTTTGTATCCTGAACACTAAGCGAAGGTAAAAATAAATAATATTTACGTTTTAATATTCTTTTATATACGTATATTGCGGCTCAAGGGATATTTATTAAGAACCACGGGAAAGGAACAAAATATAGAATTACTGTTCCATCATTCACCATTAGCTCGAAGGGTTGAACGGAACGCGCAAGGTACTCGACCAGTTTGCTTCCATTTCTGTAGCTGGAAGTCAATAATATTTGCACATGTAACATACGAGTAGAGAACTTGTCCGAGGTCCATTAAATGTATTTCTTCCAATTTAATAAGACGTGGAAGCACAGTAAACGACAGACGATTTTGGAAAATAATGTAGGTAGTCCTAAATATCGTAGTTGTCCTTTTAACACGAATTTAATTCACAATTGTCCACCTGTCTTCTGCATTTGCCATTGAAACCTATATTTCTTCCGTATCCCTTTGTTCACATATCGACATGTGAACATTTCTTGTGTGCAATAGACTTTTCGTGGTCAAAGATTTTATAAAAACAGATTGTATAGTCTAAGAAAGGGGGAAAATTTCTTCCCAGACTGAATTAAATCTAGAGATAGGGAAGCCAAAACTTAGAAGGGGGGAAATTCCCAGGCTTCCCTGGCTACAAATAAATCCCTGGGTCAACCCAACGGCTAACCATATTTAAAAATTTATTTTAAACGGTGCAATGTTTTTTTTCTTTATCAACTATATAAGTACCAAATGCAAATAAAGGTATTTTTGAAATAACCCCCCTCTAATATAAATTCCTCTATAGATGATCCCCTCTATAGATGATCTGAAAGTATACTCAAAACTGGTATACTGATTATAGGTACAATTCTGTTTAGAAGGGACCTTTGTGCAATATTAACACTCGCCGCTCGAGTGTAAAAGAGATCACTAGACCATGTTGTTATAGCAGGTACGTGAAAATTGATCTAACTTAATAACTGTTCATATAATATATGGCAATTTACATTTTTTTACAAAAATATTAGTTCAGAAATTTTGTTTCTCACTAGGGGAGGTTTGATATTGAGGGATTTTAAAACGTTATTTTTTGGAAGTGTTCGGAGGTGAGGTACTCGGTAGGATACAATGGCTAAAAAGAAATTAAAGAAGGAATTTAATTTTTAAATGAGTAGGGCAGGGCATAGACCAGATAGGAGAACAATACTCAATAGTGGGAGCAACATATGATTTATAGATAATTTTCAATTCGGCAAGAATTGGTCACATGCTATTGACAGTCATACCTTTTTTTTAAAATATCACAACAGAGGGCCACAGCGGCTCAGTGCTGAAGCACTTATCTCTGGTCCGTGGGGTCACTGGTTCAATCCCCGTGCAAATAAGTTTGTGTGGGCAACATCATGTCCGTGGGTTTTCTCAGGGTACTCTCGTTTCCTCCCACATTTCATTCCACCAATTTTGTCATCATCATTCACTTACCTTAATTATTGTATTCTTTAGTCTAAATGGCATAGTCGTGGGAAGTTAAACTCAAAGATTTCATTTCAGTATCAGAGCATGGGTAACTCTGAAGGTGTGACTTCATCTTTATATGCGCCTTTACCTGTGTGGAAAAGAAACTAATGTTCAAATATTAAATTACATCTTAAATTCCTAGTCGAAAGGCATCAAACTCGATAAGTTTAGCGGGCCTATATGAGAAGTAGAACTCGAACCGCATGGCTCCCGCCTAGAATCGAAAAGGGCGTCCCGCACAAAGGACGCGTACGCTGACTATATACCAGTAGCCAAGGAGAAGTTCTCATAATATGCGAATTCAGATTAGGAAGTATTGGATTTAAATACCTTTTTTTTCTGTGCACTCAAAATTAATTATGAATTTTAATTAGGAAATAATGTCTCGTTTTGTGCAATAGGAAATATTAGTTTAGCCAAAATCGTATCTTGTATGCAAAGACTGAAACTAGATTGGAATGATGATTTCTGGTGAGTCTACAAGCAAACCTCAGCAACGATTCACGAGGACAACACAAGAACAGGTTTTCTCTCCTGAAAACAATAAGACCAGACCAGGGAGGAGGCCGTGCAAAGGGCAAGAGACCACCTGCTGCTCGAAAACCCTTTCATCTGAGCCATTTTTACGCAGCGTATTTACGCTCGAAGTTAAAAGCAGTCAGACTTTTCCAGCGTATAAAAATCGGTATGTAAACGTACGCCAGTTCCCATACACTAACGTATTGACAGCTGCTAACAAGACTAGCACATGAAATTTTATGGCTACGGCGGAAAAATACGTCAGTGTATGGCGGGTGTAACAAGTATAAAGTGCAGCTGCAGTCTCGTATTTTTACAATGAAATTTATAAATTGAAGTCATATGTGTGTTTCCTGAACTTTTCCACTCGGAATTTCGTCGCGCGAAGTGGGTTTTGTGGTGGACAAACACCGTGTGCGTGAGTGTTCTGTTTCCTCCCACTTTCATTATTACACTATTTTTCATTCATTCTCATCATTACCATATCCTTTAGCTTACATGGCATAATCGTGTGACGTAAAATTTAAATACTTAATTTTTTAGTATATAAAATCCAGTCCCTTAGTCGCGTGGCATAACGGAAAACAGAACATTATATAACAGAGGAGATTATATTAAAACTCCCTTAAAACAGGAAATGCAATTATAGGGCCATCAAGTTACTATGCTATTTTGATATTAATGGTGATTTGTATTTATTTATTTGGAGCCTGACAACTCCTGCTTTTACTCCAGGTGTGTGTGCATTTTCACGATAATGAGATATGATAAGATCGGAATGCAAATATTGTGGCAAAATCGTGGCAAGCAACACGAAAATCAAGCCGTGGCAAACTACACCACGCAAATAATACGCCACCATTGCACCGTTCAGGAAATAGCTTAAGATCGGTCCTTACCATAATATATGATTAATAAAAGCAGACGTTTCTTTCGAGTGTTAGGGAGGAAATGCCAATATTGATTTCAGTTTATCCTCCCTCTGCGGAACAAAGGCTGTAAAATGTAGGACCTGTTCAAAGTTGGATACCGCACCGCCGCTACTTGAAGTTGTATCCCAGACTACTACCACACCGATTTTTGAACCCAAAACCGCGCACACAGAAAATATGAACGGTACCGTCCACGACGAAGCGTACACTTTAGGAGAAGTTAGACGTATTCCTCAGAATTGTGGAGGAGATGAGCATCCTTGGTGTCTTCCTATGTATCAACAACTATGATTCGTTTATTGGAGTTATACTGTTAAAACACATGTTAAAATTTAAGATAACATTTCTAAAAAAAAATTGACCACAAGGTTGAAGAGACCTCTAATACTATATGTATAGTTGACTAGAGGATTTGGAATTTAGTGTCTGTTCAGCACCGAGGCTGCAGGCCTAGGAGTTGTGGACATGCAGCTTAATGTGGGTCTGATTCACATGAGCTCCCTCCGGCAATTGAACTCTGGGTCTTCCGCGCCGAAAGCAGCTGAGTGGATATAGCCACGTGGAAACAAATTTTATAGTTTCAAGAAATTTACAGGCAGATTTGTCGATTTTTAGGTATATAATAATTGAAGCTATAACAATACACATGATAATTCTTAGTTCGGCTTGTGCATAAATTCTTGAAGAAAGAACCGCGAATCATGAGCACGAAGCAATTTTTTCTATCGAAAGAAATTTAAAAAAGGTTGTCCTGAACCTAAAGTTCAACCTACTTAGTTAAGCAGTCTTAGGTGTTGGCTGGCAAACGAAAGACAAAATCGCTAGTTAAAATTTCGTTTGCTAGGGAAGGGATATTAGCATAACATGTCATATTAACTGTTATTGCCATAATCATTTCTGATTTTCCTATGCAGTGGCGTATGTAGAAGTTCGTCAACGGGTGTTCAAGTTCAAATTTCAGGTGTTTGCATATATATCCCTGCTCTGCACGTCCGCAATCGTGAACGTCAACGTCCTCTTACACCTACCAGAGTACGCTCGTGGCTATAGGATTAGAACGGGATATTCGAGTTCGATTCCTGCAGAAGCATATGTGATTTGGGTCCCACACTAAGCATTAGGTCTACGTTTCATGTAGTGGCGGTATTGAAAGAGACGTTAAACTTCAAACAAACTGACAAACACATTTACTCTTACATATGAGAAGAGTAAAGAAATACCTAAAAAAAAATCCGAAAAGACTTACTTTATCATAGATGAATCGAAAAATACAGCGACTCAAAACATCTCATTATATTCTAAAAATCAAATTGTATATAACAGTCAAATATTATCCATATTCTACTTGGTTAATCTCTCCTAGCAGGCCGGTAGCAGCCCAAAAATGTAGGAGGGCGGCTGAAGTTAGGGGGGCTGATCCAACCAGATTATAGTTCATTTGCAAGCCGGCCGTGGAAATTTTAGGGGAGCAGCAAAAATTTAGGGGGCCTGGTCACCCTAGATTCCCTGGATACGGGCCTGTCTCCTACTCTTCTCCACAATCACCCGTTATTCGCAATTCTTATTAAAGGTATTGTGCAGCACTTCTTTGTTTAGTTGCAGCCTTGTATGAGATTTTCCTCTACTCCTTTCCTATATTTGACTCCTATATTTTCGAATGGTTTTCAACATACTTACAATTTCTTGTGAATCGGCAGATGGTGAATTTTTGATTTTGTTAAAAGTCCTCGTCACAGTAGTGTAACAGGCATTATCTATAGGGAATCTGTTATGCGTGTTGAAGTTTGGTGAAATATACATAAAAAGAAAAGATAAGCATTTAGACTAACTTTCTTTTAACTGTAGAAAACAATAACATTGCGGTTCTTATGGTAAAGGAGCATATAGTCATAAGCGGATCCAGAGGAACCAAAGGTCATTCACCTCCTATGAGGTTAGGCGACAGCGGTGAAAAATCTGGTTGAGAAAGAAAACTGAGAACATTTTACCACCCATCCATCAACCACCTCCCAAGAGACAGTCCTGAATTTCTGGCTCATACAGTACTTCAGAGCCAGATGGTTACGAGAAGCACTTCCTTTCACTCATGCGTTAATTCTAACTAGTTAAAGTTTTCGATCGAATTTCGGTCTGTTAAAACAACACATTTAAAACAATGACTGCCATGTTTGTACGTATGTCGGTTCAGGGGAAACTGTCCCGTCGCTCAGAAGAGATAAGATGAATGTTTTTCACGTGTTTAAGACGTTGCAAATAAAACAAAGAATAAATAAATGATAATAACTTATGGATTATTTAAAAACTAAATTATTTATCATTTATTTATTACAAATTATTTGAATACACTTTTGCAATATTATACTATGAAATATCTAACATATATCTTTACACAGTAGTGAAATCCATGCATTGAATTTCGTAAAACACTTAAATATGTAACTGGTGTTACTTTCCTTAGCAACGCAACATAATCAGTGCTTACGAACGTACATACGCATTCAAGTATTGTAGTTCTACTAAAAGCTTTAATGTAAGCTACACGCGTAAGTACACGAAGGCAGTTGTGATAGTAATTTTATTTATTACATTTACGGAAATTGACATTATTTGCAGCCTGAATTAATAAACTAATTAATGTACTCGTGTTTGGGTAACCAATCAACCTTACGAAGCGCGTTTCGAAATGATTTGATAGTAAAGCGCTATTTTCTGGTATGCAAGTTCGTCGTGGATCCGAAAGTTAAGCATTCAGGGAGAGCGCGAGGATATTTACTCACAAGAAAACATTTTTCAAAGCAAAAATGATCTAAATTCTTTATTTAGTTCAACAGTAGGAGGAACAAACTTAAGATGATAATCATATCTATGAACTTTCTGAGAATTTTCCAGTGTTATTACCGAACTACTTTGCAGATTAACAATGTTATTTCACCATAATATCTTCGTGCTTTCTATCGTTTTCTTTAACTAGTGGAACATACTGATAAATTGTTTATACGCGTATTAGTCCATATGAATATTTACATATCGACTGAAGTGTCTTGAACAATTGAATTAACACTTAAACCAAGAAATATATAGATAGGGTAACATATATGACACAGGTGCAATTGACTAATTATTGAATGAAATTTTTAGTTTGATGTCCCACGAATATACCTTGTAGACTAAGGTAGATGGATGATTAATAACAATGAATGATTATAAATGAATTGATGGAATGATCATGTGGGAGAAGACGTCAGAATCATGAGAGAACCCACGAACTCGATGCTGTCCACCACAAACTCATATACTTCGGATTGAACTGAATACTCCATGCATCAGTGTGCGCTCAACCACTGATGAATTTTTGCATGTAGACTTTTCATTTAAAATAAATAAATACCTCTCTTATGTTGTTTCCCATACTTACAAGGGGGAAAATGGTGGGTAGAGGAAGAGAGTGGGGTTGTAATTGTTAAAATAAAATGACCATATCACGAAATCCCTTAATTTTTGAGACATGAAAATTGGTGTTTCAGGTTTTAATTTAAGATAATGAAATATGTGTTTCAGGCGTGTTTTTTGATGTTTCCCTTAAAAGGGAAGAGAAAAGGGTGGATTCAGCAACTGTTATAATAAAATTCCCACATCTCGAAATTCTTTAGAATTATAGACATGGTAGTGATATTAGAGGTGCGAGATCATGGTCCGAGTAAATGTAAGGGTCTTCGGCTGAAGTCACCAGCTAGCCGAAGGCTACTTTAAGAATAATTCGAAACTATCAATTTGAACCAGGCGATATGACGAACTATTTGCTTCCATTATGAACTGTTGTAAAATACTTGTCTTCGTTTTGCATAAAAGTAGAAACCAAATAATCCTGGCAAACTTATAAACGAGTATAGGATTTTGGATCACGTTTTTAGTGCTGCTTCAATATACCGTTTCCTGGGGACACTACAGGAACGAAGTATGCAAGGTTTAACATTTTCAGGAATCAGTGAATACGAAGTTGACTTCGATTTTCGGTTTGGATTGAGTTTAAATATATTTTGAGCATTGTGGAATGAAATCACACACACGGGCTGAGGCAAATAGATAGATAGATAGATAGATAGATAGATAGATAGATAGATAGATAGATAGATAGATAGATAGATAGATAGATAGAGAGAGAGAGAGAGAGAGAGAGAGAGAATCGTAGATCACCTGTGCCTGGGCAGGCTTTTATTTGACTCTCGCTATTCCCTCCTATGAAATAATTAAAAGCCGTTTCAAGCAGGCAGGCAAGAGTACCAACAGTCGCGTTGGTTGCAACAATTCCGCTACTATGGATTCGCTGTCTGCCATATACGTTATACAGATTCCGTTCGAAACGCTACAAGCGGAATGTACTCGAACTAAAAATGTATACGTTTTTCATATTTCGTGAGCCAGTGCAATTTTTTCAAGTATGTTTTTTTTTTTGACAACTTGGCACATGAGGAGCGTGAGGAAGAGAATTTAAACTGACGACCGTATAAGTCACTCTAGACAAGCGGTGGCTGCAGCTGAAGCTTGAAGAGTAGAAAAAGCATGGAAAATGATACGAGGACCGTATATACTCGTCATAAAACGGTTTATGCCACATTAAATGTAATTTTTAAATATAAGGGTTCAACAAGAACAAGAATATCGGGTTGAATATATATATATACAGTATATATATATATATATATAACTAAGTATATGGCCTATGGAACCCGGAGGTTCAGTACCGCGTTCACAAAAGCTCTCCACTGACTTCTATCCTTAGCTAATTTGATCCAGTTTCTAATTTGTATTCCTAGCTCTGCGAGATCCATCTTAATATTATCCTTCCATCTGCGCCTAGGTCTTCCTAATGGTCGTTTTCCTATGGGTCTACCAGTCAAGACTATGAAAGCGTTTCTACTTTCTTCCATTCTAGCTACATGACCTGCCCACCTAAGCCTCCTAGACTTGATGACCCTAACAATGTTGGGTAAACCGTATAAACTATGTAGTTCCTCGTTATGAAGCTTCCGTCATTCACCATTCTCGTTCCTCTTGGGTCCGAATATTCTTCTCAGGATCCTGTTCTCAAACACTTTCAGTCTATGTTCTTCCCTCAGAGTAAGCGACCATGTTTCGCAACCATACAGAACAACAGGCATGATTATCGTTTTATATATTTTAAGCTTCAAATTCCTCGACAGAATTCGCGACGACAAGAGATTTTGAACCGAATAGTAACACGAATTCCCTGTTTTAGTCGACATTTAATATCTTCGTAAATATGATTTTCGTCAGTTAATATTGATCCTAAATAGTTGAAAGTATCCACTTTATCAAAAGTATTATTTAATATTTTCACGCCTCCACAATTTGCAGTATTACGGTCCCGACGCACTTCCATGTATGTAGTTTTCTCTGCATTTACTTCTAAACCCATGTCCCTGCAAGCGTTTAATAAGATCTCTGCATTTATTTCTACTGTTCTCCTATCATCCCCTATTAAATTTACATCATCAGCATATGCCATAACCTGGTGAATGCCGTTCAGCTCTAGGCCCTGGTTGCTATCTTTGATTTTCCTTATGGCGTATTCCAGCACAAAGTTAAATAATAATGGCGACAACGCATCTCCTTGTTTCAAGCCATTTTCGACGTGGAAGCTCGTGGACAAAACTTTTCCTACCCGGACTTTACTTTGGGATTCACTTAAACATATCTTAATTAATCTAATTAGCTTTCTCGTTATTCCAAGCTCTGTAAGAACGTTGTATACATATACATATATATATATATATATTTACATCTGCTAATGATTATAACACCAAACACTATTCGAAGCATTCTTGCACCCACTATAAAACGTGAAGTATATTAATACTTATTTGCATATATTGTTATCGTAGGCTCTTCCCATAATGCCCACCGACTTCGATTTTACAAAATTTGAGAAATAAATTTCACTTTTTATTTTGTGGTCAATTTGACGTCATTTTCTTATACTACCATTAAGAAACCCATAAACATCATATTACGAATCAATCATTATGAAACAATTTCACGTGTTACACGCAGCAGTGTTACCAATCTTTGAATGTTTCATTTACAACTTTTTCCTATTTCTTTTTTTAGTTGATTTGTGAGTAATGGTGCATTCAGTATAAAGGTACAAGATTTTTTTCTCTCTCTCTCTCATAGTGTCTGTCTCTGTGTATGTGTTTATAGTTCACGGCGTAAGCGTGTGGATACTAATATGTATACTTTCGTGTGTACATATGCTAGTGTGTGTGTGTGGCGGGGGTATATGAAGTATTAATTTTGATCACCTAGTGGAACTTATCGATATTAGTACGTACATACGAGCGGCCGTTAATTCATATGATAACTTTGGACGAACGCGACTTTTTTTTTAATTCAGGGAGTTCATCTCGAGGGAGTTAATTAATGGAGGTGATTCACCAACTGGAAGTGGTAGAAATTGGTCATTTTCAATTTTAATGTTGATCACTATAGAGCTTACAAAATTTGGACGATTACTGTGTTTGAATTTCATCATAATCTTTGTGTCTACGTCTTATTAGTCTCGATGCAGAAAGGGAATCCTAAACTTAAATAATTAACTAACTCGAAACCGATGAGAGTACAAAACTCAAGGTTTTGCCAGAAAACTACCACAACAATTTGGAATAGAAAAAGTATTAAGTATCCAGTTGGAGGGGGAGGGAAAAGATGGGAACACGGGCATAATACCATAAAACATTATTGAAATGACAGTCAGTGATGATTATAGAGGCGGTTCTTGGGCCTAGAGCTTCGAAATTCCCTCTATGGCTTTTCCCGAGCGTGCACAATCTGAGTTACTAGAATTTTCACAGTATTATATTCAGACATTATTTACTCAATTCTCCCGCCCTGGAAAATCTAAAATGAACACTGGCTGCTATCTTGCTCAATATGAATTACATGTAATTTTTCAGTGCTACTTTTCACGTCCATTTAGACAGCCCCCTCACCTTTTAGGACTCAATCGGAAATGGTCTCAATCGTTTGTACATCGTTCGTACAGAAATGTGCAGACCATATTTTCATTTCTATACATTTAGAGACGCCGCAAGAACGAAAACAAAGTGAGGGCTGTCAAAATGGAAGCCCCCTACCATGTCCAATTCAATCTCAAAGTAGAAGGCTGTTCAAAAGATAGCCCCACCACCATGTCAATTTCAATCACAAATTGTCGCAATCATTTGTATGCAGCCCGTCAAGAAATATGCAAGCGAAATTTTTTTTGTAAATAATTAGGGGCGCCGCCACAACGAAAACACAGTGGGGGCTGTCCAAATGGTAGCCCCCACATTGTCTAATTCTATCACAAAATCGTCGCAATCGTTCCTACATCGTTCGTACTGACATGAGCAGACCACATTTTCGTTTGTACACAATTAGAGGCGTCGCTAGAACTAAAACAAAGTGCGTGGACTATGTAAATGATAGCCCTCCGCCATGTAAAATTTTATCACACATTGCTGCAATCGTATGTACGTCGTTAGTAGAGAAATGAGCAGATGAAATGTTCGTTTGTTGCATAATTAGGGGCGCCGCCAGAACAAAAACAAAGTGGGTGGCTCTCTAAGTGGTAGCCCCCGCCATATTCAATTCAATCACACATTTTCGCAATCGTTTGTACAGAAATATGCAGGCGAAAGTTTTGTTTCTACACATTTAGGGGCGCCGACATATCGAAAACAAAGTGGGGCCTATTCTAAAGGTAGCTCCCCACATTGTCTAATTCAATCACAAAATCGTCGAAATCCTTTCTATATCGTTTGTACAGAAATTTGGAGGCCACATTTTCGTTTGTACACAATTAGAGGCCTCGCCAGAACGAAAACAAAGTGGGAGGACTATCTAAATTATAGAATCGCACCATGTCCAATTTAATCACAAATTGTTGCAATGGTATGTACGTCGTTAGTGCAGAAATGTGCATGCAAAATTTTCGTTTGTACATAATTAGGGGCGCCGCCAGAATGAAAACAATGTGGGGAGCTATCTCAGTGTTAGCCCCTTCATATTCAATTCAATCACAAAATCGTCGTCATCGTTTGTACATCGTTTGTACAGAAATGTGCAGGCCAAATTTTCGATTGTACACAATTAGGTTCGCCGCCAGAACGAAAACAAATTGGGCGGACTATCTAAATGATAGCTCCCACCATGTTCAATTTAATCACCAATTGTCGCAATCGCTTGTACATAGTTTCTACTGAAATATGCAGGCGAAATTTTAGTTTTTACACAATAGGGGCGCCGACAGAACGAAACCAAACTGGGGGACCGTCCAAACGCTTACCCCTAACCATTTCCAATTCAATCACAAATCATCGCAATCGTTTCTACATCTTTTCTAAAGAAATTTTCAGGCGAAATTTTTGTTTGTAAACAATTAGGGACGCCGACAGATCGAAAACTAAGTGGGGGCTGTCCAAATGGTAGAGCCCCACATTGTCTAATTCAATCACAAAATCGTCGCAATCATTCCTATATCGTTTGTACAGAAATGTTCAGGCCACATTTTCGTTTGTACACAATTAGAGGCCTCGCCAGAACGAAAACAGAGTGGGAGGACTATCTAAATGATAGAACTTCGCCATGTCCAATTTAATCACAAATTGTCGCAATGGTATGTACGTCGTTAATGCTAGAAATGTGCATGCAACATTTTCGTTTGTACGTAATTAGGGGCACCGCCAGAACGAAAACAATGTGGGGAGCTATCTAAGTGGTAGCCCCCTTCATATTCAATTCAATCAGAAAATCGTCGCAACCGTTCCTATATCGTTTGTACAGTAATGTGCAGGCCATATTTTCGTTCGTACACAATAAGAGGCGCCGTTAGAACGAAAACAAACTAGGGAGCTGTCTAAATGATAGCTCTACCACGATGTCAAATTCAATCACAAATCGTCGCAATCGTTTGTAAATCTTTGTACAGAAATGTGGAGGCGAAAGTTTCGTTTCTATATATTTAGAGGCGCCGTCAGATCGAAAACAAAGTGGGGCTAAGTGGTAGTCCCCGCCATATTCAATTCAATTACAAATTGTCGCAATGGTTTGTACAGAAATGTGCAGGCCACATTTTCGTTTGTACAGAATTAGGGGCGCCACGAGAACGAAAATAAAGTGGTGGCTGTGTAAGTGGTAGCCAACCACAATGTGCAATTGAATCACAAAGTAGTCGCAATCGATTCTATTTCGTTTGTACAGAAATGTGCAGGCGAATTTTTCGTTTGTACATAATTAGGGGCGCAGACAAAACGAAAACAAAGTGGAGGCTGTCCAAATGGTAGCCCCCCACAATGTCTAATTCACTCACAAAATCGTCGCAATCGTTTCTATATCGTTTGTGAAGAAATGTGCAGGCGAAGATTTCGTTTTTACACAACTAAAGGCGTCGCTAGAACTAAAACAAAGTGGGTGGACTATGCAAATGATAGCCCTCTGCCATGTCCAATTTTATCGCACACTGCTGTAATCGTATGTACGTCGTTAGTACAGAAATGAGCAGACGAAATGTTCGTTTGGAGTGTAGATTCCTGTGTGTATGTGTGTGATACAGTGACGACGCCAGAGGGGGCAAGAGGGGCGATCGGCCCCCACAGTAGCTACTTCTGCTCCCCTGACTGCCACCTAGACTGCCCCCCCCCCTAGACTCCTACATGTAGTATTTTATACGAATATCATAACCAATCTCATTGTCAAATTATAGTCTTCTTTCCATCCACATACTACGTGGCAGATTAGTCCTTAAGTTTTCTTTGAGCGTCTGGGTATGCACGCATATTTCTGTTTTCTAATTTAGCGCCTTTTGAGGTAAATTTAGTTATACTTCTTTGTTATGATTTTTAATTATTGTGCATAGCGAAGAATAGTAGATTTGGTCGACTTGTTTTCTTCTCATTGGATCAACTTCGATTGGAAACAAAAGAAAGGTAAAACCAGTTACGTAACTTCTTTGTATTTATCCAGCTTTGAAGTTTTCAGTTTCATATTTTGTTTTATATAAATCTTCTTTTTTCTGAAACATTATTCTCGCTTTTTAATATTCAGAGGATGTGCTTATAACAGCTTATTTTACAACTACCAGGGCTTAGTTTTTGAAAGTTATAAAAAGAGTTGTGTTTTTCCTTCCTGCAAATGACAATAATTAATTTATGGAATTAAATTGATTCCCAATAAAACGTATTGTCAGAGTGCTGATCTTTCGTTAGTAATTAGTATATACTAGTGCTCCCTTACTTATTTTGTTTCAAAGTACTGACGTGACGTCTACCATATTGGCTAGGAAATGCTAAAACATTCGTAGCCCAACCCAGAAGGAGTGCACGTTGAATGGTGAAGTTTTACTTCTTCTTCTCTTCCCCCGAGAGTCAATATACTACCTTGTACAGTGCTCCAGCTTTTCCAGAAAAGTTTTAAAAAATCTCGATTTCCTCGCACCACTGTTCGTAGCACTACCCCTATCACATCTAAAATGGCGTCCTTTCAAGTGTTATTTAAGTTTGGGAAATAAGTAAAGGTAATAGTTAGATGGAGTTAAATCTGCGGAATAAGAATGTGATCTAGAGATTGAAATCCTAGATTATGCAATGTCAGTTGTGTTCGAAGTTGCTTGATGGACAGGTGAATTCTCCTGAAGAGGCAGAATTCTTTCTTTTCGAATTCTGCGGTGTTGAACTTTGAACTTTTCTTTCACTTTTGTAAGTAATGTAGTGATTCTGGATTAAATATCCGACGTTGCGGAGGTAGTCTATGAGGTACTACTCCATACGTATTCCAGAAGAATGTTGCAAACAGTTTCTCAGCCTACTTCTGTCTTGAACTTCTTGGGGCGATGGAGGAATGAGTGCTACTACTCCATTGACTGGTGTTTCGATTCAGGATCATAGTGATACAACCATATTTCATCTATGGATACAATTCCTGAGCGAAATTCATTAGAATTATGGTCAAATTGAAAGAAGACTTCTCTTAACGCCGTCACTCTTTTTTCTCCTGACAGATTTTTTGGGAACCCATTATGTCGAGAACTTGAGCACACCCAAGCCATTCTGAATTATGCTACCGGCGAGTTCCAAAGAAATGCCCAGAATCTCTGACACAAGTTTTGCTGAGAAGGTAAAACCTGAGAAAGTGTTCGGTGAATTCCTAATTAATTTACTTCGGTCACTTACCTTGGTGGAACAAAAATGTTATAAGAGTTAGGATCTGGATGTTCGTGAAATTCGCTGTTTGGGCACACATAATCACTTCAGAGGCCTGAGAAACAATAAGAATTGCATTATTAAATGACAATTTGTATTTGTACATACAGAGATATGTTTTTCTAAACTATGGTTTCATTTTTCTACCTAGTACCCGCACTCTTTCTGAATTGGACTACGACATTTTGAGCAGCTCCTCATAAATTCTCTTTCTAGAGAGAGAGAGAGAGAGAGAGAGAGACGTAGCATATAGTACTAGACGAATGTGTTACTTGTAGCGTACGCGAAAATAATTCAATTTATGTTTAGGCTTCAAAAGTTTCATTGAAAAATATTTCATGTGCAGACGTTACTTATTTATTAGTCACAAATTATACTTGAAATAACTTAAATTCATAATCATATAGGCCTAATATAAAAACAGCAACTAAATACACAATGTAATGTAAAATAAGTCAAACGTAATAAATATGTCATTTTTGGTATGGCAATTAGCCGTCCCCCCCCCGAAAATGTATTTGTCCCTCCTTTGCTCCCCTAAGAACTTAAAGCTGGCGTCGTCACTGTTGTGATACCTTACATGATACAAGATGCCGAAGAAGTGTGTAAATCTACCTGACAATTTTTGTTATGTATGTGAGGAGCTGACATATAAATCGCAACGTCGATGTTTCACTCCACTTGTGAGGGAGTGTTATAAGTTATATTTTGGTTGCTGTGTAGGAGACCAAGATAAGAATTTCGCTCTTCACTAAATTTGTTGTACTTGCGTGAAACGTCTGACTGGGTGGGCAAATTGTGGACGAAACATGAACTTCTCAGTACCGATGATCCGGAGGGAAACAAAAGGTCATTCTTCAGACAGCTACTTTTGTATGACACAGATGAAAGAAATAACCAGTAAATATAACCGCACAGTACAGTACCCTAATTTGCCATCAGCAATTAGGCCAGTTCCACACAGTGCAGAATTACCTGTACCAGTACCTCCTCCACATCTTACGGTAAATGAAGATTACGTACTTGGGGCAACTACTGAAGTTCCAAATGATCCTACTTATGTAGGAACCACATCTACATTGGATCCCCATCTGATAACTCAGGGTGATCTAAATGACCTCGTACGGGATTTAAATCTCTCCAAGATACAGACAGAACTTCTTTCTTCTAGACTTAAAGGCTAGAATCTGCTCCATTGTGACACTAAAGTGTGTATTTTTTCGAAACCGTCATACAGAGTTTCAAAACTGTTATTCTCAAGAAAATGATTTAGTGTATTGTAATAATGTCTGTGCTGTGATGTATACACTTGGACATGAACGTATAAGTACAGAGTGGAGATTGTTTATTGACTCTTCCAAAACTAGTTTTAAGCCTGTACTTGGACGATAGCAAAAAAAAATTCCTTCAGTGCCTTTGGATTATGCAACTAATATGAAGGAAACATATGAAAACATCGAAATAGTGTTAGAAAGAATTCAGTACGAGAAATACAAGTGAACCGTTTGCTGTGATTTAAAAGTCATTTCTTTGTTAATGGGTTTGCAGCTCGGTTATACGAAATATTGTTGTTTCCTCTGCGAATGGGCCAGCAGGAACAAAGCGGAACATTACATCAAGAAGGAATGACCAACGCATATATTAACTCCTGGACAGGAGAATGCTGATTATTCCTCACAGGTGAGCCCTGATTAGATAATTCTACCTCCTCCTCACATAAAGTTGGGGCTCAGTGACGGGATTGGACGATAGAAGTGGGGGTCAAGACATGATCTGAGTATTTGTTTTTTTTTAATATTAGTTTACCTGGTTGATGCTAACCCTCAGTTTGACGATAGGTTGCATTACTAGTAGGATTCTATCTTTTTCAGTAAAAATACCGTATATCGTATTTCATATTTTTTAAAGGAAATTGACAAGAGCAACGCAAGTATGCACTAGCCCTTTGTATTGTTAAACAATAAAAGTGTAACAAGAGATTTGATTTCTTCCTCATGAACATCTTAAAATCCTGTCTGAAAAACTGTGATCAGATTATTTAATAACAAATTCGCAAAACAAATAAATGGAAAGGATAACATTAATCATAGTAATGAAAACTAAGACTTTTTTGCAAAAGTTACATTGAAACCGGGGATTAATTAACAACTTATATTTTTAATTCCGCAATGCTATTAAATGTATCTTATTACTCTTAGAAAGACAGTAAATACTACGACCGTATGCTGCAACGTTTAAGGAAATATTTTTGTAGCATCCCGAAACATTTTCGTTGCCATTAGGTGCAGTTTTCACTTTCTAGGCATACATCTAAACTCAACAATACTTAGAATCACTCCACACTCCAGTTAATTCTGAAACCTAGAAAATTGCATATACACTCGTACACCCCTAAACACACCTCTTCACTCGTATATTACATTTCAAAACAATGGAAAAGGTAGAAGCTGTTTCTTATTACTCTGTTTTTATTCAATAATCCTTACTAACAGAAAAAAAAAACATTTATTTTAAGAACTGTCAATTTTCATGCAATTAAAGAAAAACTTGTGAAAGCCATTTTTTTTCGAAATGTTATCTCAATTAGTTTCAAAGCAGCTGAATAACAACATTGTAAGTAAGAAATGAAAGTACGATGGAATTATTGAATTCTGGACCATTTTCCGTGGCAATTGAAACGCATTTCCTGTAGCTTTCTTAACATCACGGGAAGAGAAATAAGCAATACGTACTCACGCAACGGCAAATATACATCATTCTTTTCTAAGAACAAATCTATATATATAAAAGAGAACGTACAAAATCCTTTGTCCGCTCATCACGCTAATACGGCTGAACCAATTTCTTTCATTTTTGGGGGGTTATTAGGATTTGGACCCTAGAAGGTTTTTATCATATCACTTTAATTTTTAATTACCAGTGTCTTGAGATAATTGACCATTCAGGTGTCCACAAATCCTTTGTTAGTTCATCATAGGTAAAAATAAACGTATTTATATGCAACCCGCATGACCGTGTCACTCGGCGGGTTAACATAAATGACAGGCGATATACAGCGGAAAATAGCTTGAATCTTCTGTTTAAAATTTTTTAATTGATTTGCTTATTTTTACAGACACTTTTACAATATGCCAGCACCGGGATGACCGCAGCGAAGCGGGGCGGGTTAACATAAATGACAGGCGATATAATGTTAAGATTTACTGCAATCTTCTATGGTTTTTATCATATCACTTGAAAGCGAAAAAGTAAAAATTATCTAAGTAACAAAGTTTATTGCGTTCCGGGGTGACCGCAGCGAAGCGGGGTGAACGCTGCTAGTTATACAATAACTTTACATTTCCAAATGAACTATATATATCAGTCTGTCACTTCAGAAAAGTGGGGGATAACTGCCCCCCTTTTGCCCACCTAATCGCCGCCCATGTTGGGGCTCTTTAGAAACTTTGTTAAGGCAATGGACAAAAGTAATGCAGGATTTTGTTACCTCAAGGAAATATTTCCTCTTGTTAGTGACGCTAGGGATTTTTGTAAACCCCCAAATAAGATGTTTGATTCGTAACCAAAAAATTGAGGATCTCTTAACTCTGGTTGAGAAAGCAGCTTGGTGTTCATTTAAATGTTTAACAGAGATTTTTTTAGGAAACAAGAAAGCTCCAAATTACTGTGAAATTGTAAGTGATTTCCTGTAGCTTTCATAACATCACGGGAAGAGAAACAACCAATAAGTACTCACGCAACGGCAAATATACGACATCATTCTTTTCTAAGAACCAGTAATATATACAATAACATTACGTTTCCAAATGAACTATATACATCAGTCTGTCACTTCAGAAAAGTGGGGGAAACTGCCCCCCTTTGCCCACCTAATCGCCGCCCATGTTGGGTCTCTTCAAAAACTTTGTTAAGGCAATGGACAAAAATAATGCAGGATTTTGTTACTTCAAGGAAATATTTCCTCGGGTTAGTGACGCTAGGGATTTTTGTAGACCCCCCAAATAAGATGTCTGATTCGTGACCAAAAATTTGAGGATCTCTTAACTCTGGTTGAGAAAGTAGCTTGGTGTTCATTTAAATGTTTAACAGGAAATTTTTATGGAACAAGAAAACCCCAAATTACTGTGAAATTGTAAGAGATTTCCTACAATCATTCAAAGAAATGCTCAGCAACATGTCCCATAAAGTTCACTTTCTAGACTTCCACCTGCATTTCTTTCCTGAAAACCTTGTCGCTGTTAGTGATGAGTATGGGGAACGTTTCCATCAGGAGATTTCCTCCATAGAGAAGAGATACCAGTGAGAGTGGAGTTGAAAAATGCTAGTGATTACTGTTGGACACTCAGAAGAGATGTTCCAGAAGCCAAGCACAGAAGAAAGTCGACAACATATTAGTTGAGGTAAGTAAGTGTTCATTTATTAACAATGTACCACTCACTTCTTTTGCATTATTTATTAAGTAGATATAGGATGATGAAAAGGTGTATACATCTTTGAAAATATGTTTTAGTTCAAATCGAATGAGATATAAACCGTGCTTATATTGTAATTTTCGTGGAAGTTATATGTTATTTTATCTGCACTAATGAATATGGTAAAATGTACAGTACACAAAGCACATTTTTTAATATAAATATGTTTATTTCTCTCAAAAGAATAATGCTATTCTTATGAAACTTAGAGGGCTTACTAAGTATAAATCAAGCTAACATAAAATATAATTTGTGCATTTATATACTTAAGATACCCGAGCTACAGGTAAGAAAATGGTCGAAAGAAAGGAAATTTGAGGGGAAATTTCCAGGAAGTCCCTTTGCCACGAGAAAACTAAGGATGATAGAGAAAAACTTATTGCAGATTCAAATTCTACGTGAAAAGTTCTATTAGAATCATGTATTTTCTTCCGTATGCCAGAGAAAAAGATTTTTGTCGACTAGTGTAATAGGTACCATTTTCAATATCAGAAACCGTTATTCAAACCGGTTAACGTTGATCGCTAAACAGCCAAAACTATAATACATAGCTGAAGCCCAAAGCCCATTCTTACTTTCTAGGTTAAGTATCAAAAAACGTTAACACACGATACACTACTTTAACATTTGAAATGAGAATTCGAAATAACAACTTTCATATCCCTAACTTCGAGCAATCCCGAGATATATACATAATTACAATTATTACAATCCCCATCCTTTTTCTTCAATTCTAGGTCAAATATTAAAAATAGTCACATCCGTATATTATTTAATACAAACGAAAATTTTACCTCCACATTTCTGCACAAACGATGTATAAACGATCGCGGCAATTTGTGATTCCATCGAAAATGGTGAGGCTAGCACTTAGACAGCTCCCCTTTGTTTTCCTTCTATCAACGCATCTGATAGCGTAGAAACAAAACTTTGCATTACTGTACAAACGACGTACAAACAACGATGTACAAACGTACAAACTTTTCTTTTGAATCGGACGTGGGGAGGTGCTACCAATTAGGCAGCCTATACTTTATTATCGTTTTTGCGCACCCCTAATTGTGTACAAACGAAAATTTCTCCTGCAAATTTCTGTACATAGACGTACAAACAAGTGCGACAGTTTGTGGTTGAATTCCACATAATGAGAGGGCTATCAATTAGACAGCCCATAGTTTGTTATCGTTTTGGCGGCGCCCCATTTCTATGCAAACGAAAATTGCAGCTGCACATTTATGTACAAAGAGGTACAAACAAGTGAGACAGTTTGTGGTCGAATTGAACACGGTGGGAGGGGTACAATTTAGACAGCCCCCCACTTTGTTTTCGTTCTGGCGGTGCCCCTAATTTGGTTCAAACGAAAATTTCGCCTGCACATTTCTGTACAAACGATGTACAAAAGATTACGCCTATTTCTGACTGAATTTTACATTGTGAGGGGTTACCATTTAGACAGCCCCTACTTTTTTTCGTTCTGGCGGCGTCCCTAATTGTGTACAAACGAAAATTTTGCCTTCACATTTTTGTACAAACGATGTACAAACAATTGCAACAATTTGTGATTAAATTGGACATGGTGGGGGCTACCATTTAGACAGCCCCTACTTTTTTTCGTTCTGGCGGCGCCCCTAATTGTGTACAAACGAAAATTTCGCCTGCACATTTTTGTACAAACGATATACAAACGATTGCGATAATTTGTGATTGAATTGGACATGGTGGGGGCCTACCATTTACACAGCCTCCCACTTAATTTTCGTTCTGGCGGCGCCCCTAAATGTGTACAAACGAAAACTTCGCCTACACATATATGTAAAAATGATTGAGGCCATTTCCGATTGAGTCTGAAACGGTGGAGGGGGGCTGACTAAATGGACATCTGCTTTTCACTTCTAGTGTAATGAAATTCTTCGAGAAAATCTGTAATCAACACTGTCAGTAGCTACGTCCCCGACTAATATACATTTACAAGTATAGCTTTATTTTCGCATTTTTTTCAACAGTTAAGCAATTTAAAACCGTATTATAATTCAAAGTACTTATCATATTTCTATCGTAAACAGGAATATGTAGTCAACCTCTTAAATACTTCGCTCCGCAGGATCCCGTTCAGTGGAAACTCGATGTAACATGTGGTTTTAACATGTCGCCGAACCACAATTTTTAACCATGACGATGTGTTTGGCGATGATTAGAAGTGCAGAGTACAGTGGCCACCTTGATCCCTGACCCCATTCTGCCGGATGTCTTTCTGTGAGAAGAATTGAAGCGATTGATGTATGAGACCTGGCTGAAAACTGAGGAGAATTTCCTTCCTCATGTAATTGTAGCTACAGGAGCAATCAGGGACTCGCCAGATGTGTTTGCCGCTACCAGAAACTCCTTACTTCGCCGGTGTCATCTCTGTATGGACTTTAGTGGCGTACAGTTACAACAAAGTCTGTGAAGTACTGCAATGATGAAGACATAGTAGTAGTGTTTAAGTATTTCAGAATTGAATTGTACTTTGGAGTGTTTGTTCATGACGAATATCTTTCAGTATGTCATTGTAGTTCTTTGGTCCCATGTCTGACACTAAAATTATATTTGTGGTTTTTAAATGGTCGGTAATAAACCTAGTTCCTTTCAATTGTTAATGGTTTGGAATGCTTGCTACTTGACACATTTGTCTCGAACATAGATGAACCTGTAGTTCACTGAACTGGGTCATGCGTTCGCTATTACGCCTTACTACTGTGTCTACTACTTTTTACCGATCACTGTATCTTTTTCCAACGTTTTCCTCCATCATTTGTCAGAAGATTCTGCCGTTCTTTCGTGTGTTCTCCGCGCAATGTACTCTGTGCACAAGTGTTTACAACATTGTTTGTTTTGGTAATTATTTCTATGTTTCCCTTTTACATACCTATGATATGTTTATCTCTTCTTGCCCTACTGCTGCTTTTTGCCAGTACGATCGACTTTCCCACAGCCTTCACCCGTAAAGGATTTTGGTAAAATTCACCAGCGTCCATTGGCATTATTAGTTGTCGTCTAAGGCTGCGGTAGACTGCGTTATGGTTGGGTAACATCTTGCTCACATTAGCAATGTATTCCAGTACACTGTTGTTTTTTTCGGAGAACAAGATTCCTGTTGACTTAAGTGCATCCTTGCCCATGCGGTAGCGCTACTGATCGCTAGCTGTGTTTTCGATTGTATGTCGTACCTGCACGATTCACCCATCTTCGTCTAATAAATCCATTTTCCGCATTTCAGTCTGGCCACATCAGTGTCTCCCTTTTTAAAATTAATTTCAACGTGTTGCTACCGCCATACTTCTGATACCATTGCTTCAGTTTGGCTTTATTGTTTGCGAACGCTTACTGTTGCACTTGACCTTTTTCCGCAACGATGTGTCAGTCTTTTCACCGCAATTCGCTACAGCTCATAACTCGGAAATTATGTCACTTAAACGTTTATTTGTTCTTGTTTGATTCTTCTTTCAAGCGTTCTGTATAAATAGCACAAATGGCATTAAACAATTCCTTCTAATTCTATTAAATAAGGAAAACTGTCTATGATGTTTACTCTATAATGTCTTTAAAGTTCAGATTTAGTTCAGTGTTTAGTATTTCTTATTCAGAACAGATACACGGTGAAGAACGGTAATTTACGTATTGAAAGAAGCTGATTCACTACTATCAAACTTCAAACTTTTATCATCATTAATCCCAGGTATATGTTACAGAATTTGTGTTAACTAATAAATTACGTTAGCATAGTGTAAAGCGGGAGAATAAATTTGAGGATCGAAACCGGGCTGTCGTGTTCCTAGCAAACACATGTTGCCGACACATATAGTCACACATATAGAAGATCTATCAACCTAGTCGATGTATATTTAATTCAGGGATGGAAATAGGCAAAAAAAATTACTAGCCCAAGAAAAAAGCTACTGGCCCACATCCTACAATAGAAATCATTTATTTGCCTTCTGTATGATATTAAATACACGCGAGCACGAATGAAGTACTCGCCTCGGACGAGTCGTTATTTCCTTTCCTGGTTTAATAGTATCATGGAGATAAATATGGTTAAGAAAAATGATAATAATATGTTATGCACATATAAAACTTACTCAAATTATTGTGCTTTATAGTGAACAGTTACTTGTAAATACATGTGGAAAAACCTATTACTTTTAGAACTAATAAATAATAATTAAATGATTTTTTGAACATTGACGACGCACGCTTATGCCGGTTAGGCTAAAGGAGACGGTGATAATGAGAGATTAATGAAATACTGGAATGAAGAAAGCGGTAGGAAACGGGAGATCTCCGAGAAAACCCACGAACACGGAATTGGTCCACCACAAACAATACTTGATTTAAGCTGGCATCGAACTAAGAACACCATGCACTAGAGGTAAATGCTACAAGACTGAGCTACCGCGGCCTCCAAGAAATATATAATATTTTTATAATTATTATGTAGACGACGTTTCGCAGGGTTGATTGGTTTCCATATGATTCTAGGAAATCCTTTATGAATGTTAGCCCACAGGTATTGATTTTCTTTGTAAAAGCATGTTTGATCTTATCAAAATATGACCCCATCGAAGATCGTTCAGAGAAATGTAATGTCATTGATTATTAAAGTTTTATACAAGATTGATATCGATCTACCCGGTGAGTTGAATCCGCCAACACACACACACACACACACACACGTAAAGCAAGAACAGATGGGAAATCTATACTCACGTTGTTCGACGTCAAACATGGCCTTGAAATAGAAGTCAACGCTATAAGGAAATAAAGGAAGCAATAAAGGTTTAGAAGTAAATGGTAAACAAATGCACCTTAGTAAATAACCTGAATATAACGCAAGTCTATTCAATATACAGAAAAATATTGTAAAGATAGGTAGAATTATAAAAGCTTAGTGAAATTTATTCTTTTCTAGATCTAAGGATGTTACGTCAGTATTGAAGTCAGATGCATATAATGTGGGGGAAATATATTTAATGTTTCTATAGAAGGTTTTTATTATCACAGAAAAAGGTCACGCTTTATTGTCTAAAAGATAGTAAAATAAGACCAGAAAATCATGCTGTAATACTCTTCTACCATGATTGCCACCCACGAGCTCAGGATTTATTTTACAGAAACTGATATGGTATGGGGATATTGTGGATGTTTGGGGCTTTAGGATCATTATGTATATACATGCATTTAATCAGTATTAAACAAAACACAAACTGCACTTCGTATCAGAAAGTCTTGCTACCACAAAGCTCATCCTGCTGGAAAAGGTAGGATGCTCTTCAGAATATATTATATTTCTTGTAGTACTGATAACTTTATCATATCATGTCATCATAAACTGTGAATACTGTATTTTCCCTCAAGTCCAAGTTATCTGTAATGATGGATCATTTTTCAGAAAAGATGTTTCATCGTAAATTTTAACAGCATTTCTTCATCAAGAATTCAGAAATCAGTTGTGGTTGTATGCAGATTATTTGCTGAGACATTTGTTAACTCCTTGGACCGGAATATATATGAAATATCTTATCTGCCGCAGATCTAATATTCGGAAATTAATCAAATCAATTACCCTGTGAATATATATTCATATACCGATCTGTACGATTGAAATCCACTTTGCACTTACGAATGGTAATCATATATAAAGTTCTATAGATTTAGCGTAATGTTATGTGGTCAAACTTCTCAATTTTTGACAAATTACACAAATTAATACAAATTAATAAACAATAGGACTCAATTTGGACCTCACTATTTCGCCGTGCTTATTCATAGTAAATTCAGTGACAAATGGTATATAAACATTCTCATTATAAAACATTAAACTCAATTATTGATCAAAAAAATGGTTAAATGTCATTGTTATTGATTTACAAAGGGTACTTTTTCCTACTACCTTTTTCGATTGTGTGGTAACATACGAATATAGAAATTGTGCAATGCTTTCAACACACACACACACACACACATATTCACACACGCAATATATACGTTACAATAAGGAGAAGGGAACGATTCCTTATTGCAAATATTTCAAACGTCCATTAGAATAAATGATATCATCAGCACGAAAATTGGACTAAATCATATTGTTCTAACATTGGTGTTACCTTTATGCTATGGCGATATGAATCTCATCTTAGTTCATTTCTAAGTGAAGCTAATGCTATAGCTTTTACCAAAATGGAAGAAGTACAAAACAAGGAAATTGTATTCCATATCTTATTGTTGTTTTATGAAAATGTTCAGTAAGAGAATGTAGTTTTGATTTTTATAACTTAACGTTATACAATACATTCTAATAACAGAAATAAAGAGCATTTCAAGCAAACGTGAAAATTCCTTTTATTCTAAGTTTATCATCTATAAGTGTTTACACTTGGATATCAAAGAAGTAGAGTTTTGTCAAAGCAGTAGAAAGTAATGTCTTTGAATGGAAGAGCAAGTGAGTTCATGTAAGTTGATTGCATAATGTTTTAGAATTTACTCCCGTGTAATATGAATGTGTTACAGCACAAAATTATCAGCTATTTACTTATTCTATGTAGGAGAGTGATTTTGAAGTGTTTGCTAACACTGTCATATAAATGAAAGGATTCATTCGGAGGATGGGTGTGGATGGTAGGAAGAAATGATAATCTTTTCTGATATTTTTGCACAAAAGAATTCTAGTCCTTAGGATCACTTGACCCATGAAATTTCAATACAGATTATTTCAGAGTTCTCTGATATTTCTGTTAACTAGGCAATAACTACTGAAAGCATTATCTATTTAAGATGTAATCAAGAAAACTGAAGCAGGAATGAAGAAAGTAAGGCAATGGCTTGATAATCATTAGTTGGTATTAAATGCTGAAAAACAGATATATAACGTTTTCGCCAACTTTAACAGGACAGCCAGAAAACATGTCACTAAAATTGCATTATTATCAAAATACTTAAAATTATAATTGTAGTCCTCTTATCTATATCTTATCTATATCTTCCGTCACCGATAAAAAGGAAAAGCAGAATAAAGAAGGTCCTACATTATTTCGTAAGTAATTATTATGCCGAAGATACAATTCGACTATTTTGTCATTTAAGACTTTTTTGAAATGCTTTGCACTATTTTATTTAGCATTAGAATTATCATGATGTTAAATATGTATTTCATGTAATTTGAATGGGTTGTTTTAAATTCATTTTAGGAATAAGCATGGAACTCCTATTGGACTCTGACAAAAAATAATGCTGCAATGTTTTAGAAATGTACTGTCCGAAACAGCATTTCACGGTCTTGGAGAAATTGTAAAGGAAAACAGATCTATATGGGAAAGGTAGGCCAAATAAAAATGTTATTCCTTAGTTCTAAAAAAATTGTCCAACTTTTAATTTGTCCTGGGAAATTTTGGGTCTATCACATTTTCCTGATATAATATTATTAGAACAGAAATATATCGTTATGAACAATATATAAATATATTAAACAAACTCTTCCTGTATTAGAATACGTATTGAAAATCAAAAGATGTATTGTACTATCTTACACACCAAAATATTAATATATTTAAAAATATTTTCAAAACCTTTAGTTATAACTCCTTGTGAAAAATATAATCTTTTTTCCACAGAAGGTACATGCTATTCAAAGTGACATGTGTGCCACGGTGGCTACAAGTAGAACGTTTCTCTTTGGAGCATGGAGTCCTTGGTTCGATCCTAGCTAGCTCCAAGTGCATCTTGTGATGAACGAACACCGTGTGCGTGGATTTTCTAGAGGTTTTGCTGTTTCCTTTCACATTCTTCATTACACCATTTCAGTCATTTCTCATCATCACCGTCAATTTTAACCTTGCAGGCATAACTGTGGAATAAGAATAATTCAATTCATTTTTTAATTGACAACTCAAAATCTTAACTAGGAGTAGGTATTGACAGTATACCAAAATTTAATTTAAACATTTTCTGCATTTTTTGCAATTTCATAAATAGAAAATGGGAAATGAATTTGATTCCTACCTCCGTTAAAACGCAGAGACACGTGTAAAATTGTTCTTAATGAGGAAAGTATATACCTTTCTTAAACATTTCATCTTCTTAAATTAATATTTTATTTTTGGCATCCAAATTAAACCCTTCGTTATAATAAGTATGCTAACCATTTTAGGATGATATATCCTCAACTCTATATGGCCCTACATTTCAATTCGTTTTCCAACGATTAAGTGTTTGTGAATAAACAAAGAGACAATTCTTCGATAGTGCTGCCTTAGCTCCTAAAAACTGTAGCTCGCTCGGGCTACAGCCTTGCACCTGATATTTTAGCATTTATTTCTTAATACTCTGCTTGTTTAGTCGTATTTTAATTCTACATCCGTCTTGTTTTCTTATCCAAAAGGTACGAACAGCTTGTTATGATTCGTCATTCTTTATAGTTAAATAAATTTAACTAAGAAAGTTAGGTCGCTTTTCGTGGAGGTCTTTGTTCAATTGGCCCTCACTCCGTGAGTTGAACGCTAATGGAGATAAGGCGATGGTCAGTTGTTGATGTGGGTATATGCAACACACTAACTGATCTTGCAGTTCAGTTACACCTTGAACTTGCTTAAGAAGAGAATGAACATGGACTCTCCACAGAGTGTCATATAAGGGCTTGTAGGCTGTACCAGCGAAAGAGTGGATCAAACGACCCGGGACTGAAGATATGCTAGGCCTTTGGTGAGGATATCGTGGCTATGTAGACTACGCAGCGACGGTTTAGCAAATATAAGGACGGTGATGAAACAACAGAAGACGCACCACTTGCCGGAAGAACCAAATATGTAAACACAGAAAATCTTAGGCCACCAATTGAGGCGAGCAATGGCCAGACATGTGATGAACTCAGCCTACAATTCTGTGTGAGCGAATAAACTATTCGACAGCAACTCAATTAACTTGGGAAGCACTACAGGTTGTGATGGGTTCCACATGATTTGATTCTGGGCCAGAAGGCAACGCGAATAGACAGCTGTGTTTCTTTGCTCTCTCGTTTCCGGAAGAAGCCATTTCTAGAGAGTCTGTTGGCATGTGACGAGAATAGGGTCCTGTACGAAGCTCCCTGGTGCCGTCGTCATTGGTTCCATGAACTGGTTCCAAAATAGCTCAAACCAGAACTGCGTCAGAAGATGGACCCCCTGTATATTTGGTGGACTACTCGGGACTGTGTCATTTCGCGCGGACTGTAGTCAAATAATTCGTGTTTACCTATATCCGTCTCTGGCAGAGTTTACCTCAGGGTGAGAAACTTAAAATCAAAATCACAACTATTCCTACAAGCGAGTAACTTGCTGAAGCAGAACGTGAACACTAAACATGCCCATTCTTAAGTAAACATAACACAAAACTTGTATCAGATTTTTTTTTTTTTTTGCAACTGTGATATTTGTGCTGTTTTGTACTGTATCAGTTATGTTTATCTTGTGATATTAGTTAACGTTTGTGTATGTGTTTTGTGTTTACACATATGTGTGTAAAGAGAATGAATGTATTGTGTTCTTTATTGGATTAAATAATTTGTCAATTTCTTGTTAGTAGTTACGCGTAACAAAGAGCCGTAAGTCCAAATCCTGGCTGCTGTAAATAAATAAATAAATAAATAAATAAATAAATAAATAAATCATATTCTAGTGCAAATAATACTAATATACTAAAAATATAAACGGGAATGCATTAAAATTAATAGTAACTCAATTTTGCTATACTACTAATAGAATAGATTATTAAATATTTGGAACATACTACCTCCGGTAACATTATACTTTCTTCAAAAAGTACACCTCAAAATGCAAGTGAAAACAACTTGATATTAAATTTTTAATTTTAATATGTAACGAACACCGTCACCAGACATATGATAACTTCTATACCGCTCTCAGTTCCACTCTAGAAACGAAATAGTAGACTGTAGATAAATAATTTTGCGGCACTGCTAAACTAGAACATAAACAAGGTGCGCAGAAAGTATATTGGAGCCTTCCATTTCTTTTTCCATATTACACATTACACATTACACATTAAATTCGACACTGAATTACACCGTCTTCGAATATTGAGATAGTTTTTACTTTTAATGCTTTTAATTGCAGTGCATAATTTATAGATTGTAACCCGATCGCTTCTACAAACTTTTATATTGCATATTAAAAATGAACTTGGCGTTAGTTAAGTCGGAACTAAATTTGTCTTCAATGCATGGTTTTAGACGAAAAATTATTAGCTTACAAACTACACGGTAAGAAAGGATTCAAAATATTTTTCTTGTTACTCTAAATACGGTTCCTTCGTTATTTGTACTACTAAACGTAGTTTTTATCTGTGGATTGAAATGAATTCTTAATCTTCCTTCCACTCAATGAACTGCAGGGAAATATGATTCTGATAGGGATTAAATAATGTTTTCAAATATGTAAGATACTACCATTAAAATGTTCGGCTTTTGGTTATACTGAAGAAGATAACTAAATTATAAATAATTCATAACTAATGAAGTTCACTATAACTAATTAGTTATTCAGATTTCTCAGCTACGTTTCAATTTTACTTTACTGATTTAGAGCCTCCATTATGCACAAAACAATATTAAATTAGAGAATAACAAAGTACAAATTAATTGCTTCCAATTGGTGGCTAAGGTGATGAGGAGTTTAAACGCTTGGAAACTAAAACGAGTCAGTGAAATAGCAGAATTATAACATATTGCTCGTCTTCTAGAATACAGTGTTCATTAGCTAACAGAGAAGGCCTGATCGTAATCTCTGCCACTGCTTTTTAATTTGAACATTTGTGGGCGCACTTTATTGGAACATCTTTACTTCAATCCCTTTGGAGGTACCACTGACTTCCTTAGCACTGAACCCACAATTGATGAATAGAAGGAAGATTTGACTCCAGTAAGAAGCCCAATTCCTTTTCTACTCCTCATTTTGAGTCCAACTGTTACACGGAACAACTGTGAACATTACTACCGAACTGTTTGATCTAATTGCGTTATTGAATTGATAATTATGTGAATTGTGAGTTTGATAACAGTTATGATATTTGCCTAACTGTACAGATAGCCTTCCTTTAGGAGTTACATTTCACCACTGATGACTGCCAAGAAACTTGGTATTACCTGGTCGCTGCAAAGTGCTTATGAGAATATTCAATATTGGTATTAATTTATTTAATTACTTAAAATTAAGTGGTGAATATGTTTCAAAATATTGTAAGGAATGTATCTACAATAACATAAATCATTTCTATATATAAATTATTTAAGTTTTTACAGTTTGTTTTTATTTGGATTACTCTTATATCACATCTAGTGTGAATGGTGTATGTATTTTGTGTTTTCCCTTTCCTCTTGTTGCTGAATTTTCACAGATGGTGATCAGAAAAATGGAAACACCTATAGTTGTCAACACGTCAGATATATGGGTTGGAAGTGTCGTGCCGCTCGCAGCGCCGCACCGCTGGTGGTGGTGTGTTAGGTCGGTCTCCATACTACATCAGGGGCAGTGGAACAGTAGTGTCCAGTGGCTGCAGCAGACGGAGGTAGTGTAAAATGGGAGAAATCTCAGATTTTCAAAGAGGGCAAATTGTTGGTGCGCGGTTATGTGGAGTGAGTGTGATGGCAATGGCTACTGTGTTAGTTGTGTCGCGTGGGACAGTGTCGAAGGTGATGACGGAATACACAACACACGGGAAAACCACATCGGGGAAGCGGAAGAGTGAGCGGAAGAAAATCATGAGTGACAGGTCACGCCGGGTATTAAAGCACATTGTCACACAGAACTGTCGTGCCATTGAGTAGCAAGTGACGGAGGAACTCAATCAGCACCTCCCCCACCCTGTTTAGACAATCACAGTCAGCCGCGAATTACATGACATGAACTTACAGGGTCGTGTTCTACGGGCCGAACCGCTCATCAGGGACCATAACGCTTTCGCACGCCGCAAATGGTAACGCGACCATGCCACTTGGACCACTGAGGACTGGAAACGTGCGATATGGTCGGATGAGTCATCCTTCACCCTATTCCCAGCCACGGGCCGTGTTTATGTGTGAGGAACGCCCAAAGAAGCTTATGATCTGCAGTGTCTCCGCCCAACTGTGAAACATGGCGGTGGCTCGGTGATGCTGTGGGCCGCCATATCATGGTTTTCATTGGGTCCTGGGCTCACACTTAGCGGACGAATCACTGCCAACGATTATGTCGCAATTTTAGGAGACCACTTGCATCCTATGGTCCGGATGTTGTTCCCGGACAATGACGCCATCTTCCAGGATGATAATGCACCCATTCACACAGCTGACGTTATTGCAGCGTGATTTGAAGAACATCGGGATGAAGTTCAACACCTCCCCTGTCCCGCCCAATCCCCAAATCTTAACATAATTCAACATCTGTGGTCCGTCTTGGAAACACGACTCCTGCGACGATTTCCATCTCCATCCTTTCTCACAGAACTGGCCGATGCCCTGCACGAGGAATGGTGTAAAATTCCACTTGCTACCATTCACGACCTCTATGCCTCCGTCCTACGTCGCATCAAGGCTGTTCTAAAGGCGAAAGGTGGCCGACACCATATTAATCTGGTAAGTTGCAATTTCGTCTAGGTGTTTCCATTTTTCTGATCACCATCTCTACATTGTAATGCAATTCTAAAGTACTCAGAACATAATTTTGCAGGTTGATATGGATAGGACTTTTCCTAACTAGCGCTACGATTGCTGGATTTCTCATTTATGAATCATGGAGGAAGTTTCAGGATAATCCTGTTGTGGTTACAATTGAAACAAATTACAATGAGTGGAAAATTCCGCTACCGGCAATTACTTTGTGCCCACCTAATGTACTTACACGCAAATTTAAAAACGTAATTAAGGAGTAAGTATATGAAACTTCTTTGCGCATGTAGTTATAAGTTATTTTGGAATAATTTATTTGTTTATTAAAGTTCGAAATACATTTCCTTAGATTTTGACAGGCAGCAAGATAACTTATCTCATTCACACATACACAGTATTTTAATACTTTCTTGCAAGGTTAAAGACTATTCTACTCAGGAAAATAATCACTAAACTTTTCTCCAAAGTCTCCTTGCTTTACAGATACAGAGTGCCAAGGGAGTAGGAAAATGAACTTTATATTTGAATATCCCCAAAACTTCTCACGACAGAACTAATGCGGCAGATATCATCTCAGAGTTGTAGTCAACTCATTTTAAATATGAGTCATTCAGACTATGTTAGTGGTGGCGCAAGGGACTGCCCCGCAAATATGTAATAGATTCCCAGGGATTTCGTCAGAAAATGTGGAAAAAAATGTCCAGAAAATAACTTACCTTTTGTTTTCACGTAATTACTATTTCCTCTACACGATGTAAATGAGTTGCTCACATGCCGTAGGTGAAAGCCAAGCACAAGTCAACTGAATCCACGCTTTGAAACTGTTTTGCTTCTTCTTTGGTTTATATGGTTTAACATCAATACTCAGTATCTAGCAAGCATTTGTCATCTTCTCTAGAAAGCTACGACAATGCAGCAATTTTTTATTATGACATATAATAATAATAATAATAATAATAATAATAATAATAATAATAATAATAATAATAATAATAATATTTTTCATAAGATATATTCCTAATTATATTTATGTGTGTTCGGCGAATACCAGTGGTCTCATTCCCAATAAACTGTTGCAAAATTGTGCAAAAGGTAATGCAACGCAAAACACGATATATATTGCAAGCAATATTTGAGACTTAGTTCCTGTTCACACAAGGCTTTCCTAAATGAAGCTAATGACTTTGGTTCCTGGTGTGACCCATATCAACATGTATCTTCATTTCTGATGTAACTTAGGTACTCAAAATAGACCCTAAACTCTAATAAACCAAATCAGAATTACGTCGTTTTATTTCAATGTGTTGGTTTGTAGTAGTCGTTCATAGCTATAGATACACTTTGATACTCTTCTTTATACAATCAACACTGCACATAATACAGAAATTTGAGATGTTATCATTTTTACCTCAAAATATAAATGCAGTTTCTGGAATCTTTACGGAGATGATGTATCGTTGTTATCAAAACAAAGTACATTCTACGACACGTGCGATAAATGATTAGACGCAGCTTTACTCTTACCAGAAAGCAGACACATTAAAATCTAACACCGTAAAAAAATGAAAACAAAAAATCAGATGTACAGAAATGATTTACTTGGTGAATACAGCGGTGGAACAATGGATTTTGTACAGATCAGAGTTTGTAATATAGTAAAACGTTATGAGAACAGCCTCCTCCGCATCGTACCATCAAATAAATCACATCCCAATGAAGCGTTAGTCAGATTCCTAAAACATGTACTAAGGAGTATCTGGAATACAGTGTCCAATGAAAATCCATAACTGAAAAGTGGTACTTGACAATTAACAGTGCATTGTATTGCAATACTACAAATTGGAATGGATACCTGCAAATATCAAACTCTCGGTAATGATTTAAAACAGTTTTTTTCTAAATCAATTACCCTTAAAGTATACAGTCTAAAATACACATATCTACAGTATAACCTGCTGTTTATATTAGACATATTTGATTGCAGTTTAGCGTTCACCGAGACAACACGAGATGTAGATCTAAACGCGTAAGTAGAATACGAACCATCGTAATAAGTTATATTGTCATTGAAAATTTATTCTGTGACGCTCTGTAGTAGCGGGGTTTGATAGTTACTATTCCCGTTTGCTCCAGCTTATTATTATCATTGATGATGAAAACTATGTAACTTATTATGTTACTTTACAGAGCTTTTGAGACACTTTTGGGTCTTTTCCATAACATCTACTTGTGTCATGTATTCTTTCATTCGTGGTACAAAATGCTGTATATATGAATATGATTATATGAAGTAATGATTAACCCTTTAATTGGCAAGCATTGGTAGCATTACCATTAAAATATTTAGTTTGCCTTTATGGTTGAAACATGTCTTCCTGATCATAATCTCGTATTTTTTAAAACTATTCTTTTATACTTTGATTACAAAATACAGGATGTTTATTTCAAAACAACATTATCCTATGTTTATGTGAGCAGCATTGCCTTATTATGGTTAAATTTCATAACAATACTCTCAGTAATTAGCAACAGTTTCGTTGAAAGTTTTTCCTACTGAGCAAGAAAACACAAATATAAAAATAAAAAAAGAACTCTCGCGGTACGTAGGAGATAAAGCTTTTACAATACTAAATTTGACTACCCACTGTTCACGAAGATTAGAAATATCTAAATATGAGTCATGGAAATCATATATATGGATATTGTATGAAAGCAATAATGCAAATTAAATGAACATTGACATTATATAATTTGTGCGTATAACTCAATAGTATGCGATGTTACTTGAGAGCAACACTGCAAAATAAAAGGTTAGAATGTTAAACACAATAGATATCAACCATTATAAATCATCATCTATTCCATTATTCATTTTACAGAATAGCACTGGTTAGTTTTATTACACAATATGTACATTTTCCCTTATGATTTGTATATGCATATATAGCACAGTTTGATAAGAAAAAAATAAGTAGTAATGCTATTAAGCAAAGAAAATCTTAAACCTTATAATTAGAATTAGAAATCAGTATCAAAAATTACTTCCTTCTACATTTCCACGAGTGAAATTGTAAGTTCAACATTTCATGAAGAATCCATTTTTATGTTGTGTGGAGAACCAAAACCACATAGACATAGATTATAGTTTTTTGATTTACTGTTTACTATTTATTTAAATCTAATTTATCTATCTATAGAAGTACTAAAAACATTAGCCTATTTTAGTTTACTGACATTCAAGCTATCATATATATTACTATTCGACTGTCCGTTTGATAGTAGCAACTAGAGATTGCATTATATGAGTAACGAGAAATAGTTTATTTTTTACACATCCATAGAATTTAATTTCCATTTACCTAAAATTTTCCTTAATGATACAAAACACATTTATCGATAAGTTACACCAAGATCACATATCGAAAATTATCATAGTAGATTTGGAGAAAATCTGCAAAAAGACCTGTTTTGACCCTATATAGCACAACATGTGCAACTGCTTATAACTGACCGTATTAACAAGTCTGAAAGAAATTAGGTAATATTTATGCACATTTTACTTAAAACTATATAATATTAACATTCTACTTGTATTCAATAATGTTCTCTTTCTGACGGTGACAAACACTTCTTAAAACATTAATAATTTCAAATACTGTATTCGTACTTAGGAAATATACAACATTATCATTAATAATTCCAAGTTTTATATTTTAGCAGCAAATTTTAAATGTTAATATATGTGTGTATATATGTACTAATACTTTATGTTTCTTGCGTTCTACTTTTAGGTTGTTTGGAAACGTAGATAAAAAGAACCAAACGTTTCTGAAGATGTTCTTTCAAGATGTAGCTCATCTGAGTGCCACTACACTTCACAAACTTATCAAATACGAGAAAAAAGAATACCTCAATAATGTGAATGTGACAGATCTTCAGACTAAGGTTTCAAGTTTTCAATAATTATTGCTTTTGTTATTGGAGCTGAACTGTAATTTAGATATTTAAGATACTTTTCTTTCATATGTCAGTTCTATATACTATTCAACACTCGATTTTCATCCAAGAAATACTTAAGGATCTGGTCCTAGTTTGAAAAAATCATCTAAATTCTATTAGAATAGTTTTTTTTATAGCTAGGTCATTTTATTAACTGTTAAAGTCACAGACCCTCTAAAAGTTTGATGAAAGCTTTTTCACTTATATACTAGGCTAATTAGAGTCTATTGAGCTGGAAATAATGAAAATTTTGCTCATTGTTGTCGTTCTATTTTTAGAAATTGTGTCCATATGGCAACATTGTAACTTTAAGGTCACATGTATGAATGCATTCAGATATATGGAAACATAGGTAAGATTGATTATTTTATAGCATTTATTGGCACTATTAGTTGTGATTGATACAAACATCTGAGAAAATATATTTCTATATACATTGTTACAGAAACCAACCATACAATACTAGTATTATGTTATCAAATCTCTTATACCACGGTAAACTTACAGTATATTTTTAGATTACAGGAAATTAGTTTACATTTATTCAATCACTCGCACATTAGTCTTACATGCATACGGATAAAATAATCTTTTTTCTTCTGTCATTTTGTGAAACGCAACACAAGATCACGCCTTGCACATTTCATTCTACTCATTCCTTTAGGGCATAACCTGCAACGTCCTTTTGATCAGTATAATCCGCAATGTCCTATCTGATCATCATTTGGTCTTAGAACCACTAGAGCTCTTATCTTTAGAGTAGGCTGTGTTTCATTATCTTGTGGTGGTCTACAACACTTTGATATTCCTCCATTACATAAAACTTATGATCTCTTTTCGGAATTCTTTGAGAGTCATTTCTTTAGTGTCCACATCCGCGTTATTGTCCTTTCTATACAACAGTCATGTATTGGATACGGACAAGTCAAGGAGGTATGGAAATATGGGGAATGGCCACCGTTTAGAGTTTGTCGGGGTCTTATGTTGTTCCACAATCATATTTGATACACATACACCACCTTTAGGGCTATTGTATTCTATGATGACAGCCGGTCAAGGCACATCCACTTTTTTCTTTTCTTTACTGTCACACCTTTCGGTGCTTGTCACAGGTTCTACATCCCAGGATGTTCCTGCTATTGTTACGCACTTATTATGAACTCATTTCACAACAATGACATCATTTTCATTGTTTCGATAGTAATACGCACCGGTTCCTTCCTTTTTCAGTTTCTTATCATCCAAAAGAGGGAATCCTGCAAGTCTGAGCATACATTCAGGTTTTCCTTCAGATAAACCATGGATGGGATGCTTGAAAAATAATGATCGAAATACACACTGAACTGTTCTTGATCAGACTTATACTTCAAGAGAGCTAACACCACTGTACCACATCAAATTTTCTCATCAACTGTAAGAGCCACTTTTTCAAAAGTGGTTTTCCCCATATAAGGAATAAAATCGTATAAAATACCAGTACTGGCAGCTAAAAGAAAGAAACTTAAACTCTCATTTTATTAGGTTTTGTGGCAATATATTGTCTCAAATTTCTGCTTTCTTTCTCTTATATGCAATCATAATTTTGTAGCCGGTGGCAAAAATCTTCATACTTCAGCTCTTTTATCCAAAACTGGGCGGACATTATAAAAGCAGTCACTGTTACCTGTTGCTAGTGAATTTCAATGAAATGTATGTAACATCTTATCCTTAGGAACCTATTTAGTGTCATAACATCAGATACTTGCAGAGCCCAAGTGCCATTAGCCCAGTAATCTTTGTAAGATGAAGTACTCATAATTTTCATATATAGCATCCCCATAGCAGAACATGCGCTATCTGCGATGTGATCGCAGAAAATCTTCCACACATGTGAAGAATTACAGCTGTAATAAAAATACGATAGTAGCATCTTCATTTTTTTGGAATTCCTGCAGAAAAGTTTTGACTTACAAAACATCATCGGGAGAAAGTCAAAGAAAGTTATATATATATATATATATATATATATATATATATATATATATATATATATATATATATATATATATATATATATATATGTGTGTTTGGGTGTGTGTGTGTGTGTGTGTGTGTGCGTGCGTGTATAGTGTGTATCAAGAAACAATAAATGTATACTCTTTCCTACATCACATCAACCTATATCTCCTATTTCGCAATGTGACCATATGGAAACACTCATATTCAAATCGCTATCAACAATGTATTTATCATTACTGATATGTTACAAGTGTTGCTTCTTGATTCTTGTTGTCATTGTGACCACTCCACTCAAAATATTAATCAATTCATAGTAAATAATAATAATAATAATTAATAAATTGTATTACCTCTTTTGTCCTCTTTCCTCCGAACTGTTAAAAGCTACAGTTCAGCCACAGTGGAAGCTACAAATTTCTGACGTACGGTGTAAGCGCTTGACAGTTGGGTGAAAAGGTTGTATACAAGTGTATGCAACGCGACAAACGGGCATGAAACATCAGAACTATATACTTAGTTTCTAAGAAACCAATGTTGCCATATGGTAACAAAAATACTTTAAAGGTTAATACGTAAGGAAAAACTACCTTATGATCAAATAAACCATTACAATATTCACAAGGGATATTTGGCGAAGACATTAAAAGATTTTAAGTCATAATGGCAAATAAATGCAAAATCTTGTAAATCTATTTATTTCCCATTTATAGATCAAAGCTGTACCGAAATGGACAGTACTACATTTCGAAGAAAATATAAAAATCAACGGAGATTTTATGATCAACCCTGAAGGTGCTTGCATAGCTTACAACTCTGCACTCCCTAGTTTATCAAGGTATTCATAAATACTCTTGTAAATTTGTTTGGTTTTCTTATTCTACTTATCTTTAGGCTATTGTAGTTTAGTACTAAAATGTTAGATGCATTCTAATGTTTTATATTTCAAACATTCGTGAGAAATTTCGTTTGCCAAGTCTTTTTTATGTATAATTAGTTTGCCACTCTCTTCATTAAGGAGACATAATGTCTAAACAACTACCTCGAGTAGTGACATTAATTCTGTCCAGTTTGTAGATAGTTCAAATATTAAGTATCGAAATCATAGATATATGAATTGTCGAGATGATATATATTTTATAATTAAATTGATATATTTTATTCATAAATTTGGTTAATTTTCGAAACAAACAAAAATCTATTTCATTCTCATTCCTTACTTATAAATTTATGTGCGAATACAACATAATGTATATATTTCAGATTCTATGCATATTGTAATGTTTATAACCAATTTGTTAACATACACACTTCGCCCAACGATACGTATATCAAAAAAGGAACATTAGTTCATATAATCATGCTGAATCGAAATTAGAGAAAGATTTATTTGTTTAAAATCTGCTAAAATGTAAAACACGCGTGGATAAAAATCAGTCCGAGTACTGATACCATATTTCTAAAAGATCAGCCGTTTTGGCTGTATAAAATCTTTAGTTTATTTACTGGTTAAAAAATATACCGAAAGTTATTAAAGTCGCAAATATAAAAGAGAAAGTTCAAAATCAATCAAACTTGTCAATGAGTCTGAAAACAACGTTTACTATGTCCATAGCAGCTCTAAAAAGTGAAAACGCTTATTAAATGTAGCACACCATTTTAGTCTAGAAAGCTACAAAAACATAATCAGTAAACAACAACAATTAATACACCCTCATAACAAACCATAATTGAAATTCATCATTCTGTCATTTATTTACATATTACAAGAGAAAGCAAACACAGTAAAAAGTACACTCACATTCTAGTTTTTAGAAGTACAAAGTCCTTTGTCGGGGCTAAATATTTTTCACTCAACAATCAAAGTATATGACACAACGAAATGCAGTGATAACACAATAATTATACATAACATACACAGAAAGATTTCACGCCAAATTCAAATTATACAAACAACATCTATAACACCCTGTACAATAAATTGTTCAAATACACAAATTCAAAATTAACATCATTTTATCATTCCTAATTACTGTCCAGTTACCCAGTAGCCAATACAACTAGTAGTAAATCATCAACATTACTTACCTCTAGCGGTATGCACGCTTTAAATGTATCAATTATTAAATCTTAGTTCAAATGCTAACTAAAACAACCTAATAACTTCTCTGAGTGCTGTACAAGTTAAATTCTATATTCAAAGTTAAAACATAGCAAACAAGTTTGATATGGTGGAATTGCTTTCTGGCTTAGAAGTTTTATTCCTTGCTTAGAAAGTTTTGGAACATTGTGTTCTTCCTAGACAATGATGGAAAGACGTCCGGTTCAACTTCCAACAAATACAAAACACGACTTATCCAATCATTAGAGCATGGTAGTGAAGTTTTGGGTCTTGTAAAAAGTACAATTTCAAAATTAAAAGAACAAATAATTTTCAATTAATTAAATGTGTTTTACTATTTCGTATTTTAATTTGGCAGGAGTAAATTTTGTAAATCCTCCCAGCACCACTATCTGCATATTTCATTCTATATTCAAAGTTAAAACATAGAAACACACATTTAGCAGTACGATGGAAGATCTGGAAATCAATTATCGATTCCCCATATATTTTTATGGACTAATTACGTATATCATCTTTCCTAATTAGACTACTTGCAGTTCTTTGCGATTAGAGGATTACTACAATACTTATGATAGAAAATTCTGATTTCTACTTTGGAATACAGCGTTCAGAAAATGTAAATTAAATTTTACTTGATAAAGGTATTGAATTCCATATTTTCAAGTAAGTTTTCAAGTGGAAAGTTAATGTGAAGTGAATTAAAAGAAATTACAAAATTTCACATTTCGTGTTGTGTTCATGTGAAAACTAAAATGGCCCTTATCAGCTACGTGTTGAAAAAGTGAAGTAATTGATGTATGAATATATATATATAAACATAGTCACCAACTCACAAAATGTGACTTATAAGACTTCAGCGAAAAATACTTCTTTCTCGAGTTCTGAGGTCGCGAAAATAGTGGGACATAAATTTTAAAACTCCAGAGTTGGAGAAATATGGAATGTATTTTAATCGGTTCAATGAATTACTTAGGAACAAGTTACTGTAAATGAGATATTTAGCTTCTATTCCTCTGTTACTTTAATTATTGCGATCTAGAGTGAAATGGCCACGATTTGCGTGTCGGAAAGTTAAATAAGAATCAATGATAGCTTTGATAATTTGATCACAGAAGTAAGGAATATGTCTATATAATTAACACTCACATACACACCATCAGTGCAATACTATTTCTGAAAAGATTCTTCGCTTTTCGATTTCTTGTCTAACACACGAAGTTAGCACCGCCTTATGTATCACCGAAAGTATAGATATTGTAAGTAAAATTTGAATTTTAAATATATATGTAGAAACATTAACTTTCAGGGTTGTTTTTGATTTTATGTATAAAGCTAAATTCTAATTGTTCGTGTCTGTCTGTGAATTTCAGTGCCGGCTAAGACAAATTTGAGAGGGAACTTAGGCCCCAATAGACCTGCACTCACAGAAAAGAACAATTACAAATTCCCTTATTTTATGTCTAATATCTGTGTGAAGTTTCGTTGAAATCACCCATGCGCTTTTAGAGGCTATGTGGAAGATTCATGAACAATATCACTTTAGCCTGACAACGTGTTTAGAAAGGGCTTTTGCGGTCCCAAATGCTTTCCCACAGGAACGAAGAAACCCGAATTCATTCAATGAGAACCTGCTAATTGTGTACTGTTTATTTTAAATGTTCATGTCTTCCTGCACTGATTAGAAACAATTTCAGAAAAATGTTTTACCACCTTAAAGCATTTTTTCCGCAGAAAAGACATATATTCAGTCACTGAAGTCTACTTTCCACCTACAGAATATAATGGAAATCGAAGTGTCATACCGAAGGTTCCTTGTAAGTACCGCAGAATGACTAGGCGTTTATCAGCATGTTGCGAGTACATCCTTATTTTGCTTTTATAATTACAAAGCATTGTATACTGTAAGTTTTATTGGTGACATACTCCAATATTTTAACTTTAACTTTGATGTTCAGGGTGAATTCAACTTTGAATACGGATGCATATTCTTACTGTCATTTAAAGTTACAACATAAAGTGCTTAGCGATTTTCGGGCAAAAGGATTATCACAGCCTTTAACAGTATATCATACCTACCATATAAGTAAACCAAGTCGAAAATTTGAATCCCTATAAACATTAAATCAAACGTTTTACATCCCATGTTTAGACCTTTTTGCGTAAAGAAGACGCATCATTAATTAAATTTAGATTCAATGAAAAAGATTGGAATGGAAATGCGGGAGGAAATCGAAAAAATCTAGAAACCCACAGAAATACAGTATAAGACAAACAAATAAGGATTATCTTTGTATCAATGATTATAAATTATTAAATTATTAGTTAGATTTAAACATTTTCCTATGTTATAATTTTTCCAATAATTGTTATTTAATCAAAGGAAAACTCTACGCTCAATGGGCAGCCGTTTATATAATGAATTCTGGCCAACGAGATAATAACATCTACAAGTTTCGTAAATACTGATATGTTGAGTGTTGCAAAAGTTGTGTTTAGGTGAACGATAATATTATATTCATTATGAAAAGGTTATGGATCGCGTAGCACTTTTACTGGAATCTTCAGGAATTTTCTGAAACTTTCGGTGAACAGATAATGATGCACAATAATACTAAAATTAGGATAAATGTAATAAACTCATGCATGGAGAAATAAATTACAAAGCTCGTCGAAACCAATTTCCTACCCAGACTTTCTTTTGTGGTTCATTTAAGTATATCTTAATTAAACTAATTAGCTGTTTCCGTATTCCAAATTATGTAAGAATGTTGTAGGATGTTTCTACCCTAATCTACTGGTAAGCCTTTCTAAAATCAATAAATACAGGGTTATCCGATTCTCACTCCTTTTTGATTATTTGGCGAAAGGTAAATATTAGATCGATAGTTAATTGATTTCGTCTAAATTTGCGCTGTAATTTCCAATAATTTTATCTGTGCATGGAGTCAATCTTGCTAACAGAATGTTCGGAAGGATTTTATAGGATGTTGACAGAAGAGAAATGCCTCGATAATTATTACAGTCAGTTTTGTTGACTTTCTTGTGAATTAGAACAATGGTTTACTTTTTCCACTCTTGCTTTTCCGCAATTTTTCCTTGTTCCAGATGAGGAGAATACGTTTGGGTACCTTGTTCCAAAATTTTACGCCTCCAGGTACAATTAACTTCGTTTACACCCGGAAATTTGAGTTTCCTTAATTTCTTTATAGCGATTTCTAGTTCTATTCGGTTAGTTTCTGGAATGTATGGTTCTGCGGTGTATATATCCCTTTTCCCAGGCATATTTCTTCTTGGCTGCCTGTTAAGCAAATCTCCAAAAATCTTTCCATTTCTTTAAGATGCTCTCTGTATCATTGAAAACTGCTGCCTGAGGTTTCCTTAATATATAATCACGAGGTTGATAGCCTTTCTTAAATTCATTGATTCCCTTATACATGTTCCGAATGTTTTTTGTTTTACTGTTATCTTCAAGTTCCCTAGTTTTAGCTTTACAAAAATCGTTTTTACTTGTTCTAAAATTTTTCTAAATTTTCCTACTAATGTCTACGAAAATTGGTGTAGTTATTTCATTCGGAAATTGAAGCCAACATCATTTTGCCTGTTTTCTCTCCTCTGCTAGTTTAACCCTTTCAGACCTGGTGGTCACATTTGTGTACATTAAGTTTTAAGCTTAATATAATTACTCTGGAGGATTCTAAATGGCTGGGTTTTTATGTCAGAATTCTTTGAACTTTTCTAAATCACTTTCCACTATTTCTGTGGTGTTTTAATCTGTTGTCAGGAAGCAATGCACATTTCTTGTAGACTACTTGCAGCGGCTATCACAATGGACAAAGTTCAGCCACGTAGGCTGTTTTATTCTTGGCGAAACAAGCTATTTGCAATAAATTATCCTTTTGTTTTAGTGATGTATTTTGAGTTTCTAAACTATATAGATCACAATGATGTGTTCGATTAATCCCATTTTTATTTTACATACGTATTTCAACCCTAATGCACGCAAAATGTTTCGTCCATAATTCTCTAAATATGACATCCGCAAACGAATTGACAGTTGTATTTCATTTGTTAAGTCATAAAGAATAATAATTCAAAATAACAATAACACCGGAGAGTAAACAAAAAATCAGGTCTGAAAGGGTTAATGCATTCCATGTTGAAGAATGATTTGTCCCTACGCATTTCTGTTTGTAGCAAGTTCTATTTTGCTAAAATTTTAATGCTATCTGTAATTTCAATCCAAGTGTCCTCAACACTAGTGCACTCCGAATCTTCTAATGGCGAGAGAATCTATTTGAAACTTCATTATGGTATTCCTCTCTTACTTGTCTCTCTTCTAACTTCTATAAATTATATCTCTCTGTTTTCAGACACTGCATGTTTCCTTTACTCAACGATAATCTCTCTCTTATTATTGCTACCAGGTAGTGATCTGTGTCACAATCTGCCTCTCTAAAGGACAGGATAGCAATTATGCTAGATAGTCTTCTACTCTCTACTAAAACGTAATCAATTTGATTATGTGTTTTTCCGTGTGTTGAGGTAAAAGTGTATTTATGAACGTCGCGATGTGGGAATTTTGTAATCTCCTCGAAACGTTTCTGATGTTGCAAAGTTAACGAGCATAACACAGTTATCATTACTTTCGTCCTTCCGACTCTCGTTTCTTATAATGGGTTCGAAAATATGCTCTCTTTCTACCTTCGCATTGAAATACCCTAATAAAATTTTCATATGATACCACGGAAGTTGGTCAAATATTCGTTCCAATTCTTCGAAAAACTGTCTTTTATATCATCATCCTTATCTTCAGTTGGGACATGTATAGAGGGGGGGGGGCACTTCTGGATGGTACAGCCATATGGAGATTTACAGCTAAAATGCTCCACCGAGTCCCAGGCATTTGCTGGTAAGTATGCAACCAAATTAGCTGTAAAGGAATGGGGTGGCATAATGGCAAGGAGCTGAAAATTCCCACTCACTTGGGCGAAATTCCCACTACTGCCTGCAGCATCATTTCTCCAAAATGAAGTAAATCTTAGACGTATAGTTCTTATGGTAAAAATAATACTTGATATTTGCCCTATTTGTGATTATAAATTGAAACAAAAAATTGAAGTCCAATCCTGTTGCTGTTTGAATGAACACTGTTTCTGTCGTTTGATCTGAAATGACTTTGCAGAGTCTGGACAAATATTCTGTCACTTCAGGAGGGTAGGAAGAGTTGATACCCCACCTCCGTCAGCGTGAAAACACATACATTTAATCAAATGCCTAGTGAGAGTGAGCCCATTGGTATAGCACTTTTATGATTTCAATCTTTCTTTCCAAGCCATCTTATTTCATAGCTGATGACCTTGTAGAAGGAGAGATGCAAATATGATGAAAGAGAGATACAGTCACATGTGCAAATTTAGAATTTGAGAAAATATGATAGGATAGCATCCATATTTTGTCGAAAAGTTTGATTTGGTAAGTAGACATCTAAAAACTCACCCGAATCTGAAAGCATCCCACTACGCATTGTTGAATTCAAGTGGATAACTCAGTTGAGAGTATCAGATGATTACAGAGGGGGAGAAACATCTTCAGATATGGGAAACAAAGAATGAAAAAATTGAAGCGGCATAAACAGGACTCGAACTATTAACCTTACGATTACCAACGAACGACTCTACATTTTTTTTATTTGCCATTTGCATACTCACTAATCCACGGAGCCAAGCTGAACGACAGGCAGTCATACGTCAGACACAGAACGTTTGTTACTAATAAAACGTTTTTTAAGGAGCAAAACTAAGGAAATTCCCCGTCTCTAGTTTTCCTTTCCCTGGCACTAACTTAATTACTGTTTTCTCAACCTGAGAGGAATATTTTCAACCCCTCCATAAACTTTCATACATTTATATATAACAGAACAAAACATTTATTCATGGCTGTTCTGCACAGTTATACCTACACAAAACATTTACTACCAATTCTATTAATTCCAGTACCAAGTAAACAGAAAAGCTGGATATGAAATTCTATATCTCGGCAATAATCTTGCACAAAATATCGAAATTCAATTTTTTTTTATTTGGAAGAGGGGACCATACACGCAAGTTGCGCCCATGAGATTTCTTTTGCGGAGGAGGGGACAGAAATTTACATTGAAAATGGAAAAATCGCACGTTTAATTATAACATAATTTTATTTTTAAGAACGCAAAATGCGAAGGAGAACGAATGTATTCTCTTTGGCTTGAAAGAATATAATTATGGCTGAACCTAGAAGTGAACAGAGAGACTGATGATGTTTACGAAGAATGCATGCTACTAAGCAGTGGTGTAGCCAGGAGGTCTTTAACCTCCGGACATTTGCACAGTTGTTAAAATCAGGCCCAAGGGAAAAAGATACTGAAGAGACCTCGCGATCGAGGTCTAGGCGTCACTCTCCATCTGGCACAAAAACATGGATTAAACGGGTATGCACATGCGGAATATGTACGCTCATTGCGACCTAGAGGTCGACCGCGAGGGTGAATCAGTGGTCGCGATGATAAACAATCGAGTTGGTTTTTCAAAGTCCGAAAAAGTGAGGCTAGATCCGTTACACTATTACCGCAGATCTATACACATGGAGTTGCATGTTCCCGCCATTCTTTATATAGACACTAGCTACAAATCGTACTGTCATCCGAGCGATGTGAAAATGTGAAAAAAAATAAAACTACTTTTTTAAAATTAATATTGATTGCATACTTCATGCACAGTTCCAATATGCAAATTCAACCATTATATTAAGCAGAAATTGCTGAAAACGACAGGAAATGGATATTTAAACATCCAAGTACAAATCTGTGCTGAAGCGATTCTATTATTAATATTACAATACAAGCTCTTGCAACTTGTTTCTGTGGTCAAGTGCATCTAGTACTGCTACTGACATTTCTGAAACGAAGGGCGACGGTTCGAGCCTCCGTGCGAAAAGTTAAAGTTTACCTTCCTTTTTTTTAAATATATGAGAACTTTTTTATAAATATAAATTTCTACTGTGAAGTGGTTGGAAACACATTATCCGACAAACTGTTACTTTTCAAATCCCTGTCCAATTTACTAGCATGCCATGTCTATAATTCATATACGAAAACGCTAAAAATGAGAAATCTGAACACAGTTGAATACCTAAAACCACACGTCAACAATGAAAATTATTCATATATATATTTCGGGGGGCTTTACTAACTTCATTCTTGGAAATGAGAAAATTCTACAAGATATTTCATTCACTTTACAATGTTTTATTTGAAAACAACATAACATTCTGGGGGTATGAAGCCCGGAAGTTCCCTAAAATACACCTATATATATAAACTAGCCTTTGGCCAGCTGGGGGCTTCGCCCCCAGACCCCCATATTTGCTCGGCCTACGGCCTCGCATGTCATATGTTCGTGCATTTATTCTTAATGTTTCCTTAAATCGGCCCAACATCCCCAAATCTCATATTTATCATCCTTTGCTCCTTAATACTCTGCTTAATAACTCACAATTTATTTTTTATAGCAACCTTTGTTTTGTCAGCCACAATTTATCGACTTATTATATAATGAATGATAATGTTGGATTCTCATTTTCAGAGTTTTTTTTTTCTTATTTATAATTTTCAAAAAAGAAATCTGGGATTTTTGTTCGACCATAACTCTTGCATATTTGTATGACAAAGGTCGATTCTTTTTCTTGTAACTTTGTAGTATTTCCACACCATCCCTGTGGTATCCTGCTACACGCATGCTCCTTTAAATGAAAGCTTTTGCTTCGTCATGTCTTTCGTATACTAAAAAAACTGGAACGTAAGTGGTATTTGTGTCTGGGAAGGTTCGTATCATAGTGTGAAAATGAAGTTCAATATGATTTGTATTTGGACAGGAACCAAACATTCTCCATAAAGAAGCATATTTTTCTCCGCCAGCTACGGATACCCAATTTTTTAACCTGGTTAGAGCTCCAGGTGGCCAGTTCGAATACAAGCGCCTCAACTCCAACTTATAACTTCGGCTTTCTTTTATTTACGGTTACTTGTGATTTTATGTTTCAGAGAGACAAACAGTTTAAGTGTGTGTGCTTTAAATACAGCAGTTAAATACGCTTTTTTCCATAAAGTTTATGATTTAAAATTAGTGTTCAAAGACTTTCTATTTTAAGAAGTCTTCTCGAAAATCAGTGGAAACGAACTGCCCTGCCATCTTTGGAGTTCCTTTAGAATATATGTTTGTGGATTTGTTTGTGCTGAAACCTTTCGAAAATGAGATCTCGGAAACAACAGGCTCAAAATAGATGGCATTTTCACTGATCGATTGCAAATTTTCTGTAGATTGTCCAGTTCCAATTGAATATTTAAAAAGCATAGTTGTTATTTCTTTATTACATTTTTACGGGTACACTGGAAGTGTTGAAATTAAAAAAAAAGAGCATCATATCCTAAGCATTATGCATTGCAACACCACATCATTGTATGTTGGGGTTGCATATGTCTCAGACGTTTGTTTTATGGCCAAATAATTAAAAAGGAACGATAACCATTTCTGCAGTCTAAGACGACCTTTTATTTTTGCAGTGTTTTGCCCATTGAACACCATCTATAACTGACATTGTAATTAATTGTGTATGTAATGTGTTTGCTTATTACATACTGAATGCAAGAAAAAAGATTACACTTATCATACATGAATTAGAAACTTCAAACGGAAGTAGGCTCAAATCTTGCAAACGGTCCGAGATATTGAAAAAATAATCGAAAAACTCTCCCTTTTAAAGTATCATTTGCCAATTTTTATCACGGCGTCTATAACTTTTGTCGGTAATGAACATGTACAGATGTTTCCAGGAATGTCAAGGAGATTCATGCTCATATGCGAATGATGCGCTGTGTAGAGAGCGCAGGTTCTTGTCCTCGGAACGATTACAATTATCGGCGGTACTGATTTGATATGTAGTGCACAACTGTTTAAAACAAATAACATTAAATAGAATTAAACAATTAACAGCAACCGCTATAATGATAACTTAAGGTAACAATAACCGTGCATTTTAACAAGAGATCAACAAGAATACAACATATAAAGCAACTGTAACAAACACGTTCCTTAATACCCGTTTCAAAAATCCCCTAAAAACTAAAAATATTCACTTTTGGCAATTTTCCTTTGACATGCCAAATTTAATCATTGTAATCTAAAGAAATTGCCCAATAATTTTGAGATATAAAAGGAGTTCCTATAAATAAACCCCACCTAAGATGGAATTTTTTATTTCTGTTAATGCATAAAGGTAAGCAACAAAGTTTTGTCGCTTTTGTGGAGGTCTGTGTTCAATTGGACCTCCCACTGTGAGTTGAATGCGAATGAGGATAAGACGAAGGACAGCTGTTGTTCTGCGTATGTGCAGCATACTACCTGGTTATGGTAGTTCAGTTACATTGTGAACTTGCGTAAGAACAGAGTGAATGAGACCTCCACAGAGCGTCATAAGGGCGTTCAAAGTGGGGACAAAGGCAGCTGCAACGGAGCGGAATTCTACAGACTTTCTTTTTTTTCCTATCTCAACTATCTGAAAGATAAGATTTTGTATTCCAAGAAAACGTCCATTTAAATAGCATAGGAATTTCTTCATCCCCTTTCGACCCCTGAAAAATTTTTAAAAAATCATTTTTGGCAATTTTTTCACGGTTAGTTCTCAAAGGCTACAATCATGCCAAATTTCATCATTCTAATCATACCGGAAGTGCTTAAACATTTTAGGGTGTAGAAGACGTCCCATATAAATAACATGCGAAAGATTTTGTCAGTTCTCCATAAAACCAATCTACGGTTGCAAATTTTCATTTCTGATGATTCACTTAGGTAAAGCTAACGAAAACGTAGAAGCATGCCGAATTTCAAGCTTTTATTCCAATTCAAAGTACCTAAAACATGAGATTATACGTCAAAAAAAGGTCCATTTAAATAACATGGGGAAATTCTTCATTCCCTCTTTAGAACCCCTAAATATTAAAAATATTCACTTCTGGCATATTTCTGTGGGTTTGTCCCGAAAAGCCACAATCACATCAAATTTTATCATTGTAGCCCTACAGGAAGTGCTCAATAATTTGAGGGTGTAAAAGATGTCCCATATAAATAACATGGAAAAGATTTTTCAGTTCCCTATAAAACCACTCTAAAGTTGGAATTTTTTACTTTTGGCAATTTTTCTCTCGGTTAGTCCTGGAAGGCTACAATCATACCAAATTTCATCATTCTAATCTTGCCGGAAGTGTCTAAACATTTTGGGGTATAGAAGACGTCCCATATAAATAACATTGGAAAGATTCTTCAGTTCCCCATAAAACCACTTTACGTTTAGAAATTTTTATTTGTGATGATTCACATAGGTAAAGCAAACAAAAACGTAGAAGCATGCCGAATTTGAAATTTTTATTCCAATTTTAAGTACCTAAAACATGAGATTATAGGTCCAGAAAAAGTCTCATTTAAATAACATGGGGAAATTCTTCATCCCCTCTTTAGACCCCATAAAATTAAAAATATTCAATTTTGGCAATTTTTCTGTGGGTTTGTTCCGAAAAGCTATAATCGTGTCAAATTTAATCATTGTAGCCCTGCAGAAAGTGCTCAATAATTTGAGGGTGTAAAAGATGTCCCATATAAATAACATGGAAAAGATTTTTCAGTTCCCTATAAAACCACTCTAAAGTTGGATTTTTTTACTTTTGGCAATTTTTCTGTCGGTTAGTCCTGGAAGGCTACAATCATGCCAAATTTCATCATTCTAATCTTGCCGGAAGTGCCTAAACATTTTGGGGTATAGAAGACGTCCCATTTAAATAACATTGGAAAGATTGTTCAGTTCCCCATAAAACCACTTTACGGTTAGAAATGTTCATTTCTGATTATTCACTTAGGTACAACTAACGAAAACGTACAAGAATACCGAATTTGAAATTTTTATTCCAATTTTAAGTACCTAAAACATGAGATTATAGGTCCAGAAAAAGTCTCATTTAAATAACATGGGGAAATTCTTCATCCCCTCTTTAGACCCCCTAAAAATTAAAAATATTCAATTTCGGCAATTTTCCTGTGGGTTTGTCCCGAAAAGCTATATTTATGTCAAATTTAATCATTGTAGCCCTGCAGGAAGTGCTCAATAATTTGAGGGTGTAAAAGGTGTCCCATATAAATAACATGGGAAAGATTTTTCAGTTCCCTATAAAATCACTCTAAGGTTTGACTTTTTTACTTGCACTGATTTAATTAGGTAGTGCTAACGAAAACGTGTAAGCATATAGAATTTCAAGTTTCTATTCCAATTCTAAGTACCTAAAACATGAGATTATAAGTAGAAAAAAAGGTCCATTTAAATAACATAGGGAAATTTTTCATCCCCTCTTTAGACCCCCTAAAATTTAAAAATATTCTTTTTTGACAATTTTCCTGTGGGTTAGTTCCGGAAAGCTACAATCATGCCAAATTTAATCATTGTAGCCCTACAGGAAGTGCTCAATAATTTATGTAAGTTCATGTAGTTTTATATATAGTTAGGATGTGTAAGCATATAGAATTTCAAGTTTCTATTCCAATTCTAAGTACGTAAAACATGAGATTATAAGTACAAAAAAGGTCCATTTAAATAACATGGGGAAATTTTTCATCCCCTCTTTAGACCCCCTAAAAATTAAAAATATTCTTTTTTGACAATTTTCCTGTGGGTTAGTTCCGGTAAGCTACAATCATGCCAAATTTAATCATTGTAGCCCTACAGGAAGTGCTCAATAATTTATGTAAGCTCATGTGGTTTTATATATAGTTAGGATGTGTCAGCATATAGAATTTCAAGTTTCTATTCCAATTCTAAGTACCTAAAACATGAGATTATAAGTACAAAAAAGGTCCATTTAAATAACATGGGGAAACTTTCATCCCCTCTTTAGACCCCCTAAAAATTAAAAATATTCTTTTTTGACAATTTTCCTGTGGGTTAGTTCCGGAAAGCTACAATCATGCCAAATTTAATCATTGTAGCCCTACAGGCAGTGCTCAATAATTTATGTCAGCTCATGTAGTTTTATATATAGTTAGGATATATATTCTGCATTACAAAACCACAGGATACCTCTTAATCTGGATTCTTGTAAAGCAATTTGAACAATTATTTAGAAAATATGTACTGCTTAAAATCAGATTAAATCGCAATGCCAGTAATCTGTAATATCTAACACTTTTTATTTGTTTACATTGAATGTGTACTTGTTTTATACTGTATAGCAGGAATATAAGCTGCTACATAAGAGACAATTATCTATAATTGAATTTACGTAGGAAATCGATACAGTTATTAACGTATGCTACAAATTTCTAAGTGGAATGATTTAGTATCTTAGAAACTTTTTATACTTGGGGGTAGAGCGTAGCTCATCTGAAATTTGTAACACCGTGTATTTAGATAACACAAGGATGATTTTAGCTAATCATCTTAGGATAAGAAATGAAATAATCAATTATTTTTGGATACTTTCGACATCATACTACAAGCTATTAGGACTTGAAATGGTTTTAACTATAAGGAACTACTACATCGTAATGGCACAGTAACTTAACCATTATGGTTATCTAACATCACAAATAGATGCAGTACTCACAGGTAGTTCAGCTCAGCTCAACTCCAAACGATGTCCTTCCACTCTCCAATCTTAATTACAACTCCCCGAGTCTAGTCTCCGTCCTCAACCAGCACAACCCCTTTCCGGGATTCAGGTGCTTCCTGGTTGTGGCGTAGAGCTTAGCTTAGGTCTTTTTCTGCAATGTCTTACTTATTTCCGTATAGGGAAACTTCCTATAATTGTGGTGTGACGCCGACGTTAGCTATTTTTATCTTTTTCTAAGCAGTATGAATATCATTCCTTCTTTTATAATAAACAACATAATTAGACAAACACATGTAAGGATTTTGGGAACTTTACATTACCCCTGCCTCGAAACTTTAAGCACGATTCTGTGCCAAAAAAACGGATTACTGTCCACCTGTATAAGCATGAAAAGAAAATAATTAAGTTCGTCCATTAAACTTCGAAAACTCTGTATATGTAAAGTTTTCTTTTGACTCGTATGTATGTATATAAGTTCCGCCATCAGCATTGTCCGTCACCAATAATATGAATATATGTTGTTTTTATCTCATGAGTATTCTGCTGACAAAGAAATATTACAATTAATGTAGGTTAATGTCACTGCATCCTGTCTGTAGGAAAGAAAGAAAGAAAAAAAACATTGTCACCAAAACATTTCACACTCTGAATGATGCAAAACACTGCACTTTAGTTTATTTCACTTAGTTATGTGTGAGTTTGTATTTTTCATATTCTGTTCCTTCCTATACTGGAATACATGTTACTTGGAGGTATGTATTCTGTCATATGTATTTAATAGTAGTAGAAAATGGATCGATCTGAGCCAGTATAAGACAACTTAGGACAACTCACAAGCCCCTGGGAAATTGAACATCGTACACCGTGAGCCCACGGTCTTTTACGACCTCCATTTTAGGGTGAATTTATTCCCTTTTATGAGCACTTTTTAGGGGGTGTATTCGTTCTCTTTTACGAGCACCTTTTAGGGGGTGAACTCGTTCCCTTTTATGAGCATATTTTTCAACCCTTATTTTAACATAGCATAGAATACATGGAGACTATGAACACATAACAGAAGAACAGATAATACATAAGACTCGTTCAGGGGTGAACTCGTTCTCTTTTATGAGCACATTTTTCAACCCCTATTTTAACATAGCAGAAATTACATAGCACAGCTAATAAAAGAGCATGGCTTATTTTCCAACCCTTATTTTAACATAGCAGAAATTACACTGAGACTATGAACATACAGCAGAACATATAACACATAAGAATACGTAACACACAAGGGTGTATTCATTCTCTTTTATGACCAGTTTTTAGGGGGTGAACTCGTTCCAACCCTTATTTTATCATAGCATAGAATACATGGAGACTATGAACACATAGCAGACTCGTTCCACCCTTATTTAGAGTATTGTATATTTTCCAACCCCTTTTTGAACCCATGGTCTTTTAGGGGTGAACTCGTTTTCAACCCTTATTTTAACATAGCAGATAACAGATAAGAATATGGGGTGTATTCATTCTCTTTTATGAGCATATTTTTAAGGGTGAACTCGTTTCCTTTTACGAAACATGGCAAGGGTGTATTCGTTTTTCAACCCCTATTTGAACATAGCGCATCATACAGAGACTACGAAACATAGTGAAGATTAGATAACAAATAAGAGTACATAACATAACATAACATGGGTGTATTCATTCTCTTTTATAACCACTTTTCAAGGGGTGAACTCGTTCCCTTTCAACCCTCATTTTAACATAGCAGAACTAGTAAAAGAGTATGACTTATTTTCCAACCCTTAATTGAAGTTAGCAAAGAATACATAAGACTACGGGGGGTGTATTCCATCCCTATAGAAGTGTACTCGTTTCCAACCCCTATTTTAATGTAACATAGCAGGGCCTATTTTCTTTTACGGGGGTAGCAACACCCCCAACCCTCCTCCTTTCTCATCCAGGGCTTGGGACCGGCAATGGCGGAGTTTAAAAAAATAACATCATCATAATCTCATAAATGAATAAAGCATAATATCATTAGCATCAATAGTGGTAAGTGAGAATTTGTTTTAAAAATCCTGCATCGAATAAGCAGATGCACGACATGCTAGATATAGAAAACAATGTCCACAAAATTGAGATAAATCACCTTGAATACGTCTATTATCCCATGTATAATACAGACAGTTTCGTTTTAAAAACCTTATATGATGTTGTATATAGGGAGGTATACCATAGCTATCGAAATACTCTCCCACACACATATTAGATATATAAACAGCAATCCAATGTTCACCAGGCTTATCACTAGAATCAGTATTTATAATTATGGCGGCTGGAAATGTATGAATAAACAAAGGTAACTCATCAGTAGCATACACACCAATAAAATGATATTTAGGCAAATTTTGTTGTAATGCTTCATAAAGCTCAATTGTATTTTACATCTTTAATTAATATATATTTTTCTCTGGAAATCAATTTCTAATTCTGAAGAGAATTCACCATAAATAATCGTTGTTACAGGAGATGGCAGTGCTTCTTTAAAATGAACCTCTAAACGTACACTTCCTTGCCGTTGTGGACTAGTATGAAATGCAGCACTTGCGCTTGAATCAGGAGTTAAATCAAACACCAGTAGAGTATAACCATTAGGATGTTCAGCGAGTGAAATATTATTACCTTGATTAGAATAATAAATACCTGAACCTGTAAATAACGTAGAATATGCTTGCACATATAGATTATTATCAAAATCCGGTTGTAAAGGTTTGAAGGGCATTGGAGTTCCATCAACATACAGTGTAAAAAATAACATATTAAAATGTTGAAAATTGAATGGATGTGTTTGATAAGTACCATTGAAAGCAGTATTAGTAACAAAACCAATAATAATACGTTTAGGCACTATGCCTGAAAACAGATCTGGAAGTGTACTATCCATAATTCCTTGTGGCAGAGTTTCTGTCTTCACCTGCACTTTTGTTATAGGATATTTTATTCTAAATTTAGGATTTTGTAATACTTTATTTTGTGCTATTTTAACTGCTGGCATCTGTAATTACAACTTTTCCATCAGCATCTGCGTCACCCATTAGACAAAATGTAGGTTTAGCTGGAATTAGTTTAATACGCAATTGTACACCATTCAGTAAAAATTTCTCCTGATTGAAAATATCAGCATGAATATAACCCAATAATTCAAATGACTGACTTAAAGCAGTGAGAAGAAAACGTTGTTTAAATCCTACATTAGCATCGGCCACACTGTCCATATGACCTGCAGTATCTTTAAACCACATTGATGTTTGAAGATGCGTTGTTTTAGCTTCAGCATTATAATTTAGTAGTTTTTCAATATACGATCGATATGGATATGTATGTGAAGAGTAGGAAATAAGTTGATTATTCAAATATAATTGCACTTCACTGAACATTGCATTGAGAAAATCATTTACAGGGCCGATTTTCTTATCGGCAGAAGTTAAATTAGAACCATCTGATTTAGTAATTTTACCTTTAACATATAACATTGTGTGCGTTAAGTCAATATAGTCGTAACCATGACCGGGGACTACAAATTCTATTAGTGCACTATCAGTTATCGAAGCCACAGGCTTATATGGAACTATTTTATTACCTATCATACTGGTTTGAGTGGGTAAACCAGCAAATAAATCTAATTCTGATTTCATACTCTCACACTGCATTTTTTCTCTTTTCTTACTATTAATATTCACACATGGTAAAATTTACAATACCATATTACGTCTACGAAAATTTAATTTTACACATACACTGCCATATTGGAAAGGAAGTGGATTACCTGTACTATCTTTTAAATCAATAATAATTTGATCAAATTTTTTACGTTGCACGGTGACATAATGAGGATTATCAAAAATATGTACATTATTAATACCATGCTCTGTAATATTTGTATTTATAATACGTAACAATGGAGCGACGGTGTCACCCACCATTTGTGGTTCTACAATATAATTGTAAATATACATAAGTGTAGGTAGCGCTTTTTGTAAATCAGGTGGATAACGAGCATGATGAACAACTGCAATATCTTCCTGCTGTATATGATCAAAACCTAGTATTCTGGCTAGTTCAGGAGATAGGCGTACTTGTATATGCTTCTCTTGATCATTTATTACTCTATTAACATCAATTCGTTTCACTGATGCTTTGACTTTTAATTGTAAATTTAATATATCACTTTTATGATTAATTTGAGATAGAATATCATCAACATTATAATAGTGGCCTGGTAAGATTTGAGTTATGTTCCAGTTTTTTGTATTCATGAGACGATAATAAATATTATTTGTATATTTGGAAACATTCTGAAATGAACTTGTATAACGTACTTCAACAACAGCTGTTTCCCACACTCCCTTCTCCAGTACAATAGGTTGATATAATTTAGTAGTATAACAAGCAAGAGTATTTTGAGGAAAATATTCCATAGAACTATTGCTAGGAAATGTTCCACTTTGTTCCATAATCAATCAAAAATATCTTTGGATCTTTTTATCCGTTTCACACCACCACCGCTAAAATGAACTGTCTTTCTTTTTCTTCTTCCAGATCCTTCCAACACTTGATTTAATTTATTTTGAGCTTTATTTTTTAAATTTGTTTTAGCTTCTTGACATCGATCATGCAAAGACTCTTCAATAGGTCTATTATTATCTAGTACATCTCCTGCTACATTAATTCCTGTACGTATCAATTCTTTACCAACAGTTCTTGCACCTTGTTTTAATAAAGGAAATACAGTACGAAATAAACCTCCTAGAAAAATACCAATGCCATAACCTTCTTGATATGCTGTACCTCTATACAAGTTATAATTACCTCCTGCTTGATGTATGTAATAATTAAGGTAGGGCTCATTCATCTTTCTTTCTTTCTTTCTATATACTTAAAAATATCAATAGATTACAATAGAACATTAGTATTATTGCTTATAAGTACACCATTTGCGTTTACGGGGTGGAGGACCATCTTCTTCGTCCTCTTCGTCTTCTGTTAGTTTTCTAATATAATCTATTCGTTGAGGATTACCAATGTATTCTAAGGGTATATTGGCTTTTGCTAATAATGTAGCAAAAGGTTTCCAGCCGGCAACTGAAATATTTTTCTTACGACATCTAACAAAATCGGATATCAAATCCACTATATTTGCACAGGGAATTAATTTAATTTTAATATTCACATTTCCATTATCGTCCCATTGAATATTTGGATTTTGTTTCAATTTACGTAATAAAGGTCTTGCTTTACGTTTACAAATTTCAGGGAGAGTAGATATTATTTCATCCTCCTCCTCATCATCATCCTCTTCTTCTTCTTCCTCCCTAGTAGTAGTACTTGCTGTTGTTGTAACTGCTGCCGGTTTTTGAATTATATTTAAATATTTTTGTAAGACTTCTCTATATTTTGTCCATTTTTCTTCTGCATTTAAACTTTTATTATTTAAAATTTCTTTCATTTCATCATCAAGATTAGATATCGTTTGATAAAGATGTAATTTTTCTGGTGAGATTAAAATAAGTTTTTGTGCGTTTTGCATACCTCCAATAATAGGTGCAAGCAATGTAGTAAGAAAACCACCTTTTTGTATAATTATTCGTTTTTTCTTTTGTTTTAATGACAGACCTTTTTTCATCAAATATCTCAGTTCCTTTTTATATTTTTTAGCTTATTTATCTCTGTTTTATTTAATGGAACAATTCCATGTAATACGTTATAGGAACATTCGCAAATAGAGCGAATTAAATCAGGATCTGCATTTTGTAAAATTGCCTTACGTGCTTTCGGTTTTGACTTTGCTAAAAGTTTTAACAAATGTGCATTTTCCTTACTAATCATTTTACGGCTATTAAAGCACAAATAGTTGTTAGAATATAAACCATATTACAATTATTTTTTACAGGTACATAAACATAATTAAAAGAACCTGTTGGAGAGATATTTGTTCGAACTCGCTGCTCATCTGGAGTATTTTGTTTTAAATCAAAGAGTAAATAACCATGTGCAATTCGAGTTGCATCTTGATATGCTTCTTGAATAAATTTTGTATTACCTTGATACAATTGTCGTGCGAGATAATTAATTTGAGCTTGGTCTCTAGGATTTTTAAAACAAACAATATAATGACAATTTATTGAAATATCCCGCATTCCTTTTTGTTGATGGAAAATATTCTGTGTTATAAATATTACACTTATATTTCTATGATGGCTACCCTTAGTAAAAATATCTACAATCCGATGGTCACACTCACGCATTAAATCATCAATAATGACAAGATGTGGACCTTCGTGTGCTTGAAATTCATTATTTTGAGGTAAACCTTCTTTAAACGTACAGTTTGAAAGAGTATCATACAACGGCTGCCATTCACCATAACACCATACTATAATGGTCAAGAACTGTTTTAAATAACTTACTATAATAGTCGAGAAATGTTTTAACAAAATAAGATTTTCCACAGCCTGTAGGACCTGCTACCATACATGTAAAAGGATTTTTCCATTCCATCTCTATTACAGATATATTGAATTTATTTTTAATAGCGTTTTTAAATATTTTGCTTTCTTTTCTCCTTTACATAAAAAACAGCGTTTGTTGAAGAACAAATTTGATTTAATATACTTTTTACTTGTGATACTGACAGACCTCGTGATGATGACGATGATGACAATTTAACTAAGCAACGAAAATTTACAGTGTTGCTAGAAGTTAAAATATAAAATTCACCTTTTGAAATTATAAAATCTACAAGAAATACGCGAGACGACATGCTTCACCTATAAATTCTTGACTTCTCTTTTTAAATCGATCCAAGAATTTTCACTTTTTGACAGACCTAACCATTTCACATAGGCCTTATTATTTTTCTTTCGCAACACTTTTTCAATTAAATATGTTTTTGGAAATTTCGTTAATTGTAATTCGTGTCCGTAAAATCTTCCTTCAATAGGTTTATTATTTGAGTCTACTAAGTGATATGTCGGAGGATTAGTGAAGAAAACTTTAGCAATTCGAAAAATTTCTGTACTCCAATTGCGTGTAAAACCTCTATCAAAACCAGGACGCTTAAGTTTACTAATTCTTACATATTCACCTATCTTAAATTTACTTTTTCTTTCTATCACAGAAAACTTTTTGCAATAGATGTTTGTCAATAGATGTTTTTCATTTTCTTTTTAATAGCGTCGATAGGTTTTATTTTAATAGTGGAATGAATAGTATTATTATATTTATGTAGTAATTCCGGCAGAATGCCAATCCATTTATAATTTCCCTGCAGTGTAAATTGTCTCCACATTAAATTACGTAATGATCTATTAAATCTTTCAATAATACTTGCTTTCACATCACTGTACGTGAAATAATGTTTAATGTTATTTTGGTTCATCGCCTTCTGAAACTCTGAATTATAAAATTCTCGACCCCTGTCAGTTTGTAAAAATTTAGGGCTTTTGTTTGCTTTTCTCAGTACTGTTATAAATGCTTGTGTAATTTCTTTCCCAGTTTTATTTTTCACAGGAATAAAACTTTGCAAATTTTATATTGACAGCCTACTCACGTTTCAATAACAATATTGTATTTCATTGTTTATTACTTTAATCATTTTCAGGCCTGTGAATATGATTACTTAGTTCAGTTACTATCTTGTTCAGCTTGTATATTTTAATAACTAGAGCTACAATAAGAATTAGTAATACAAATCCTACTAGTTTAAAAATAATTCCAATGTTATAAGTAATATGAGTACTATATTGGCATAGTAGGGTTTACTGTCAAATTCGATGGCTGAGAAGAAAGGTTCTGTAATTGATCCAAGTAAAATTGGTTTCCTACATACCATTGGGAAAATGAAAGATTTATAGGTAACTCTATGTGATGATATGTAACTTCTACGGCATGTCTACTATCTAAGATTATTTGATTTGCTATCACTGAATCGAACGCATTGTAAGATAAGAAATAAGCTCTGTGTTGATCGTCTGAATAATTTGAATAAACCGGTGTTTGGACATTTCTAGAGTCAACATGAAAGGTTGTTAATGCTGAAAACAAAATACCTACTAGGGTGTATAGATAGATAAATTTGCAGTTCGTAGTATACTTTAATATACAATAACGACATATTAAAGATAATATGAATAAATATTCAAAAAGTTCTTTGAAGATTTTTTTATTAATGCAATCACTCTAAGTTTGTTGAATGTCTATAAATAGTAAATTCTCTAATTTCCTATATCGCGAAATAAGAAAGTTTTCGGCCTAGCTAGCTTATCAAAGAAATAGAATAGTCCCGGGAAAGGAAAATAAGGGTATTGATTCCTTTGTGTTCGAAAAAGAAAACCGTAAGGCACTTACACTCACGGTGTCCGAAGAAGACAGACTGTTACGCGAAGTCTATTCGCACTTGCTGAGTGAACAAAAGAAATCAATACGAAAGGCTTTCACCAGATGACCTAATATCCCTATTCTAGACTAACATATGATTCTCTTCTTTTCCTATGTACCATCTCGATATTCGTCCAGTGGTTCTTGATTTCGCTTCTATTGGTCGTCATCTTTCGTTGATTGAAGATCTGGTTTACTCAAAATTTCGGCGTGGGAGCATCTTAAGTTGATAGTAGAAACTTGTTTCTTCTTTCAGCGTCGTCTGTGTCAACCGGCGTCTATAGGTGTCATCTAGCGTTTTCGCTTGTCCTTTGGTGCTGATCACATCATTCATCATGTTTCTTAGTTGTATATGTTGAATTGTTTCCATAGATGCAAATCTTGGAGAATTTTCTTCGTCTCATGTGTTGTGAAGGAAATTGCCTACTTTCCAGGCTAATGGGTGTTTATGTCTCAGCGTCTTCTTCTCTCACTGGTCAAATCTTCTTTAAAGATCTGATGTTCACTTCATCACGTTTGGCGTTATTCTTCTTATTTTGATATTCTACGACGATTTTGTTCGCACTGTTAGTGAAACCTACAATTTTAACTTTCTTGTTATATTTGTGACTGAACACTTCTGGGATACCTTTCTTTTCCTGATGGTCCTTCACTAAGACAACGTCCCCAATCTGGAATTCTCTTTGCTTGTTCTTGAAGAAACTTCTCGAGTTGCTTTTGATAATTCTGGATCATATTTTGATAAGCCTCTTCTCTTATTGTTTTCAAAATTTCAATGCGGTCTGCATTTTCGATGTTTTGCACTGGAGTCTTAAATTCATTTTCCAACAATGACCTTGGCTGATAAGCATGTAGCAAAAAGAAATTGCTAAATTTTGTTATTACGTTTGTAACATTATTTAACGAAAAGGTGAGTGCTAGTAAAAATAAGTCCCATGTGTGTCCTTTAGACGATACATAGTGTCATAACGCTTGCTGAATAGTGTCTGCTGTTTTCTCCACCAAACCTAAAGATTCGTGCTGATTGACAGCTATGAAATTCAATGTGGTTCCCAACCTTTCTGAAAGTTCATTATTTTACTACGGTGTCCGGGAAGTCTGTCCAAAAAAATTTTCACTGGCAGACCATACTTGAGAAATACTTTCCGATATAACGAATCAACAATTGATTCTGCTGTTAAGTCTATTAAAGCATCTGTTACAACATACCTAGTACAAACATCACATGTGATGAGAATGTATTTGTTATGCTTTTCAGACATTGGGAAAGGGCCTACCTGATCGATTTGGATAGTAGGAAAAGGCTGTGATTGAGCATATGTCTGTAGTAACATTTTTGGAGGTTTAGTGACTCCTCATGAGCTATTTTTACATGAGCTAAATGATGTAAATTTCCTTGATTGGGGCTCTAATTCTAATGTGAAAAAGGCATTAGAAATATCCAAGTATCCGTAGTACAAGTGTCCTGACATAGTTGACAGTATTTCACTGACTGGAGGTAAACTAACACTATGATACAAAACTCGTGAGTTCAGTTCTCTCAGATCAATAATCTTGCACAGTTTTCCTGACGGTTTCCTAAGAAACATAACCTTAGAATTATAAGGCCAATTGGATCTTTGTATCACCCGTTGTTTCAATAACGTATTTATAAATTGCGTAATTTCCGATTTCAGTGCATGCGGAATTGGAAATTGTATGCGTGAAAATGGAATTTCTGTGTTAAGTTAAATTGTACATTGAAATTGTCTTGCTTTTCCGACACTGTTAGAAATCCACGTAAACACATCAGCAAAGTGGTAGCAGAGGTCTATTACTTTTTTCTTTATATTTAGGACTGGCATCTTGACCAATATTTAATTTAGAGATTTGAAATAACTGTTGTCCTTCCCGTAATAATTCCTCATCCACATGATTTTCATCTATTGATTGGCAACATTGATTTGACTTTTCAATTTGAACATCTTCTGCTTTTCTGATTACAAAATTCTTATGAAGAACGACCTTTGTGACTAACGGGTTAATAATTTCAACTACAGGTTCGTTTTTATTTAAAATACCTCGCGGCACTAACATTCCTAGTTTCTCAATTATAGACATGTCTGGCTCTAAAATCACTTCTTCGCCTGATTTCGAATTAATACATTTAAGTGGAACAATTATTCTTGTCCTTGGATGAAGATACGTCCTCTCATGAACAACAAACTTTGGATCATATGCCTCTGTCAACAAACAAAATATTGGCTCTGAAACCTGATGACATGTATTACTGTGTTGTTGTGTGTTACGAGAAGGCTTTCCATATCTAAACAAAAATAGCATCTTATTAGGGTAATCCACACTGGCGTTATGAAAAATAAAGAAGGCGTTTCCTAAAAGAGCTTTCGGACCAAAATTTTCCACTATTCTAAACCTGTGATGAAAGGATCGACCGTTGATTAGAAATTTGATTATGGCTGTGTGTTTCAGCTCTATAGATTCACATGAAACACCAACAACTTTCGTAATTCCCTGTGACAATTTAGGTTTTGGAGATAGCAATGATTTGTCTAAAATTGATATTGTACTTGCCATATCTGCAATTATTTTTAATGGTTTCTTTCTCAGTTGTATTGTAAATCTAACCATGTCCCCTTCAATTTCTAATGGAGTCTGTATCTCTTCTCCCTGAACATTCTTTTGTTTATATTGACGGTGTACACTAGTATTATTAATCTCTACGGGCGGGCCCTTTTTCTTGTTATCTGTACATCCACCGTCTGCATGTACACACGTTGTCAGTTTAAATTATGAGTTCCCTGTACCTGATTCATTTGGGAAGGGTTTTGTACAGGAACATAATATGTCGTACCATTACTTTGCATGAGGTATACCCCCTGCATTTGATTAAAACTAGGTAAGTGTTGTACATGAGACACTTTAGTATGATGACAACAACACTGGTTGTTATGATAATTTTCGCGCCTGATCTAAAATTGTTATTTTCTTTCTAAAATTGTTGTATTGAGTATTGTTTCCACCCTGATTATTCTTAAAATTGCCTCTCTTACTACCTCGAAAATTATTTCTGTTATTCTGATGGGATTGAGAATTATTTTGCGCACAGTGAGTGTTTAACTTTTGCGAATCTGAAGAACTGCCTTCGATTCTCAGTGACAATTTTTCTATTTCTTTCTCTAACTGGTTAATGGAAGATGTAACCTCACTACTTTGATATGATGATGCAGGTGTTTTGTGTTCTGAGTTTCCGAGTGTTCAGCTCTATGTGATTGTTTTTCTACTAATTCTCTAATTGCTTTCTTTGTATTTTTCCTGTGCCTATGTGACGTAATCTCGTCCTCGGACTCGGACGAAGAACTGTCAGTAACCGTAGATTCTGATTCAGAATTAGATGACGAACACCTACATTTCCCTTTTCTACACATCTTATACGCTTTCTTAACACGTGCATCTATTTCTCTGTTTTTCCTATTTCTAATTTTATATTCATTTGCTTCTAACGTATAGAGAGTCTGGAGAAACGCATCTAAAGTGTCAAAAGATTCGTAACCTAGGTGTTGAATATAGTACGGTTTCAAACCTGCAGTAATGATTGAAATGATCTGCTCTTCTGTTAAAGTCAGAGCATAGTTGTCTACCATGGATAAAATATCATAAACAAACGACTGAATGGGTTCATGCTTTTTCTGAATCCTATTCTGTACGGTAGAGAAAAAATCTTCAGTATCTCTAGCATTCTTGAAACATTTAATTATTTCAGCTTTACAATTCGCGTAGGTTGTTTCATCTGTGATGTTCTTTCTCTTTAACAATGTTCGCAATTGTTCTTTTAGTTTCCCTGGAAACGCGGTGATTATCATTTGTTTTGCTATTTTATCAGTCCAATTATTTAACCGTACACAATCATCATATTCATCAAAGAACTGCTGTATCGCGTTTTTCTGTGGTTTAAATGTCGGAACTGGATAATGAGAATTGTACACGTTAACAATAGGATTTTGAGCTCCCTGGCCTTCAGTGTTTTGTCCCTGCATTTTCTTAGACTTACTCTATTTCTGTTTTAGTGGAGGGACTTTTATTGGGATCTTTTTGTATCTTAACGTTCTAAATTGTTCGTCTGAATGTTCTGCATCACTGCTGGAAGTATTATTCATATCCTACATACGAACAGAAAAATAAACCTTCGCATTGCGGCTAATTTTGCAACCTAAGAAACGTAAACTGACCATTAGGTTGTAAATGCAGCAAATTCCTATATGACAGGAAGAATGTTGGTGTATTGTCCGTTTCTTTAGTAACAAGAACAAATGAATCTCGCAAGACTATATAGAATTACAACAACTGACGTCTGTAATTTCAGCATACTATGAGAGAGAAAAAATAAACATGAAACTCCTTTTACTCAATTTAACAAACTGATGTTATCGTCTAAATAATTTAAACTACGAGTGATACGCTTCATTCCCATATGTATGAGGCATTGGAATCAAGCATGATGTATCTAATTTAATGTAACTTGAATGGCCTATAAAATAAGCGAGATCTTCGAAATCGAAACATATGTGGTAAATGACCATAATCTAATTAATGGTGTCCGGAATCTTAATTTTACCCATAAATGGATAAAACCGGATGATTCCATCATAACGTGTGCTACAAATTTCTAAGTGGAAACTTTTTATACTTGAGGGTAGAGCGTAGCTCATCTGAATTTGTAACACCTTGTATTTAGATAACTCAAGAATGAATTTAACTAATCATCTTAGAATAAGAAATGAAATAATCAATTACTTTTGGATACTTTCGACATCACACTATAAGCTATTAGGACTTGAAATGGTTTTAACTATAAAGAACTACTACATCGTAATGGCACAGTAACTTAACCATTATGGTTATCTAACATCGCAAATAGATCCAGTACTCACAGGTAGTTCAGCTCAGTCCAACTCCAAACGATGTCCTTCCACTCTCCAATCTTAATTACAACTCCCCAAGTATATTCTCCGTCCTCAACCAGCACAACCCCTTTCCGGGAATCAGGTTCTTCCTGGTTGTGGCGTAGAGCTTAGCTCAGGTCTCTTTCTGCAATCTGTTACTTACTTATTTCCGTATAGGAAAACTTCCTATAATTGTGGTGTGGCGCCGACGTTATCTGTTTTTATTTGTTTTCTAAGCACTATATATATCACTTAATTCTTTTATAATAAACAACATAAATTAGATAAACACATGTAAAGATTTTGGGTACTTTACATTATTATAAGAAGAAGCTTGTGAAAATGGAGTGTATAATAATGGTTGTTCTGAAATAGATGTTGCGTAATGGTAAAGTTGGCTACCTCGCCAGCTTTGGAATACTGGGCTCTTCAAACTGTCCATCTTTAGGGATGTCCAGAATCGAGTCGAGACAGAATTTTCCTGACAAAATTCAAGTCGAGACACAGCTCTCCCAATAGAAAAATATACATTTTTCGAGTCGAGACATCACTTTTACAGCATATTGTCGAGACGAGACGACCTCAAATCTTATCTCGCGCATCCCTATCCAGCCTACCTACATAAAATCAATTTTGGATACGAATATTCAATTTCTTTTAACGATAATTGTCATCTACGATACAGATTGAAGTAAGATATTGACATGAACTGCTTTATTACCCACTTAACCTTCGTATACTGCAATTATATCTAAGTTTGGCATAAATATTTATTATTATTAAAATGTAAACACTGAAGAATATATATTAACACACAATGAGGAAGAACTCAATGCTCATAGTAATTAATAAATTGGTTGCATGTTTATTTAAGCGTTCACCTAAGTGACGCAGACGTGGTGGTGAAACTTCTGGTAGGTCCTATTTCGTAATGGATTTTAGGTCAGTGAGATTTCTTTATATGTATCAGAAAGCTCTTCAACTCCATACTAAAAGCGTGTCGTATGATTTATTGAAACCGTCAGGTATTCGGACAACCATAAGCCCAATTCGTTTTGCTTCACTGCTTTGAATGCTCATTTTATTATGGGTGAAATTTATAATTCTGCAAGTAATAGAAATTTTCACTCCGAGATCCGATCCCTCGTCCTTTGGCTCAGCAGTTCGACACGTAGAAAACTAGACTAATTGTCGTTGTGTAACATCTTGGAGGAAAATCGGTTTCAACTGCACTAAGGAAATTGAGGGCATTGGTTATAGCTGGATGAAGGCAATTACCGTGTACTCCCAAGTTCGTAGTGCCACTTGCTGTTTTCGGAAGATGAAGGCAGCCTTAGAGAAATCACGTGTACTGATTGCAAGCACCTGGAAGATTTTGTCGTAAATTTGGCAGCTCCAAATCAATACATACAATGAGCGAACTAGGAGTGCAATTATACCGGTACTCTATTTTACTTTGATTGGTGTTGTTTCTATAAAGATGGAGAACGAAAATATTTTACCGTTCGAACATTTGAAAGAATACTTTTTCTTAAGAGCTGAGGATGATAGTGGACAAAATTTAAAAGTAAACAGTCTGAACTGCCCCGCTGGAAAATATTTATCAACAACTAGGGTGCCATAATTAACGATTTATAGTAAGGAGTTAATACGAATAAACTGTGTTCTGATGAGCAGGGCTACTTTATTACTAGAAAATAGTTTGATGATGGTATGTAATATTGGGGTTCTTTCAGATCAGTTTGCTTATCTTAGAGTCCCGTTGATTATAGAGTTTGAAAGTAGCTTTAAAAAGCATGTTTCGATTTTAGAGTTACTGGCAAGTTTTGATTCACTCTTAGTTCATGTGTTCTCATTTTATTAGTTGTAGTGTAATGTTTCTCTATATTCTGTATTTTTAATTTTACATAACAACAATATTATTATTATATAATTAGTTTAGCAGAATAATAATAAGCAACATGTTTTTTTCTAACGCATAGGATTGAGCACGAGTCAAGCTAAAACTCTACTCGACTCGAATTCAAATTGAGTTTCGAGTCAAGTCAAAGGTAATAACCTCGAATTGAGTTGCAAGCCGATTCAGTTTTTCGCGTCGAATTGAGTCTAGTTTGATAAATGGTTCGTTCGTTTTAACTCGTCTTGAAATCATGGCCTGATTACACTGGAAACCGAAAGCCATGAGTAATGTAAGCTAAACAGTAATATGGAATACTTTTAGTGTTGCTCACGAGAGGGGACACTGCTCGCATCTCGTCTCGTCTCGATAGCGAAACCACAAGAGATTTTTCATTACAAGCTCAGCTCAGCTCGGCTCAACTGAGAGGATGGCTCGAGCCACCTCACTTGGGGTGAACCATCGGCTCGACCTTGCTTAGTAGGGATGAGCCGTCTTCTCGGTTCGGCTCAACTGAGCCGAGTGCTCTAGCCGAGTTGTTGGGTGGGCTGTTGGTTCGGCTCACTTCTCAGTTCGGGTCGATAGTGAATGAGCTGTGAGCCGAGCTGCTCGAATCGTTGACAATTCTAAACCCGGACCGAGCAGTTTTCAAGATATTTTGCCAGTGTCTTATAACTTTAAACAGTGTTTGGCTCGATCCCGAATAATCAACCTAGACTCTCAACCCAAATTCAGAAGCTAGTAAACAATATCCTTGACTTCTAGATTTCACGACTAGAGAGGTTCTCATTCAACTAGTTTTTTAGTATTCAAATACAAACCGCCTATCTTTCATGCTTACATACAGAGTTGTTACAATTATTATTATTATTATTATTATTATTATTATTATTATTATTATTATTATTATTATTATTAATAATAATAATAATAATAAAAATAATAATAATAATAGTAATAATAATAAAAGTTGTAGTAGTAGTAGTAGTGTCATTGATAATAATTATACTGTCTATGTAATATACTTGAAGAATATACCAAATTTCACAATAGTAAACCCCCACGTTAAGCGGGTTTCCATATCCAGGCTTCTAACTATGAAAACATTTACGATCATTTCACACTTTCAACCTGTTGCATATAAGTTATTAGGACGTAAAATTGAATATAGTTTATACAAAAAAGACCTTTATGCATTGCAAGACCTGTAATGCCCAAATATTCACAACAAACTTATAGTGGTATTGACATAAACAAAAAAAAGTGTGGAGCATTAAACTATTTTGGAGTTAAAGAACTTTATGAAACGTATAAAGAAATCTCACTGAACTAAAATCCATTACGAAATAGGACCTACCAGAAGCTTCAACACCACATCTGCGCCACTTCGGTGAACGCTGTATCGAAGCTTCCTATATAAATTTCACTCACGTGACGTACACTCAGTCGATCGTACTTGGTTTGTTAGCTAACTCTATGGAAGGGGTATAGACGAACAATATGCAAAATACATTTTTCAATTTTGTCAGGAAACAAATAAAATTTGACGCCCTTCAGAATTGTTGAACATTTTTTGGGGGGCGAGATTTCACTCATCTGCTGTCATTAGTGACTACTGCTGTTAACCGTTGCTTTCTTTAATTTTTCATTTACACATCCTATCCTCTTTCAAGTTTAGTTCCACATGTCATTCCATTTAGTTTCATATATTCTGTTCGATTACATATACATTCCTCAATCTCTTATAATATGTCCAAATTAAAAACCTGTTCTTTTGTTTTCTTTCTAATAATGATTATTTAGATTTCAAGAGCATTGATTTTAAACAAACATGCAACCATTTTTTTAATCACTACGAGCATTGAGTTCTTACTCATTGTGTGTTAATATATATTATTCAGTGTTTACATTCTAATAGTAATAAATAACTATGGCAAAATTAGATATAATTGCAGTATACGAAAGTTAAGTGGGTTATAAAGCAATTCAAGCCAATATCTTACGTCAATCTGTATCGTTAAAAGAAATTGAATATTCGTATCCAAAATTGATTTTATGTAAGTAGGATGGATAGGGATGCGCGAGATAAGATTTGAGGTCGTCTCGTTTCGACAATATGCTGTAAAAGTGATGTCTGGACTCAAAAAATGTATATTTTTCTATTGGGAGAGCTGTGTCTCGACTTGAATTTTGTCAGGAAAATTCTGTCTCGACTCGACTCTGGACATCCCTAAGGATGGGCAGTTTGAAGAGCCCAGTATTCCAAAGCTGGCGGGGTAACCAACTACACCATTACGCAACATCTATTTCAGAACAACCATTTTTATACTCTTCATTTTCACAAGCTTCTTCTTATAATAACTATATCGAATTCCTACTTAAATTCAATTATAGATAATTGTTTCTTATGTAACAGCTACTATATATAGGTGTATTTTATGGAACTTCCGGGCTTGATCCCCCCAAAATTTTTAGTTTATTCAAATAAAATATTGTAAAGTGAATGAATTATCTTGTAGAATGTTCCCATTTCCATGAATGAAGTTACCAATACCCCCGAAATATAGATATATGAATAATTTTCATTTTGGACGTGTGGTTTTAGATATTCAACTGGGTTGACATTTCTCATTTTTAGCGTTTTCGTATATGAATTATGGACATGGCTTGCTAGTAAATGAGGCAGGGATTTGAAAAGTAACAGTTTGTTGAATAATGGGTTTCCAACCAGTTCACAGTAGAAATTTATATTTATAAAAAAGTTCTCATATGATTAAAAAAGGAAGATAAACTTTAACTTTCCGCACGGAGGCTCGAACCGTCGCCCTTCGTTTCAGAAATGTCAATAGCAGTACTAGACCCGCTTGACCACAGACGCTTCTTGCAAGAGCTTGTATTACAATATTAATAATACAATCGATCCAGCACAGGTTTCTACATGGATGTTTAAATATCCATTTCCTGTCGTTTTCAGCAATTTCTGCTTAAAATAATGGTTGATTTTGCATATTGGAACTGTGCATAAGCTGCTCAATCAATATTAATCTAAAAAAGATAGTTTTGGTTTGTTTTACATTTTCACATCGCTCGGATGACAGTACGATTTTTAGCTAGTGTCTATATAAAGAACGGCGGGATCATGCACTTCATTGTGTATAGATCTGCGGAAATTGTGACGGATTTATGCTCACTTTTTCGGACTTCGGAAAACAAACACGGTTGTTTATCATCGCGACCACTGATTCACCCTCGCGGTCGACCTCTAGGTCGCAATGTAGCGTGCATATTCCGCATATGCATACCCGTTTGAATCCATGTTTTGGTGCCAGTATCGAGAGGGACGCCTAGACCTCGATCGCGAGGTCTCTTCAGTATCTTCTTCCCTTAGGCCTGATTTTAACAACTGTGCAAATGTTCGAAGGTTCCAGACCTCCTGGCTACGTCGCTGCTTGGTAGCATGCATTCTTCGTAAACAACATTAGTCTCTCTGTTCACTTCTACTCTCAGTCATAATTTTATTCTTTCAAGCCAAAGAGAATACATTCGTACTCCTTCGCATTTGGCGTTCTTAAAAATAAAATTATGTTATAATTAAGCGTGCGATTTTGTCATTTTCAATGTACATTTCTGTCCCCTCCTCCGCATAAGAAATCTCACGGGCGCAACTTGCGTGTATGGTCACCCTGTTCCAAGTAAAAAAATTGATTTTCGATATTTTCTGCAAGACTATTGCCGAGATATAGAATTTCATATCCAGTATTTCTGTTTACTTGGTACTGGAATTAATATAATTGGAAGTAAATGTTTTGTGTAAGTATAATTGTGCAGAATAGCCATGAATAAATGTTTTGTTCTGTTATATATAAATGTATGAATGTTTATGGAGGGGTGGAAAATATTATTCTCAGGCTCAGACAACAGTATTTAAGTTAGTGCCAGGGAAAGGAAAACTAGAGACGGGGAATTTACTTAGTTTTGCTCCTTAAAAAAACTTTTGTTAGTAACAAACGTTCTGTGTTTGACGTATGACTGCCTGTCGTTCAGCGTGGCTCCGTGGATGAGTGAGTAGAGTCTTTGCTTGGTAATCATAAGGATGATAGTTCTCGTCCTGTTCATGCCACTTCAATTTTTTCATTATTTGTTTCCCATATTTGAAGATATTTCTCCCCCTCTGTAATCATCTGATACTCTCAACTGAGTTATCCACTTGAATTCAACAATGCGTAGTGGGATGCTCTCAGGTTCGGGTGATCTTTTTGATGTCTACTTGCAAAATCAAACTTTTCGATCAAATCAAACCAATTCAACTTTCAAAATATGGATGCTATCCGTTCATTTTGTCTCAAATTCTAAATTTGCGCATGTGAGTGTATCTCTTTTTCATCATAGGGGGACGAATATACATATGAAACATACTTGTCATTACAGTGTATGTTATAGAACGCGCACACTGTTTATTTGAATTATCGCTAGTGATGCCTCTTAAGTTCTCCACCAGAAGATAACTCTCTGCAGCCATTTTTATGCGAAAATATCGTACTACCTGATGGCGAATTTCAGTTTGGAAGTCCGGCAGGGTACCACAACACCATCAATTGCTTTAGCCAAACTTTGTTAAAAAAATGGTGTAGTGTTTCTTTCTGAGAACGATAACAAGAAAAGTATACTGCAGATCAATGATGTCTTTGGAATGTCCTGGTAATTCCCTTGCCCTTTCCCGACCAGCATTCGTAAATCGTCTCTATGACGATACAGGTGGTTTCTTCCACATTCTTATGTATTGCTTGTCCAGTATGATAAGTCGATTCTTCACAATCACTTTTTAAAGAAATAATTTTGGCGTGAACAGGATTTGAACCTATTTTCGATAGCTGTATTATTCTTAAGGTCATTACGTTACCCTACACTATCGTGCCATCTGAAACTACAAGCCAAATATTACTTAATTTATCCCTGATGTTTGGAACAAGCCGGCTTGCTCCTGTAACGTTGTTTGCAGCAAAGCGCACAACGAAATTGATTTATTCGACGGCCTAGAGAGAAATTATTGTCCACTGATAAAGGAATGATGGACAATCGAGGAAAAGATAGAGAAATAAAGCATATTTTACAGTAATTTCGCCATGCGAATTCAAAATTGCGCAAATAATTATAATATTATGAATATTATAATAATAAACTATATTATCATATTGAAAGTAACTATGTTTGTGACTCCTAATCTCTTGAACCACCTGACCGATCTCGATCAAATTTTCATCGTTGACAAGATTCGAGACTGGGAAGCTTTATTATCATTTCATTGGCAAGGAGGCGAAAGAGAAGGCGTGATATATAAAAATGAGTAAAAAGTAATAACTCTTGAACCACCAGACCGATCTGTATCAAATTTTCAACATAGATAACGTTCGGATCTGGGACGAGTTTTATCATTTCACTTTGACTGTTAACGTAGGGGCTGATGAGGAAATTATATGTAAAAAATGAAAATGAAAGGTCTGTCTTTGTGACTTCATCACTCTTGAACCACCCGACCGATCTCGATCAAATTTGAACCTAGATGAAGTTCCAACCTGAGATGGTTTCTCTCATATCACTTAGACGGTGTAAATTAAGGGATGGGAGGGGAGAATAATTTAAAGGAGAACACAAAATTATGGATGTAAGTGGCGAATCTATAAGTTTTGGAATCGCTGCGATTATCCGTGACACATCTAACGCTGTTTAAATCCAAATTCAGCCCCTCAACTTGGAGGAGGGAGTAGACATATAAAATGATCGAAACAACCAATATCCGTGTCGAATTTATAGTTTTCCAGTTCGCTGAGATCAACAACGATACTGCAGGTTTCGTGTCCCACAACATAGGGTGGGTAGGGGATATATAAAACCCGTCGAAAGTGACCGATATCAAAGAGCGCTTTAGTAATCCTAAACAGTGACTGAGTAACGGAACATATTACTATTTTTTCTTAATTTAACCCAACGAAGCGGGTAATTGATGTTTATATTATTATTATTATTATTGTTGTTGTTATTATTATTCACGTACTTTTGAACTTGCTGAACGAAGTTACTGCACAATAAGTTTTATTATTCAAATTTTTCCTGGACTGTATGTTTTCCCTTTATTGGTGGGCACTAATTTCTCTCTAGGCTATCGAAAAAATCAATTTCGTTGTGCTCTTTGGTGTGTTCCAAAGTTCAGTGCTAAAGTAAATAATATTTAGCTTGTAATTTCATATCGCATGATAGTCAAGTTTTGCTCGAGCCTTCGAGCAACGCACATCGCAGAGTCTCCGGAGTGTGACGTCATAAGTTTCTTTTCTCTACACCTTTGCGCTGTGTGTTAGGTCGTTTTCTGTGGCCTAAATTGGACTGTTAGTGACCATTTTAGTGATTACAGTGTAATTAGTGTTTGTTCCCGAGATAGTACAATGTCATATAAAAAGGACTTGCAATATAAATTTATGTTTGACAAGCGTTATCGTAGCTCACGCCCAATTCGAGCCAGGTCTACCAATGGTTAAATGAGACTTTTCCTCGTCTCTTCGAGCAAATTTGTGCTCTTCAACTTCATGAAGAGTCTTATAGCATTTATATTAACCCTCGGATGCATGTCGCTTTTTTTCTACACTTTTACATATGTGGGGTCAATTTGACCCCACGCAATATTTGGTTGATAATAATATAACATAGTATGCATGTTAGGTTAATTAGATTACGTTAGGTTTGGTTAAGTTAGGTAATGCGGAGGTATGTTAAGTTTGTTTAGATTAGGTTACATTAGGCAAGGTATATAGTTCAGGTTATCACGTTTTATTCATTAATATAAGGAATAAACCAATTACAAATATTGTTCAGATATTTTAACTGTTTTCCTCTTCCTCGCTTTCCGAATAGTTAAAAATAGTTCACTCTTCTTCATATTAATATGAGTAACAGTTCACTTACACTTATCCGAGCTGCAATTCAGCACCATAATCTTACTTGAAACAAAAGATTCTTGAGCAAGGAAAACAACACTAAATATGAAGAAAGTACCCATGTTTTGGCTTGGTCACATCAATACACATCACTGACATTCAGAACACACTACTAACACACTACTGTGAAATTTGCACACATACTTCTCACATCTGCTGCAACGCTGTGATGTCATCCTGTCCTCTTCCCTTGTACAGATCTGACATCTTACTCTCTTGTTCGAAGATGTAGGAGCCAATGCCTTTGTTTCCCTCTCTACACCGCAGAGTTTCATCGCATCAATCACTGGTTTCTTTAGGTTCATACTGTGGCACCTCAGCCTGGTGTGAGGAAGAATCAGTTCGTTCGCCAACTCAGTTAGAAAGACACGGCGCTTGTGACTGATCCCTGAATGATAATCCGGATGTTGTGATAAGTAGCATGTGTATGCATTGAGAGCGCCTACGTTGATTACATTATAAAAGAGGGCCATTGGCCAGCGACGCGTCTGTCTCCTACAGGTGTATGTTTGAACCAATTTGTCCATGGCGTCAACTCCACTCTTTGTTTGGTTGTAAAATTTTATGATTTCTGGCTTCTTCTTGGAATCTTCCTCATCCACGCCTGTGTCATGATGCATGGTGCTGAGTAGAATGACGTTCTTATTCTTTTTCGGTACGTAGCTTACTAGGGTAACATCTTTATTGAAGACGAATTGTGATGTGCTAGGCTGTCTTGACTTAACATTGACCAGCGCAGATGGAATTTCACGTCTGTTTTTCTTTATTGTACCAACAATAGTTACATTTTGTACCAACAGTTCCTTAGCTAAATCATAACTTGTGAAAAACTGATCAGTTGTGATATTACTGCCGGAGTTCCGCAGCGTGTAGCACAATATCTTCACGACGTTGCTGGCGAGGTTAGTTTGAACTGGTTCCCCTGGCTGTCGTCCCAAGTACACTAAACCGTCTTTTGCGTAAAAGTTCTCAGCATCACACAACCAGAAGATCTTAATGCCGTATTTACCTGGTTTACTTGGCATATACTGCACAAACTTGCATCTCCCACGGAAAGGCACTAACTGTTCATCAATCGTGAGGAAAACTCCGGGAACCATAACTTTTCGACAATTTTCTATGAAAAGTGTCCAGATATATCGAAATGCAGCCATGTGATCAGTTTCCAGACGCAAAGCGCGGGTTCGCTTGTCATCGAACCGGAGCAGTCTTCTGATATCTTCGAAACGATTCACGCCAAAAGTTGCTTTGTATTTCGGATTAGCGAATTTGTTGAGAAAAAGTTCGCGAATAGGAACATCCCAACTTCTCTCAGTACCTGCGATAAGAAGGATGCCAATAAAAGCCTGAAGCTCTTCTAATGTTAGGTCAGTCCACTTTTTCACTGATTTCACTGCCACTCTTCTTCCTTCTAAATTCGTGCACTGCACAATTTCCTCCAAAATGTTACGGGAAATGAACAAATCAAAGGCATCTTTGGGTGACGTCAAGACAAAGCCCCGCGGGAGACCTTGTACATTCCTTACGATGTTGTGCCTAGCAGTCTGGTGAACACCGGGTGGTTTGCTTTTCCACTCAATTCCATTCTTCGAAATCATACCGAAAGACGCTTGCTCATCCCTTGCATCTTCTTCTTCTTCTTCATCATCATCACCACCATTATCCATTTCAAAATCACTGTCTTCCCTCGGAATGTTTTCCTCCTCTGAAACTCCATCATCTTCGTCAAAACTGTCCAAGTTGCTGGCAACACCATTATCATCCTCCTCCGTAAGCAGTTCGTTTATTTCATTTAGAGACAATCCTCTTTTTGTCATTACTGTCTATGGCACTTTCAGTCTAATAAACAGGATTTTATAAAATCACGTAAAAGCAATAAGCATGCACTTGTTCAAACCAAAATGCGGCGTTCTTTCACACACGGTGTGCAATTGTTTCTGCAACACAAACAAACATGAGAGCGGAGCACTGTAGAAATGTCGTCCGACTATACACGCGGTCTGTCAACAACAACTGATTGCAGTGTTGTCAGGTTACAGTGGAAAAAAATATTTTCAAATAAGATAAAACAACCTTTTATTCGCGACAAATTTTTACTATACTTGCAGCAATATGCGAATTTATGGAAATTTTACATGAGCATAAGTTTATTCCCAGAGAAAATAAGATCTCGAAATCAAAACTTATAAAAAATATCCAGTTTTACAAAAAGATTCATCATCATCCCTCGATAATTCGAATGATGATGATTGTTGTTCTGCCCTAAGGCAGGTCTTTGACCCGAAGGTCCCTGGGCAAGATGAGCCCATGGTGGTTTTTCATTGCCTTCCATGGGATGATGATGACGTCCTAAGGACGGGACCTACAGTTTAACGTGGGATCCGAATCACATGTGTCCCCACCGGGAATCGAACCCGGGACCCCTTGATTACAAGGCGGTGAGAGTAACCACTTATCCACCGGGGAATACTGATTTTAAAAGATTTTCTCTACTTGGGGTATAGCTGAACATTATATCCAGGCCAAACTTTTTATTTTGAACGTTTCTAAACTATTTTGAAACTGGGGTCAAATTGACCCCACATATGTAATAGATGGGTAATGATAAAAATGGTAAAAAAAATAAATAATAATAACTTGCAAAACAAATGTGTTTACATTCTTTTGTAGTTGAAGCATCCTGCTTAGATGTCACAGAACATCAGGATTTTTCAGTGAGATTTCCTTGTAATACTAGGAAATAAAAGCATGTTGGGGTCAAAATGACCCCACACATGCATCCGAGGGTTAAGCTCAAGAGTGTCAACGACTATGAACAGTTTGCGTCGATCGTTCCGGAGTCTGTGCTATTTCACCACGGCGATGGAAATTCGAGTATTGTGAGGATCTTGCCGGCCGAGGACCCAGTGAAAATGGTGCGTGTTTATGATTTTCTTCTGGAAGTTCCAATCCAAGTATTAGAAGACCATTTCCGTGTATATGGTACATTACGACGTGTAGAACGGCAATTTTGGGCTGCTCCATTCCCTACTGGGATTGATAGTGGTGTCCGTATCATCCATATGGAACTCAATAAACATATCCCATCCCGTTTAATAGTGCAGGGTAACAAAGTGAGTGTTTCGTATGACGGGCAACCGATTACGTGTTTTTTTTTTTTGCCAGAGTGAATTTCATACCATCTAAAGGTGTCCTTTAAAGCAAAAACCCAGTTCTGTGGGCGTGAAACCCACCCTGGGCCCTGTGAATATGACTAAATTAGGCAAGGTGACGCGACCCTGCAGTCATCTGGATCCGTGGAACGTGTGGCTGAAGCCCCCTTGGTCTCCGGCCCTGGTCCCGCGGGTGTCAATAGTCTCGCCGATACTTCTGAGTTCCCTGAGTTACCCCGACGTTCAGTTGCTCCAGAGTTATCAACGAAATTGACGTCAGAGCGGGAATCTCCACAAATGACGGTGCCTTCGCTGCTCCCTCCCGAGCCGCCACTGGAAGATCCGCGTGCAGTTGTTATTTCTGCGAATCAAGACGCTTCTTCGATTACGAGTGAATCTTTATCATCTGGCACTGATACTTTTCATACCCCCCCTCTACTAGCAAGTGTTGTTTCTGTGGAACCAGATCCTGCCTCCCAGCAAAAAAGAAGAAGAGTGTCAAGGTCAGTTACGAAGAAAAAGGAGCTGACTGCTTCTCTGTCTGCCTCTCAAGGAACGAAACAGCCAATATCACGTGCTACCTGCTCGAACGAGAGGGCAATTTCTGATTCCGAGTTGTAGTGAGTGCAAAAGTGTGTTTATTTCAACTTCCAAGTACGAAGTTTTGTGTGCGACTCGTGGTCTCCTGTTATGGCTTGTCTTGGTATTGTGTTTATTTTCCTAGTTTGTTCTCTATTAACGGGCAAGTTTTTCGTTATATATTTGATTTCTTTCTACAATAGTGTACCTCCGGGTTCTTTACGTAAGTACTATTTTGTATATTTTTTCTTTTTCAATGTGAGTATGCCAATGATAAACTCTTTCACCCTTCTTACATTAAATATTAATCGGATTAGTTCAGCGCAAAATATAGCACTACTCAAGCAATTTATAGAGGGGCGTCGACGGATGTATGTTGTTTAACAGAACTGACTTTTCATTCATTTGACTTTCTTACTGATTATCATGCTATTATTAATTGTGAATCTTCTAGTGGTGTTGATATTTTAGTGAGGAAAGGCTTAACCTACGATAGAATAATGTTGTCCCCTGATGGGAGGGCAATTCGCTGTTATATTCAAGATATGTGCTTCCTCTGTATCTAAGCTTTTTCTGGATATCTCAAGATACGAGAAAGGGAAGAGTTTTTTGCCACAACTGTTCCGTCTTTAATTCCTCCAGGCGTTCAACACTGTATTGTGGTGGGGGATTTTAATGCGGTGATTGATCCTCGTGACTCTCTCACCCCTTCCCCTCCGTGTCACGCCTTAGTTGAGGTGCTGCGCGCTCTCAAGTTACATGATGCGCTGATCACCTCTAATTCTAAGCACGCCATGACATTTACCTGTTCTACGACCCGCAGTCGCTTAGACAGGGCATATGTAACAGACCCTTTATGTAAAGCAGTGTTACACGTTTTAACTATTCCTGTCCCGCTGTCTACTTATGCAGCGGTAGAAGTAGCTTTTAAGTTACCGTTTTCTCTTTCTGCCGCACGTGCCCCTTCCTATTTGAAGATCAACAATCATGTGATGTCACGAGAGGAAGTGGTAGACGCTTTTACTTCGCGTTTTGAGTACTGGTGTAAAATGCAACGATACTATCCAACGGTAGGAGCATGGTGGAGTCAATATTGCAAACCCAAAATACGTAGTTTTTTCAATGGCGTGGTAAACTTGTACGTCAACAGGATCGTCCGTTATACGATTTTTTCTACCGTGCGCCCTGTGACCTTTGGGCGGCACCACCGTCCCTTGTCAATCAGGCCAGTATCAATGATCTTAAACGCTGGATGCGACAGATAGATTCTCATGCCTCGCTTCAGGCATATTTTTCAGAGGACTTATATCATTGTTTTCCGGAGGAAACATCTTCCTTGTATCATGTCGATCTTTTGCTGAATCAACGGCGTGCCACATTCATCGAGTCCCTTGTTATGGCGGATGGCAATATCACGACTGATTCGCTCAACATGTTACAAGAATTTACTCGGTACTACACCGAGTTTGCGAGCGCGAAGACAATGGATTACACTTCCGCCCCTGAATTTTTATCAGCAATCCCTCACACGCTGTCAGAGAGTGACGTTCATGACTTGATGTGTCCTATCACAGAGGAAGAGATCTTTTCTGTTCTCCGGCGTGCCAAAGGCCGCAGTTCCCCAGGGGTCGACGGTTTGAATTTTTCCTTTTATAAGCTTTATTGGCCTTTTCTCCGCGTGACTCTTGTTTCACTTTTTAATTCGTGGCTCTCGGGTGCCCGTTTTGCGCACAATACAGCTATAGTGGTGCTTCTCCCGAAGTCGCCTACTGCACGTGAGGTTTCCGATTACCGGCCCATTTCCTTATTACCTGTCGACCTGAAATTATTTACGAAGGTTCTAGCAGCTAGAGTTCGTCCTATTATTCAACGATTAATTAGTCCGTTCCAGGCGGCGCTACACCAGGCTCATAACACTCAATACACTCTTCGTTCTCTCCGGGATCTTTTTGCATATTTTCATTTTCGTCAGGTTCCTGCAGGAGCCCTCGCAGTTGATTTGGCCAAAGCTTACGATAGCATAGATCATCACTTTCTCCAACTAACGCTTGACGCCTGGGGCTTTCCTGCACCTTTCTGCCAGGTAATAGTGAATCTGTATGCTACGGCAAATTTCGGTCTTCAAATTAATGGCCATTTATCTTCACCCATTTCGTTACACCGTGGTTTGCGTCAAGGGTGTTGTTTCAGCACTATATTGTTTGCCTTAGTTTTAGACCCGCTTCTTTACCGTTTGGCCACTTTATCCCCCTCGGGACCTTCACTTTTTCACAGCCAAAATATTTTCGGTTACGCTGATGATTTAACCATTACTGGAGTGGATTCTGCGTCCTTGCAGGGAATTTTTCCTGTTCTGCAGCGCTATTCTCGTTACGCAGGTCTTCACTACAATGACCGGAAAACTCATGTGTTACAATTTAATGACTTTCAGTTACCTGCGAACACTCTGGGTTCCCCAAATTTACCGCATGTCTCTTCCTTAACTATATTAGGCATACCTTTCACGTCCCACCCCACTCCCCACTATGATGAGATTTGGGCACCTCTTTTAACACAAGTCCGCCGTTTGTTTTATTCCCAGCGGTTTCGTCGACTTTATTTACTCCATCGTATCCACTTTATCAATATTTATGTTGCACCCAAGCTGTGGTATCGAGCGCGCGTCTTTCCCTTACCGGAGATATATGCCAAACGTTTTGAATCTCTGTTCCTTTGGAATATCTGGCGTGGATTTTATTTCCGTCTTCCGCGTACCGCACTTTATCTGCCACGTTCTATGGGTGGGTTAAGTTTGGTCAACATTCGCTTAAAATGCCAAACTTTATTCATGTCAGACTCCTACTCCGCGCTCTCTTCAACTGGTTCTTACACTAATCACTGGTTTACCTGTTTCTGGCCGGATTATGAACATCCAATGAATCCACCTCTCATTCATTTCCCAGCCCAGTGTCCGGCGTATGTCCGGACTTTCATCCGTTATTGGACGTATTCCGGGGTTATCCTCAACCCGAGAACACACAATGCACGCTCGTTATATTGTGCTCTTGCCATGTTAACATATCCTCAAACGAAACTGCGCGTCTTTCAGCTTTTTCAGTATGCCGGTTGGCAGCAAGTGTGGGCCAATCTCTCGAACCCTGTACTACCTTCGTGCATGCAAGTCCTTTGGTTTTAGGTTGTACACCAGCTTACCCCTACACGCGCGCGTTTGTTCGAGATTCAACGCGTTCCTGAAGCGTTGTGTGCTACATGCAACAAAGAGGACACTCAGGCTCATCGCTATACCCAATGTGCTGGAGCCCCTCCTGCTGGCACGCTTTTCAGGAACTAGTGGGACGTATCACTCGTCGTCCGCCCTCTCAGTTTACGGTGGAGCATATGTTCTTCCCTGATTTTCGTTCCCTCCCCCCCCCCCTCCGCTAAACATCGGGCCGTGCTCTATCTTGCAGCTTGCTTATTTCCAGCGCTATGTAACCTTTCTAGATGCGTGCACTTATTTTGATTTTTTGAGACGAACACGTCGCAAGCTTTATTCTCCAGATCGCGATCGGCACTATTTTAGCCGATTTTTGGAAGTTGTTCTGCAATGAACTTTTCGCTGTCTCCCCTTTTTATTATTATTATTATTATTATTATTGTTATTATTATTATTATTATTATTATTATTATTATTATTATTATTATTATTATTATTATTATTATTATTCTGTATTTTCCTTTAATTATTGATTTTATTTCTGTATCTTATGTCTTTAAGCTGAGTACTCACTTTCAAGTTGTTTAAATACTTTTCTGTTGTATCACGAATAGTTGAGTGAAAGTTCTGTATTTGAAGTTAGAACCAATAAAACTGATAGTGTAGGGGTAACGTAATAGCTTCAGGAATAATACAGCTATGGAATGTAGATTCAAATCGTGTTCACGACAACGTCTATTTTTTTACGAAGTGATTGTGAAGAATCGACTTATCATACTGGACAAGGAATACATAAGAATGTGGAAAAACACCTCTAAGAGGTTTTTTCACCTCATGATAAGGAAGATTTACGAATGCTGGTTGGGAAAGGGCAAGGGAATTACCAGAACATTGCAAAGACATCATTGATCTGTAGTATACACTTTTCGTGTTATCGTTCTCAGAAAGAAACACTACACCATTTGTGAAACAAACTTTGGTTAAAGCAAATGGTGGTGTAGTGATAACGTGCCAGACTTACAAATTGAAAATATTGGTTCGATTCTCCATCAGGTAGTATGAGTTTTTTGCACAAAATAATGGCTGCAGAGATTTCTAGTAAAGTACTTAGAAGACATCACTGGCGATAATTCAAATAAACAATGTGTGCGTTCTGAATCATACACTGTAATGATTTTTCATATTTATATTTGCCCCCTTTCTCTCTTTCTTGACGTTTCCCTATGCTGTCTTTGCATCTTTCACTTCCTTTTGTCTCTCCCTCACAAACACACACGCACTTCATGTTCCAAAGTTAAAACGGAGCAAGATCCCGATATACCTGATCTGGAGAATCTAATTAACTGGTAACTTCGGGGTCGTGCTTTTCGTTCTCTGGGGATAACATCTCCAGTCCTGGTCTACTCAGCAGAAATACTGTTTAAACGCAAGGGAATAAGCAAAATCTCTTTTTTATCTTCTGGGTTACCGAGTCTCAGTCGAATTACATCATGAGACTGACACGATGATCCGTTTGAGCTCTTAGCGTGTCATTTTATCTGTGCAAATAACGTTTTATCCGGAAGAGATGAAATCAATGCTGGTTTTTCGGAACAGATAAATCTTCGTAAAAGACTAGAAAATGGTAACCTCTTTGGTTATTTGAAAACAGCATTTTATTTATACTACTTCGACACAAAATTTGTTCCATCATATAACTCAATGTGTTTTCTCACGTTGAAATTTGAAACATGCTATATCAATAAGTAACATAAATTTTTCCTTTCCAACATTTGTAACTTTTCATTAGTGTATACTTTGACTTTTAATATAAGGTATTTCTAATAGAAATTTAGCAGTAAAACAGACTCTGCTAGCTCAACTAGAATTTTCTCTTTCTTTCTTTCTATTTTCTTTCCGTTTTGTTTTCTTCTTTGTTGTTCAGTTTGCGTTAGTAGTCTGAAATGGAGGATATAACGAACGCTATCTACTGGGTTTATTAGAATTGTATTGTGGAACAGTACATCCTATGAAAATCTACCGAATTTGCAATCGAAACACTCATAAAAAAAGCATGTGTGTTAAACGTTTGACATTATCCAATATGTGTCTCGGAGATCTACAGTTTCACATCAAATATATGTAAAACCAAACGTTTTTTCTATTACTGTGGGATTTCTGGAAACGGAACTTTATAATATTAGATTCGTTTCTTACTACGTTTGAATTCCACAGTTTTATCTGTTCTCCCTTTTCATTTTGTTCTTCTCTCCTCTTCTCTCTCTCTCTCTCTCTCTCTCTGCCTCATTTCTGAATATCTGTGTAATATTTCAATTTCTGTCATTGGTTTCAATTTTTCATTGTGTGTGTTTCTGTTTCTCCCTACATCAACCTTTGAAACTTGTTTCGTTTCGGTTTTGTTATTTCATTTTGTCGAAACTAATACATTTGTAGATTGAAATAAGAATTGCGTTGATGTTGTTAGCTAATTTTAGTATGAGAGAGAAGAAAGGAGGAGAGAGAGGGGATCTCTTTAGCTGACAGGATTATGGGATAAGAAGGTATATGGGGTGGCCTAACTGCACAGCGTTAGCTGTTGCAATTATTGTGATACAGAGTGTACAAATATGTAGTTAAATTGGAATTTTTGAACACGATCAGAATAAGGGTTAGTAGTAGTTTATTATATAGTGGCCTCGTGTCTGCAGATAATTTCAAATAAACTTTAATGTTACTGTATTTTCCGAGAAGCATAATGGCTATGTGCTGTTTGTGAAAATGTTGAGATGACATTTGGAACATTATTACATATAATTATGGACTTCAAATGACACAACTAACTCTTGATACGTCACGTAGTTTATATAAAGGGATTCTTAAATTTGTGGGAAAGTATTTCAATATCACAACTTTTTTCATCCGAGTAATGTTGAACTAAATGCAGGGTCTGATTTCCGGTGAGGCCGTTTCGGAACAACGTTTGGAGCCAAATGCCACATAGTATCACTGTGGAACAAGTACTTAAACTTGAAAAATTCCAATTAAGAAGAAGTTTTGACCCATCAATTCGATATGTTCTGAAGGTTATGTACAAAAGACTAAGTTAAATATTAATATATTCCTGATCATACAAAGTTACTTTCCGTTGTCAAAGTTGTATCAACAACAAAAATACCAAATCTATCTTACTTTCTCGTAACACTTTAAAATAAAGTATTTTACATCGCCTACCAAGCACAGCAAACACCATAAGTTTAAAAGGTTAGATTTCCTAGGAGGCTCCCAAAACTTCAAAATTTATTAGCAGGTTGAGTAATTTATTAGGAAATGTAAGTATCCGATAGACAAGAGAGGTAATAAAGGGCATAACAATACGGTGAATATTTACGAAGAAAAATGATTAAAAATCTTCCATTATATGAAGGAACTTAGAGAAACTATATTACGAAAACAAGGTGTAAGGCATAATGTGTCAGTGTTTCAAGCCCACTATCTTAGACACCAATCTGAGAAGTAAAGTGTATGACGTAACTTGGGCAAACAAGTTGAAGATTGATTCTTACAACACCTGATAATGTTCCACAATGATTCGTCCATTCTGAGCACTAGTTGGGTAACTAGTTAGTTTACTGCAATGACTAGTACCAGTGTAGTTGGTTTGGAAAAGAGATGATCAGAAGGCAACATATACGTCATTGTTTTTGTTCACCCTCAGTATGATAGTGTTTGCAACATTAGACAGTGGAATGGTATTGCTTTTCCGCAATAATACAATATAAGAATACATTTATTTAATTGTGTAATTTAGTGGTTAAACGCGATAACAATTTACCCCATAGAGACCGACTTCTAATTAATTTTATTTTTGCATGTCTGTGCCAGATGACAACTATGATTACTTTCCTTCATTCTGTAGCTTTTATGTTCTCGTATAAAAAAATGACTCTTAGAAGGTGAGAACGCGGTTTAAGCATTTTATATTTCTATGAATTGTCATGTGGAAGTGCAACTTTTCAATTGTTGAATTTAAATATCAAATTCTGGTTTGCCTCACTTCAGAGGTGAAGTACAAGAAAGAAAACACCCCTTTTACAAAAACAGTAGATTTCGTTTCGTACATGAGATTCAAACCTATGTTAAAAAGTTATCAATGCGAGTAAGTGTTATACTTTCTTCACTCTATCAGCTCTCCTCAGTAACTGTTTTGATGCTGCTGTTTTGATGTTGTAAATGGTTGCACTATTTGCATTCAATATGCAAGCTGTAACTGTAACTATTCGTTCTTGCCATTCCTTACGTTTGTTGTCCATATATTAATTATATATCAGATATGCGTATTGTGCTTATAATTGTCTTCATGAAATGGGAGTAAAATATTTTTCCCCGACACAATCATGTACACACAAAACTTTGTAAAGATATCAGCGTATTTTTTAAATATATATTAATGTATGAAAATGTCTTCGCTTAAGGTTTCCAGAAGTGGAAATATCGAATGAATGAGTTGTAGCACAAACAATTAGAGTCGCCCGAATAGAAAGAAACCTAGAATAAATGATTCATAAATATCGATCTTTTGTTGTAACTAAACAGCGACATAAATCTTTATTACACAATATCTAAATCTAAGTTTCTGACTGAAAAATCAGACCGCAACTACTAAACCAATTAAAATGAATTGCATGATTTTCAATCTTAGGTCACTCTATGAATTATATGATTATAAATTGAGTAAAATGTTTGTTCTAAGTGTATTGACGATCATAATGTATTAGCAAATTGGAATCGAACAATATCTACTGAAATAATTAAAATTGCACTTAACATGATGTATTAATTAAAATATATATTCAAAAAGATATACGTGATCATATTTTATTTAAAAATTGATTCATGCTACATAACTACCATTTCAAACGACTAGTATTAATGTCATATCCATAGATTTTCGGCATCTGATAGTGATTCTAACAATCTATATACCGTCTAAGTCATAGTTCAGCACACATCTGCATGGAGGTGACATCATCAAAAGATTGAGATTACGCAACATTATACTTTCACGTAATGTATATTAAAAGTAGGATATTTGTTCAAGGACTGTCCATAAACCAAACCACTCACTTCATAAAATGAACATTTCAGCTTGATAATTATAAAAAAATAAATCTGGGACACTATGCACCTTAGTTGATAGAAAAACAATGAGAAATGTAATGAAAGAAAATCATATAGTCGTTTCCTTCTGTACATGGAATGAGTTGACTTGAAAGTACTTCGACACTTTCAACAGCAGTGCGAGAACTTATGTTTCTCACATCATTATTCTGATAATTATATGTATAACTGGGAAATGGAACTGAGCGAAATTTATGCCATGAAAGACAAGATTAATTCTTTAGTATAACGTCTTAGGTTAACTTACTAAATCAAAAAAGGGTGATATTAATCATAAATGAGTGATGCACGAGAATGCGGTTTGGCCATGAAGCGGGAGGAAAGAGAAGAACTACAACTTAACACATAGTCTCAATTTTGAACCACTGGAGATAAAGACAACCATACACCAGTATTAGAACTTACATTTTCAGCATGTAGTCATTTCTGCATATTTTCAACTCATGCAGGAAATTGACAGGGGTAATTACACGATCCATTTTGGTTAGTAAATTCTACACACATAGCACATTTTCTCTGTTACATGCAAAACAGTTCTTAGGAAGTGACTCTAGATGGGTTCGTATTTTTAAAGAGAATTTCTGATGATGTGAAAATATTTAAACATCTCAGTTTGCCTTATATGTGTATGTAAAACATAGCGTATAAAGGAAATGGTTCTATTTTTGTATTAACTGAATGCTTTTGTCTCTTTCTTGTATGCAGAATTGGAATTGATGATGCAAAAGAAATAATAAACAATCAGTCCTTTGACAGCAGTGCAAAGAACATTCGAATAGCAGCAGTTTACCCAATGAAGGATACAGAGGTAAGATTATGGAGGGTTTTGCAGAAAGGATTTTAAATTAAGTACTATGTTACATAGTGTAATTGAATCGGAGAGATGTAAAAGGAAAATATTGCACTTCGATTGATTTTGAGAAAAAAATATTAAAACAACTACACATTGGTAATTGGGTACTATTTAGGAAAAAACTTGCAATTGATGATTTGTAGTATTAGTTATGCCTCATGTTCTACAACTACTTTCCAGTACGAGACAATCTTAATTTATGCCGTAGTTAATGCTGGAAGTGCTTGGAAAGTTTTCGTTTTACATCTCAGTTGATTTTTGGAGAAACATTTTCTTATTTTTTGTTTGAAGTAGCTATTTAATGTAATAAAATATTATAAAAGTTATACTGCTATTATTTTCATTGTTACCTAATACGTGCTACATATTATTGATATGTTTGCACAATGTTACAAATGCTATGATATAGTATAAAATATATCTGATGAGTTTCATTTTTTAAATTTTCATACATTTAAACATATAAATATACATTTCAAAAGTGCACACACATTGTACATTCATTCAATCATACCCATCTTGTCTGTCACCATCTTCACTTCTTATGTGCCAGAGTAATATTCTTCATTAAAACTCCTTGTATTCGTGAGGAATGCATGGGCGGAATTTAGGGGTTGTCTGCTGTTGGGAGTCGGATTTCCGGGGTATGGATTACCCCTCAGTTGGATAAGGGATCCGGCAATTTTTCCGCAGGAAATTGTTATTATAGAACTCTGGTTTGTGTACTTAAATGTATAATTCTCTATAATACACCATAAGGGGATATTCTTTAAATATTTTTCCCAGAAAGTTGTTGGTAAGCCTTCAAAGCCTTTCCATGCTCTCTCCCCCGGAACTACAGACCAGCTCTCGTATGGTTTTCAGTCTATATGTAAGTAGAAATTCAATCTTTAAGGCAACATAACCTAACTGTATTTCAACGTTTAGGTAGCCAGTATGTCGAGTCAAATTCGTAATTAAAATACCGACTCTGCTTTTTTTTTTCAATTAGGACACTGCATAGAGGTACTGCGTACATGACAGCATACTAACAATTCCAATTGTACATGCTAAATCATCATTTGAGTCTAATTCTAGCTTCTTAACCTGCATGTTTTCCTACTTTTTCTGAGGCCGGAAAGTGTTACTCAGGTATCTTTGATAGGCAGTTTCCCTCACCCACCTTTCAGTCCCTCCGTAGGAAGTAACCAGAGATTCCCCTCCCGGTACGATCAAAAACTACGTACGATAGATGTATAACGTACATTCCCAGAACCAATAAATCATTTTGACCCACTGCGAGTAGAAATTTTCACTTGGGAGTAGGGTAGGACCAAAAATTACAGCGGAGCCCAGTTTTAACCTGTTTATGTACCACGTAACTTTGTAGCTAACCTTGTCACTTATAATATCGAGGAGAACTGAGATATATATAGAAAATCTTGAGCTGTGTAAAATCATTTGGATATTCTTATTTCGCAGGCAAGCAAAGTATAACATTGAATTGAGTTGAAAGAAATTATCATATTTATTTTAATTAAAGCGCTCTGAATATATGTTGGTCTGTTAGTTTGAAGGTAATATTCTCATTAGCGGTATTCAGGGTATCCCGCTTAATTCATTCGGACAACTCATGGTTACACTAGTGGAAAATTGATGCAAGGTATGATCTCATACGCTAATAAGGATTACACATAAAATGTAGCGCTAATTCGCATATTTTGTCCCTGAAAGGAACGGCTCCAAATAGTCCGTCATAGACCAACGAAGTATCTTTTGAATTAATACCTTCTTTTCCTAGTACGACTACAGATGACTATTAGTGAAATTGTGATTCTAAATTGTTCATTCCATATGACAGCACTAGTCCAATTTCTATCATAACGCGTCGCAATATTGGTTTGTTAAAGGGAAAATTTCTTGGTACCTAAATACTTGTTATTTTACTTATTTTTATTCTCAAGGAAAATTTTGGGAATATATAGTTGATAACTTTCAATCCCATTTATAAATTTCAAAAAATATGGAGCAATTACTCCGAAGTATGAAACAGTCCAAAAGTAATTTCTCGTTGTTAAGGACCCGTTGTGACGTTGCTTGTTGTCAGCGTTAACCGAGTACTCAAAGAGTTTCATCCTCATGAATTTATCCATTAGAATATTTTATCTTCGATCATCAATGGTTTACAAATATATTTTATTGTACCTGTATTGTAATCTTCGTTAGTTTGCACATTTCATTTTTCATGCTGCGTGCACTAGTCGTTTTTGATAGGGGCATAATATAAATTCATTGTAAACAACACTTCATTATTAATGAACAAAATATCTATAGATATTCTTATGTCAGTTGTAGTTGGATCTTGAACTGGAACTATCAAAATTACACAGATATATTTATTTTTTAATTTGGAATTTCTATATACAATGTTATATCATAAATACTGTCAGAAATTTACAGTGGCGCTGTAGGCATCGGGAGGGGCATAGTGTTGCCATCTGTGCATAAACTGGAAGACGCATGCGGTATGTATTTGTCTGTTCATGGCACACGCTGATATTGTACTGAGTTCTGATGGAGTGAGGCGATTACGAAAATAGTGTAGCAGATCTTGCACTACACAAGGTCGGGAAGACAACAGATGAGATTTTCTACCTCCTGAAACCCCTACAAATCAGCATGAGATTCGTGTATCGCGCCATACAGCGATACACCGAGACTGGAACGGCAGCTGTCCTCGCAAGGTGGCAGACCACGAACGGTACGAACCTCGCAGGTTCAGAAAGCTGTCGGAGAAATCCTGTTCGAAGACAAAGTGTGATGGCTGCTGACATGAACATCAGCAGCAATTCCATGTCTCGTGTGCTTAGGAGTGACCTACATCTATGGGGACTGGCCACTTTCGAACCCAAACATTAATATCGCAGAGCATCCTTAAATCAAAGAGATTATTGCTTCGTTACACCAATAATCTGCACAGAAAGATTCTGCTCACTGACGAAACATAACTCACAATTGAGCAGACCTACAAAGCCCAAAATGTCCGTGTGTATGCCACCACATCATCTACTACAGCTGCTGAGGCAGCCAGCACATCAATTCCGCCTCAGTGCTGAGGCAGCACAACTCATCTGTATTTTTGCGAACAAAGTTTTAAAACATCTGCCAAGGTGTACTGGGACACAGCGCTAAGGCGTATAGTGAAACAAGTGTCAGCTATCATGTTCCATGGACAAAGGTGGACCTTCCAGCAGGATTCCGCTCCAGGCAACAAGGCGGAAACAACCCAGGAGTGGCTGGCACGGAACGTCCATGACTGAATTTCTACCACTGACTGGCCTTCTAGCAGCCCGGACCTTAACTAGTTGGACTACAAACTTACTTCAGTCCTTCAAGCAAAGGCCTGCCATAAACGGCACCATCTGTCGGTAGTCTGAAACAGTTCCTAACCCGAGCAGTGAACAATTTTCCCATGGACGTTTGCGTAATGCCATTGACAAGCGGCCGGACAGACATCGTCCCTGCATCAAGGCCAAGGGGGGACGTCTCGAAAAATGATAAGTGCGTCAGGTGTACAAGAAATTAGCGGAAAACATGACCAAAATTAATTGTCTTGTTGTTAATACTCTCTGTGTTATTCACATTGAAAGTTGTGACAGTATTTATGTATACATACAAGAACACAATGTATATAAGAATACAATACGGCGACTGAGGTCGCTGTTAGAGCATTATACTTTTATAAACAATACCGTTTAATGACCTACATTTTGATGTTTCTGTATTTTTACATGCAATTTAAATATCATAATATTCGAAAAGATCAGATTCTTTCCAACTAAAATCTCCTGCAACAAAGGAGATAATTTGTAGAAATATAGTTAATGAGGTCTTATGTACTGCGGTACGAGTATTTATCCATAGTAAGATAAAAATTCAATTAAGTATTCAAACAATTTTAAAAAATAGGAGTTTTAGTTATACGTAATATTTTGTATTTGTTATATTATGGCTATGTGTATTATGCACTACCAATGGGAATTTTTGTTTCAAGTCGTTCATCAGTTCGCCATACGATTATCCTATGAAGTTGGTGAATTATTATAAATATCAACCTGTTGGAGTAAAGAATTCATTTCTATATGATATTAACCTGTTTTCAATTGTAAGTTCTGCAAGCCTCCGAAGGTTGTCTGTACGCCAAAGAAGATGTATATATCCAGAAGAAATGAAGTTGGATACAAGTTTACTTTATAGTCGCATGGCATGTAATTTACAGTGTGAATATAAGGATATCATAGAACGTTGTGAATGCTCTCCACAGATTTTCTACAATTTCGGTGAGTATAAATACCAAAGCTGTAATGTTTAATTTCGATAAAGGTTCATGCATTTTATTATTATCAACTGTACATATATATATATATATATATATATATATATATATATATATATATATATATATATATATATATATATATTTATATGCAAACATGACATCATAATCGATTATTTACAGGAAATAAGAAAGCTTAACACCAATTTACATCTCAATATTCAATTCCATTGCATTCTTCAATTTTAGATTTACGATATATATCAGATTTACATTTAAAAACTTAGATCTAGAGAGAACTAATAGTTAATATTTAAGTATAAAATATAAGACAGGTAACCTCTCTTTCTCTCTCTCTCTCTCCCTATATATATATATATATATATATATATATATATATATATATATATATATATATATATATATATATATATACCGGTCTTGTAACTTCTGTTTAATTATTATGTATACCCATAAATCAGAAGTTAGACAAAGCAATGAACTGCAACTACATTTGCTGGATTGACCAATATAGACTTCTTAATTACATTTTATGGAATGCACTTGGCATTCTGAAATTATGGAACATGCTATTGGATTTCTAGTCAGAAAGTTGAAAAATATTTATAAGCTAAATCGGTTTAAATTGAGTTGACAAATATATTAAGGAGGCAAACTTGAAATTCCACTTAATATAAGTAAATTCTCTAATGTCCAGTCACAGACAATCTACGGCATTTCGACATCTGAAATATTACAATTTTTCTCCAATAAATATCCTTATCACCACCTTCTGATAAATTGTATATAACTCTACTTTGAATTGTTTCCGTAATGTCTCAATTTATCTACTACAAGATGATTTTTATAGTATTATAGATCGAAAATCACAAAGTATCTTTCAAGGTATGTCTATATTTTTTTCAATGGTTTTTATGTACCTATGTACGTAAATGCTGAAACTGAAACTATGAATCTTAGTATTTCATATTCGATTCACACCGAGTTCAAGAGTTTCTGCATTGTTATCAATCTGCATAGTGCATATTCAAAACAACTAAACATTTTTATGTCTTCTGTTACAGGAAAATACAAATCATGTGATGTGAAAGGTTTGGCTTGTGTTGCACGTCTTAAAGGTGCGTCTTGTTGTTTTTATTTTAATTACAATGATTAGAACAATAGTCGTAACATAAAGTAAAAGGATATAGGTATAAAATAAAATTAAGATGTGTGCTATTTAAAATCATTAAATTAACAGATCGTTTATATTGAGTGAAGGATTATCCTTGTAATATTTGCTAATATCTGCATACAAATTGTTCGTCTCTTTGTATGAAAACAATATTATTTGCAAACTATGCGACAAGGTATGTCTTGTATCTAAAATAGCCTTACTTATAAATTATCAAATTTGATTTCCTAATAACGATCAAACGAAAGTATCATAGTTGATATATATGTCCACTTTTTCATTAGTCAAAACAAACTTATTTTTCACTACGTCAATGTGTGCTCTCATATACTTTAACTGTTGAATTCCGATTATAAATGTGGGTGCTAAATGTTCCATCAAAAAGAACTTGGGTCTATACACCTTAGTTCGAAAACAAATAGGTAGGATAATATACTGAGATAATGATATGATGTATTTATTAACACCTGTTCCCGTAAACAGTTCTTCAGTCACCTTAATAGGAACCTTTAATCTCGAGTTCCATTCTTGAAACTTAGCACGATTTATTATAGATACAGATGCACAAGTGTCTGTTCCTCCACTATAATACTTTCCCAAAAAATGTCCTTTTATAAAAACCGCTACTAGTCTATCTGAACCACCACTGGTTTTACCACTAACATCATTAAGTTTATATAATGTAGGTTTTCGAACGCTCATACGGTTTAAGTTCGTTCGCCGTCTTTCCGACTGAACCACCTTTTCACCAACATGAACACCAGACCCTAACTTTTGATCTCTATTTTGACGGGATGGTGATCCCTTTTGCCAACTACTACGTGATAGTCTGTTCATATAACATTCTTTTTCCCTATGATTGTCCCTACAAGAATAACACTGTAACACTTTTTTATCTGTTATTCGTCTTCCTATAGAAAGTGCATTGTATACCAGAACGTTTTTCTGAAATAGTTCATAACGTTTTACTTCGGATATTAATTCATCCAAGGATGTAGGCTTAGAATAACGAAATAGTTCAGGTTGGATATCAGGTTTGATCCCCTTCCACACATATTCTAGTATTTCTTTCTCAACTCTTACTCCCATACAAACGGAATAACTATCAACTACACTATTAATGTAATCCGATGTTGGTTCTTCCGGTAATTGCAATTGGTCCACATCACTATGTACTAATTCACTGTTTGCAAACGAGGATACAAATTTACGAAATAAATTTGTACATATTTCTATCCAATAGTGAGTAATTGCAACAATACTCAACAGCTCCTCACGTAAACAATTGCTAGTTTCACCTAAGGCAGCGATTAATACTGATTCCACAGGTAATAAATTTAATTTTGTTATCTTATATACTTCAATCCCAAACATAAACAAACTATGATGATTGCTCCCATTACATACTGGAAATCTATTTACATATTCTTGGAAACTATCTTTTGCGGTATCTACAGTTAATTTTGAAAAAGAAGTACAAAAAGGAAGAAATGGGTTATATTTATTACTATTGTTAAATTCCTTATCTTTTTCTCTTTCATTAACACAAGCTACATTCGGCTGGCGATTAGCTATTTCCCCTTCTAAAATGCACCTGCTTTGGTCACCTTCCTGACCTATATTACAGGGATTATCTAAACTACCTGCTCCCAAGGTCATGGCACGCTGAGTTGTATTTGTAACAACGAAAGGACTGACACGCGAAGTACACATTCGTCCAACTTCCTTTTCTACGCCTGAGGCGTTTTCTGGCAAAAATGACAAGTGCAACAAATCATTATGCCTGTTTATAAATAATCCCTCATAGCCATTATCAAAATGGTATAAATTTAATTGCGAATTAGCCATGATAACTAAATACTTGTATATAGGCACACAGTCTGTACTTATCTTTACGTTTCTGAAAAATATATACCAAATAATGATAAATGATATCAAACACATAAGTACACTGCTGCACCACAAAAACAACAACCGAATATTGAAATCGTCCCTTCCTATTTTTCTTGCCTTATTATCACTAAATGCAAACACCATACTAGTAAATATATTAGCTTTTAATGGAAACCTCTGAAACCAACCCAACCTGCTTCTAGCTGCAGAAAATTAAATCTCATAAGCAGCATACAAATATAATCATTCTGAAAGTTTATGTAACGTAAATTTACCTACTACCTAACTACTTAGTCTTCGGTATCGTCACTCGGAGAGGGGTTATAAAATTCTCCCTCTATTTTATTTAATATTATAAAGGCAGGTTTTATTGGGAAGGTAGCTCATAAAAATTCTGATATTACCTTAGTAGTGGTATCGAACCCAATAATTTTCTACAATAAGCAAACATGATGGCTCTTATCTTCGCATTCATCTATCCGTAAATTATAGGTATATTCTAGGACAGAGAAGTGAAACTCAATGATTATAATGAAATAATGATGTATGAAAAATCTCAACTGCATCAAAATCATGAACAAGAAACAATTAACCAACTGAATATCAGTATTGGACATTACATACTGCCATAAGGGCTTTAGGCTACATTGATTAATCATAAAAAAATGGTCCAATAACCAAAATAAATAATTCCAACTCACCCGTTCGAAGATTCCGAACCATAGACATCAAATATAGCTTGATATGACAATATATAATATATCTCACAAATATATTGATAGCAAATTAACGACTCACTTTACCCAATATATGCCACTATCAATTAGACTGTTCAGACTAATTTAACAATATATCTCGAAAAATTTAAACAACTTCACTTAAAAAAAACTATTTGAAAAATACACTTATCTTTTCGAACTTTCGTTAATATTTTAATATCCCAGATTAAACCATTGGTATTCATCGGAATTATAGCGACGTACATTTGATAAGTAACTTCAAAAATTGACTTATTAGATGATCTATTCCTATAGTTTCCAATATACTTTTTCCCAGTTTGGCTTTCAGAATGATTATGACGCTATCGCCTGTAAAGCGCTATAAGTACAAAATAATTCTACCGGTCGCCGCTAATGGCGCCACTAGTAACTAGTGCTTTACAGCTGATGAATGTTTCCAATTTTTTCCCGAAACCTAAATACGTGTAACTCATTATAGTTGAAACGTTTTCTCTTTCGTGGGATCGATTCAGCTTGCACGGACAGGTTTCTCCCCATATTTTCAATTATTACTCAAACCAAAAGTGTTAGACTACTCTTCTGGTTTCAACGTCCATCGCCAAATGACAAAAGTCGTAACAGATAACGACAAGCGACTTTCTGAAATAAATGCACCATCTGAAGATAGAGTGCTACATTCACCCTCATCTCTGTCCTATAAACATAATTTATAGGAATTTACTACTACTTGGAACTTCAGTATCCATCTCCTTAGAGCAAACTTAGTAAGGACTCAAGGAAAACCGATTTTCCTCACGAAGCCAAGTGTTAAGGAGTTTGTTGTAGACTGTTTTTTTTATATTCAAATAACAAATTGTGCAATCATATAATTCTGGTTTTGACACTGATTTAAATAGTGCAACAAGAGTAAGAGAAAACGATAAATTGCTTTTCTGTATATTCATTATCAACAAAAGTATATTTCATTCCTGACTTATCTCTATTGTAGCAGGAACACTTCTGGTTTTAATATCAATCATGACACGGCAAATAATCTAGGACACAAAATGTAACGACGTTTTGATATGGATTCACAGTTCGTGCAGCCGATTCCATCCTTTATGTTATCAATCTATTGCAAACAGATATTATGATATATCACCACCATTTAACATATTAATGTCTTACAAAATTCTTTTGAGAAGATTCTTTATTACAACTTTCGTTGTTTTATAGCGAACTTTTCATTGTCAAATAATTTTCTGTAAAATAATACTAGTAGCATACATGTCCTTGTACTTGGTCGGCCTAAGGTAAAATAGTACGTAAAAGCTTTAATTGATTATATTTACTCTTTTATTTTCTCCGCTAACCACCTTAAGTCTTTATACAATTACCAAGAGATTTCGTTATACGGCAAATTATACCACTCACGTTTTCATATATCAGTGTAAAGCAAGGAACGATGGAGCAAGTACTAGACTGCCGAAGAGAACGAGATGTTTGCAGTTTATGATTTTTTATGTAATAGAATGTATGAAAGTTCTAAATATAAAGCTATATTGTAGTATAGTGTGTCCTACAAACGATTTTACACTGAAATTTATTACCTTGATATAAAATAAGCAAACTATGAGTCTTTAAGTCACGAACATGCTCACATCATTACTATTGGTGTTCTAATGTGGAATGTGTTCAAAATCTCTTCTGTAGTTCAAAATACATCATCGACAATGCTGTGGAAGAGAAAAATATGTTACGTGGTTTCCATTCGAATGGATTTACAGGAAGTCTTAATCGCCTCTTTCGGGGCATCCAGTATACGTGATTTCGTGGCATAGACATTTTCTTCGAGTTCCGCATAGAAATAAATCTAACGGCGGTCGATTCGTTTATCGCCGACACCTGTTACAAGGGAATTTTTTTCTGGTATCACACGAAATGTGAAACGAGACTAAGGTCAATCGAGTTGTGTTGGTGAACAAGAAAATCCATAGGCAGGAAAAAATGTCGATCGTAAGAGTTCCGTACTTATGGAGGGGAGTAGGGCACTGGCAACACAACACCTTGTGGATAACGAGAAGAAATATAAAACACGTTCAATTAACATATGCGTAGAAGAACGACATATACTACAATGTAACATTATATTCGACAATATTATGGCAAGTGAGGGCAGAGGAGTAGCACATATCGACAAAAGAGGAAGCGGGTAAACGAAAGTAAAAATGGTCATATAATTGAGGAAAGCGGAAAAGAAAGACGTCAGAGCAATAGTAGAGCAATAACACATAGTCAAGTAATCAATCACAAACTATAGACAGTCTGTAGACGACACCGTGAGGCAGAAATGGAAGAAATAGAGCTACGGAAGGGATTGTCCTTAGGTTTCGGACACTCTCCGCTCGTAACGTCCAATGAGTATAGACTGTTGTATAAATGTAGGCATTCATTTTCATATTTATTATGCTGATGAGGATGATGATGACATAAAAGTAAGAAAAAAATATGCGCATAATACATTGAAATATCACTTCAGGAAGGTGTAGGCTGTTGCTTCTTTGCTTTTCTACTCTACACCCCTGTACTTGATCATGTCCATGATATATTACTATACTATTATTCTCAAGTTCGGATTGTATGTGTTCATTTCTCCTATGGAACTCTTCCTTTACGCTATACACCACGCTACGCGCCCTCCTCCTCTGTCGTTACGTGCTACGCCTCTGCCCTTACTTGCCAGAGTATTGTTGAGTGTAATGTCACATTGTAGTATGTGTTTAACTGCACTTCGGTGTATATTTTCGTAGAACTTGCGCCATATTTCATCTCATTATTCACAAGGTGTTGTGTTGGCAGTGCCATACTCTTTTCCCCAAACTTTCGGAACGTTTGCAATCGAGGTTGTTTTTCCGCCTACGGATTTTCGTGTTCACCAACTCAAATCGATTGACCATAGTCTTGTTCCACATTTCATGTGACACGAGAAAAAGTTTCCTTGTTACTCAGCCTAACCGCTTCTTACTACAGTATTATTCAGGAATTGCTGCACATCTTGATGATAATCTGTCAGTTCACCGTGTTGTGGATAAACTCGTCTTCCACTGGCTACAGTTGGGCAGCTGAGACACTTTTTTTTTAATGCGACATGTTAAGACATTTTCCACCTGTCACTGTTTCAATGAACCTACAAGTCATGTGAGGCATTTCACGCCACACTAATATCCCAGGAAGATTAGCAGCTATTTCTTTCATAACGTGGGGATAGAATATTGCGGAGAGCATACTGTGTGTAATGATTGATACTTGTATTCAATTTAAAAGTTGCCTCTGCATACCATCATTGAAATCGGCCAACTGTTCATTATCGCAAGCTCATACAAAAAATTGAATGGCTTATCCTGGTTGTCCATTTCGACTACATGAAAGACGAAAGGAATATAGAGTTTACAGTTCGTTTGTTTGAAATGATCATTATCATTTCAATCTGTTTCCTTTATTTTATTTTCCGACTTTTAAAACGAGATCCTTAGATCTTAAATACAATATCCTGCACGAATTGTTGTCACATTATATCCCATCTATCTAATAATTATACTAAATTGGAACATTTTGGGTTGTGTATGTTAGGTGTTTATGTTTTATTTATTATTAGGTAATATGAATGAGTATCAAATAGCGGCATACCTTAGCGGTTACTAGTTATTTACCTACAAAGCTATATTGCGATTTTATAACTTAATTTTGTATAAACCAATGATTTTGGTCTCAATTATTTATCAACAAATTTATATAAGAAAACAGCGTTTCTTCGAAGGGATATGGAAAGAGCTTATAGACAACACAAATACATACCCATGCCTTTTTCAAATCATTTTAAGCTGCGAATACCACTGACGCTCTCACGAATCTTTACTGAGAAAGGAGGAGAAATTTCATGAATGGATGTTTACCTTCAAATGAGGTTTATGCGGACATGTGTCAATTCAAATATGGATGAGTTTAATGGGAGCTCATGGTTCTGATATTTATTCATTTTATTAAATTTATGATTTTTTCTACAATCTTTTTTGTTTATGATGGCTGTTTACTTCGTTTATGCTAGTTTTACTTTCTGGGTGCAATAAGTGGAATGAAAATACAGTTATCAAACGAGTTTCAGACAATATTTCAACAGTTATACACGTTTCATGAACCTATTCAATAAAAAAAAAAGTTTCTGAAATTACTTTGCTCTGTTTATCGTTCCGTCTTTCCGTCTGTCCCTTCCGTTGTATGTGCTTCAAAATTTAATTTTAACGGTCAATATATTCAGACCAAATTTTAAATCTAAGCTATTTATTAATTATTCCAGAGGATTCATATTCTCTTCCTACACTTCAATATATGAGTAGTTCATTCTAGCATGGAAATCAAAATTTCGTTTTCTCCAAAATCACTCTACAATTTAGTTATACACAATTAGTCAGTATAGTATTAACAAAATTAAACACTACTCTAAGTCATATTTCAAAGGAAAAATCACAAACTCCATCTCACTATTGAAATAACTTGCTAGTGGCGATATTCCTAACAACTATTTAAGATTTTGTAAAATGTATTTAAATAATGAATACTTCATAAAAACTCTAAACTATAGTGTAGGATATTCATTCTTAAAGACCTAAAAGGGAGCTAATTTTCGTTGAGAGTCTGCTGTGAAAATAATACACATTTATGTTGTTCACATTTTAAGAATAAATGTTTCCATAATAAACTTACAATATACCATACTAGACTTCAAATCGAAAATCTTTTTAAAAAATCAGAAAAGTGATATTTTAAATTTCTTCATATATAATAAACCTGTTTTTCTTATAACTGAAACTTATATCGTTTTAGTAAAATGAAGATTTAGTGTAGCGGTTCGTACTTTAATTTCATTTTGAAGCTATGTTTCATAAATTCCGAGAATATTTTACAACAGAAATTGACGATTTCTCTATCCAAAATTTTCCATGGGAACAATTCTCTTTCGTTATTAAGAAAGTCATATTACGCGTCACTGATCAGTTAAAATAGGAATGTAATTATAGATCTTACATACCTGTAAGAATACGTAAGGAAAAAAAATTGGAATATACTGGAATTGGAAAGGATTTTTCGATTTTGCTTCAGAGTCGAACATCATCAAATCTATGTTAATCTCAGTGATTACTTTTTTTAGTTTTTCTTAGGAGAGTAAAAGAGCAAGTTAACTAATAATTAGATTTAGGACATGCATAAATCCTTGATCATTACTTTTAGCTTCCGTGGTTAGGAAATTTGTAAAAGCTAATGAATATTTGTTGTAAGGTCAAGTCTAAAAGCGTACTATATTTTGTTGCATAAGTGTCAAGAATTAGGTTGCACCAAGAAAGTTATTAGGGGGAATCTTTTAACTTCTACAAGACCTGGTTGTCTAATAAGAAGTGTCATCATCCAACTAAGTCTATAGTTTGTAGCATTTCGCCCAGTAATAGGTTTTGATTGATCAAAGTTCGTGTGCTTTTATGTAAAATATAGCATCAGGGAACCTTTCTTTTATAGCTGCCACTTCCGTTAGACTTAGTAATTATTACCTTAGTAAATCTGACAAACTAGTCCCTTCAACATCCGTGTTTAAATGTCGCATTTTATCAATTGAACATCAATTAATCTGGGAGAAATACTGAGGAACTGATTTGAACATGACCATGGACCAATTATTACTTCCACGCAGCAAAATCATTATCACCCTAACATAACATAAACATTACTACAAATTATGTAATGGTAAATTCTATTTCTGTGAATCGCAGAAGGAAAGAAAATCAAGTAATATGTAGTTGTAATAAGTAATGTGATCCACATTCCATTTCCATATCTTTGGAACGTTTCGCGACATCCGTTTGTTGTAAATGTCATTATTTATTTTAGGACCATTGAATTTTTTCTACAAAGATTTGGTTGGATTTGTTATATATGTAAGAAATAGAAAGCAGTAAAATGTATCAAACTAGTAACATGCTAAATCACTTATAACATTATATTAATTTATTTGAGATGCGCCATAAGGGGACGAGAGTATTAAACACTCTAATAATTTGGATGTGTTTAGATGTGGTAGAATAAATCACGATATTACTGTTGTAACTACATTGATAGTTTATACGTTTATAATGCTGCTGCATTCTAATTTTCGAAAACGTAAGGAGAAACCTGTTATAAGTTCTTATTCAACATGTAATTATGAAACATACATTTATGTTTCTCTCGCACAGCTGTAAATCTGGTGCTGCTGAAGAACATGATAAACAATTCTTCTCTGTAGTTATATTCTTATATCTTTCATTTTAGAAAAACATTTCCGGAATTCCTGTAAGTGCGTCGCTGCATGTGATGAGTTCAACTTTGAATCAAGACCTTTGGCTTCTGGAGAGTACGTGGTATAGTATGCTTAATATCCTTATTAAACTGTAATCTTTACAATTAAGACACCATTGAAACAAAATATTTACGTTCTTATTCTAAATACCATAACTACACCACGAAAAACCGAATATATACGATTGTCGTCATACTTACGTTCTTAAGCTATTCTGTCGGTTTGTTGCAAATAAAATGTCGGAGTCTATATTTGATATGAAACTAGCCTCTGTAACGCAACCAAGGGTTAGTCAGAAATCACACACACAATTTCACAATCTTTCTGCTCGTTCAGTAAAAATGACTGGGGTTCCTAGTATGGTTATCAAAAAAAAAAACATCTTTGTCTAAATGTTAAGGTGGATAGTGGGGAAAAATTCTCGTTTGTGCCAAAAAATACTTCTAATGTTATCTAGACTTTTCTGTGGTCATCTAGGTGGCGCTTATTGACCTTTATGTACTGATGGTGATTTGGTTATGAAACAAGCACTAGAAATCCACAAAATGGCATTATTTGGATATTTTTTGCATTCTGTTCCTGCATTATAGACAGGGTTTCTTTCGTCTATGAAAAATACATTAAATTCGCGTGTCAGGAATATTTTTCTATGGTGTTTTCATATTGGACAATAGTCAACTTAAAAATAAAAATAACTCTTTCTATTGATGTTTGCAGATTGGGTTTGACTTTGAGTTTGATCGAACATTTTCCAATATGAAAGACTAAATTAAAGATGTCACTTTCTAGCTGCTAACAATTGCTCAATTACTGTCCAGCACATCGATTATTTTCATTGCTTATTATGCTATGAAAATGACCAGATCTCACCCCGAATTAGTGGCTGACATGCGAGACTTACACTCACCTATCCCAAATTATGTTGGCTAACGTGATTTTACTAAAGTTTAAGCCAAGATTTTCTTCTTGTTTTCTCCTTGGATTTTATACTTATTTTTTCGGAATGTGGGCATATGTCCTCTAGATTCTAAGTTCACTTTGATTAAGCCATCACATGTGCTGACACCGAGGACGGAAGAAGCAGCCTCTGTGATTTTCGAAAGTCATTCCACACTTTGGACGTAACAGGAAGAGTCTTTATTTTCCGTTACTGTTTCTTTAATATAGGCATCTACTTCTTCATTTGTAATATTATTGGTCAATGGACGGTCGTGGAGAGAGAATAAAGCCCAATGATACATACCATAGTATTTTCTGTATTAAAATTGATGTTCGGTAAGACAACTGTCTGGCCTTTTTCCAATACTCTTGCTTTCTCAATTCCTCGACTACCAAGATGTTTTATGTTTTAGTGTTGGCCGCTTATAAAAAGAAACAGCACCATATTTTCCAGATGGGAGACGAATGTGTTTTGTTGATTGACCCTCCAATCAGATCTCTAAAATGTTGTATGAGAAATCGAGGTAAGAGCATAATATTCTATAAGTGTCGTGCTCCGTCAGTTATCGATGGTCGCTCTCGATCTCAAAACACACTGGTGCGTATATCTTCATTATCTACGTTGCAGTGTGTCATAGGTGTGGGGCCGTAGCACTCTGTATGTAGTCGCTAAGCACTAGGACTGAGTAACAGATTTAAACATATATCAACCATATCTTTTTAATATCTATTCAGCTGTTACGAGCTGTGTTTGTCTGCATAGTCTACCGAGGAAAAAGCTCCAACATCTTGTCTAATCGCGTGGTTACGACTGTATAACGACTGCGTGCCGAGTGTTGCAGCTGTATGTAAGCACGCACCACCTCTCTGAACACCTGCAGATAATTGAAACGTACGTGTTTAAAATGTACTCTCTGATGAGGTTAGGATAAAGATGAAATCATCGATAACTGATGAAATATGACAGTTCTGGAATAATATATCTTGTCCCAATTTATCACACACCGCTTCAGATATCAGACTGATAGGGTCATTAAACAAAACTCATTCCTCGTCAACTCTGAAAATCTTCTGCTCGCTCTAATAAGGAAAAAACTGAAACATGAAAAGTTTTGTTGACAAGGAACTAAAGAAGCGAAAGGATCGAGAAAAGGCTGAACACTTCACATTGTTTTACCAATCATAACTTTAATGCAGAAAACTTCTATGACATGATGTATAGAGCTTCATACTCACTTTGACCATTAATATTACAAATGTTGAAGTAGATCCATATAAAGAAAAAATAAAGGAAAATCAAGACTTTCCTGGCCACAACCAAGGAGTGCAACGAAATTCAAAAATCATCACACAGGCCGATTCTTCCGCTTTCGGCGTCAGCGCAAGTGAATCCTACATCAAAGCGAAATTGGAATCTAGAGTTTATATGCGGACATTTCGAAAAAAAGGTAACTGTAAAGTAAAAGGAGACAGCTAAAAGAAAATCTTGACCTACCCCTTAGTCAAATTATGTTTGCTAACATAATTTGGGTTTGGTGCCTTCGTGGTGAGTTTTAGGTTATTTTTAAACTAAGATTAAGTATAAAAATAACCGGAGCGCTGGACAGCTGTTGAGGAACTCTCAACAATCTCTTAGCCTTTTACATCGGAAAAGTTTGGGATAAAACTAAAAGACAAAAACAATTGGCAAACATCAATAGAAAATGGCATTTTTAATACAAAATTGAAACTTTTTTGACCAAAAGTATATGAAAATAGCATGGGAAACCTGCCCTGTGGCACGAATTGAATATATTTGTCATAAAGAAAACAAAACACGACCATAACGCACTGAACAAATACACAAAAAGGCCCAATAACACTGCATAACATATTGTAACTTTTTTCATGCTTCGGAAAAGAAAAGTACATTTTCTTATGCAACGGATGTTGCTAAATACGAAAATAAAAATAAAAATGATGAATTGGTTCGAGTTTAAGTGTAATCGATAGAGATGAGTGTTATGTAGTGTTGGCACTTAGATTCTTAAATTTCCTATTTGGTCTTTCAGTTAAGTAGTTATTGCTTCAGTTCTTTCATCCGATTATCTTGGTTCATATGTCGTTCACTTTAGAATTAATCAAGCTTGCAAACGGAACTATGAGCATGTGTACAAATGGTACAAGAAGAGGGAAATGTAAGGTAAAATTGGGAATTCCCCGTCCAGAAATCTTTTGTTAATGTAGCACCCCCTGGTACGGCCCCAACTAAAGGCACCCAAATATAACATACCTTTAAAACTACTGTAGTTTATATGTAATACATCTGTAAAGTTTTATTGTAATACCTACAATAGTTTTGACGGAAAAAATATTTCTCAGCTCTGCTAGACAATTCCAAATTTCACATAGGAAAACGTGAGATAACCATAAATCAAATGAATCCGAATAGTATTATCTATTTGAGTATTGTGACTTATACGTCTTTCTCTTCAGAATAAAATAGTGTTTCAAATTGTATCATGATAATATGTGTATGTGTGTGTGTTGTACTAGAAAAGGGGAAATTAGGGTAGAATTGGGAATTTTCCGTCCAACAACAGTCGGCAAGAGCAGAGTTGCTCCAGTAGTCCTGATATCATTTCTCCATCATAAATATAGCTTGAAATGGTTTCCCATGTTCATCAATGACTGCTCTGCAATTTTCGGGGAAGAGATCTATCTTTGAGTGCAACATATGCATTTGTAGTGATAGTTACACACTTTTGCTTGGTAGAAGGTATTAGGAACACCTCTACCTCTTTATAGTTCTGAGACCCCTCGTTTCCCAAAACATTCGTCATCATTTTTCGGAAAGAATCTCATGCAATCCTCTCCTCATTTTCTAACACTGCATCAAATTCAGGATCATTGAGAAGTTATCGAATTTGAGTGTAAGTTCAGCAATTTATGGAAGATTACGCAAATATATTTGAGGAATAGTTCTGATGCGTGTATGAATAAACGTCATTCATCGAGATTATCTTCTACTCATAAGACCAGTTAGGTCTACATTGTTACAACATAATATGTCACTTTCCCCTGAAAATACTGTTTAGGGATTCTGGCGTGTTCAAAACACGAACACGTTTTAAATTTGCAGAATAAGTTCCTCACTTCTTGAGTTTGGATGCCAGCAGTTCTGCGCAACTTTTTCAACCCTAGATAACTTAATTCAGGTTGAGTATCATATTGTGAATAGGGAACGATATTTTGGTTTTGTGAAGTTAGCATCGGTGGAAGACAATGAATCTGCAGCAGAATTTGACAATGTGGGTCGACATTGTTCGCCTTTTGCTCTTCATTGGGTGGAAAACTGGAGTAAGATACGGGAAGTGGAGAAAACTTTAGTTCTTCAGAGTGTGGCACAACGACGTACATCTCCAGGAATATTTGAATAAGTAGCAGTTCACTTGTTTTCTTTTCTGGATAGACCTCTAATTGGAAGAAGTATGCAAAAATAGCAGTTTGAAGTATGACCTGTCGGTTCTCTCCATATCATTGGAACTGTAAATGACACGCATGATCTTTTTCCGTGTAGCCAAACCCCCAAATTTGTAGAACAAGTATTACAACATATATGTGGTGCTCACTTCTTGTCTACATCTTCCACTTTACAGCCAAAGTGTACTAGTGATAGGCTTTCTTTTTGATAGGAGCGAAATTCCACTTTTCGCTTCACTTCGTTAGAAACAACAATTTGCTCTGCACTGCAAACATATTTACGCGATATGTTTCTGCTGATTGTAGATAAATAATAATAATAATAATAATAATAATAATAATAATAATAATAACACCCAATCACCCACCCAATATCTCACCACGACTATGTCCGAGATGGTAAATTACACTGGTCGGCAAAATGAAACTTTTTTTCGCTCCCACGAACCAAAATACGTGATTCCTATAATTTTCAAGCTTCTGAGTTCGAACCCGCAACTCGCTTCTCTCCAGGACGAACCAGGTTTCAGGGAGGAGAGGGGGCGTTTCAATATCCGCCAAAGATGCTATTCTCCACCCATAATAATTTGCACGTTATAATTTAAGTATCAATATTAATTATGCAGATAAAATAGCATAAAAATTTAGAGTTTAACACTTACGTGTCACTTGGTTTCCGTACTCCTATTGTAATTACTACAGGGTGTATCTCGTGTCACATTCTAACAGAAGTCTGCAAATATTCACACTCCATTTACCACTGTAACGCCTCTGCATGGTAGCTATTTGCTGGTGAAACCTTTCCGAGTGTTCGTCAGAGACTTCTCCCAAGTTGTACATTTTAGGGTAGAAGTCCAGGTGGCAATGCAGGAGTGTAACTTTAGGGACATATTACCTCCCATGTTTCGAAATGAAGTAATTAACGTGTCCATAATGTCTTTGTAATCAGATGACTTATGATTCCCTAAAAGTTACTGCATACTTCTCGAAAGGCCTCCCAAGCCATCTTTCCAGTTCATTAAGCTTAGAAGAAAATGTAGTATCCTTAAAAGTCTCTGATTTGAGGTCCTGTACAAACACCTTCTCTCACCTTGGCCTCGATGAGCTTTGGGGATACTTTTCTGAGATGATTAAATGCTTCACCATCCCGGTTCAGGGCCTTGACGAAGACCTTCATGAGCGCTAATTTAATATGAAGGGGTGGTAAGAATATTTTCTCCAGATCCACAAGACTTTCATTAGCCACGTTCATCTCCCCTAGGACCAGTTACTTTCTTGGCATCCATTTTGTGATGGTGTACTGATCTTTGGCTCGACTATCCCAATGACACAAGAAGCAGCAGTGCTTTGTGTAACATCCTTGTAAATCGGTGAGGATGACAATAAACTTAAGGTCAGCGCATTCAGACCACTGGAACTGTTCGTACTTTATTTTCTGCAACAGGTTTCGCATGTTTTCGTATGTTTCCTTCATATGTACAGCATGAGCAGTAGGGATGGCTTGCTTTTCATCGCCATTGTGTACAAACACTGCCTTGAGACTTATCCTAGAAGAATCTATTAATAGCCTCCCATCTTCACTGTTGTAGTTCAACTTTAGCTGAACCATAAGCGATGGAATGTCTTTGCAATACACCAAATCACCATCCTTTGTAGCAGTATGAATCTGTCGAATTGTTGCAAGTTCTCGGCATATTCCTTTAACACAAATGTCAATATTTTACGCAGAAATATTTTTCACTTACACTATGCACAGACACAGCATATCACCATCTTCTAACACGAAGATCAACTCGAAACTGAAATATTTGTTTCACGGGACAACGTGGTATATGTCTTGGCGCCCTTTTTCAACAATCTGTCTGTCGTCTAGACAAAAGGGAGCCGACGAATGATCGCAAGTTGATTACGAAACCTTTCTCTGTCAATAACGCCTAGGTTTTAATGTATGCAATGTGGAACGACAATAAATCTTTGGAACCCAAGAGGAGGGGGTACGTTTCCGGGGGGTCCTGTGCTAGAGAAAAGAATGTTCCTGGGATATAGCCTAGTAACAGTTCTTGGATTAAGATAAAAATTCAGAATTATGCACTCTAAACACCGAAGACACATATTAAATACGAAGAATACAATTTTTTGTCAACTATGGAAACAGCACCCCGCCAAAAAAAAAAAAAAAAAAAAACTTACGTGCTGCAACTTTGTCGATGAGATATTCGTAATCAGCTTCTCGACATCTATCCCTTACACCCTTTCACCCTTGTAAAAAATCAGAATTATACACTCCAAACAGACTTTTCTTCTTCCTAAAGGCTTCTTTCGTCATTCCTATCGTTCCTTTTATATCACGTTCGCACTTCATGTTATTACTAAGAATACTACCCAGATATCCAAAACTACTCACTTGTTCTATTTCCCCCCTCCTACTTTTATATTTGACACAGACCCCTTCGTTCCAATCACCATGGCTTTTGTCTTTCTAAGATTTATTTTCATCCCATATTCCTCAAAGCCTTTATCATTTTTTCTAACATTTTATTGATTCTCTTTTCAGATTTTGCAACAAGCACCATATCATCTACAAATCTTGTGCATGTAATGATTCTACCTCCTACCGAAATGTCATCATCATCATGTAAACTCTTTTTCACTCTAGATAGACATTAAGTAGGGTTGGCGAGAGGCTGCATCCTTGTCGATTTTCTTCGCAATTGCACTCTCTTCCGTCAGTTCTTCCCCTATCTTAACACTTACTTATTGGTTCATATATAAGTTTCTTATGATATTTCTATCTTTTCATTCCAACCCTATCTTCGTTAGAACTCCCGAGAACAATCCCCAATTCACTCGGTAAAAAGACTTTTTAGATCAATAAATATAACATACACCTCTTTCCCTTTTTCTATAAATCTTTCACCGATCACCCTTAATAATCGAATTGCACCTCTTGTGCCCTTGCCTCTTCTGAACCCGAACCGCTTCTCCTCAACTTCTTTATTTGTTCTTTCATATAACCTTCTGTTCAGTATTTGGAACAGAATTTTAGATGCATGAGATATGAGACTAATAGTTCTATAATCCTCACATCTCTTTGGGTTCGATTTCATAATCATCGGTACCATGATCGTTTTCAGAAAGTATTTTGGCCATTCTCCTGTTTCACATATTTCATTGCATAGTCGGAACAATTCTTTCTTTCCCTTGTCTCCTACATTTTTAATGAATTCGTGTGGTATGTTATCTATTCCGGCTGCCTTTCCATTTCTAATCTCGGATAATGCCTTTTCAAACTCATCACTAAGAATACTAAATCCTTTATCATCCTCGCCTACTACATTTTCTACTTCAACATTTATGCTACACGGTCTATCCCTACTCTCATATAAGTCTTCAACGTATTCTTTCCACCTTCTTGTGACCTCATATCTCTCTCTGACTACCTTCCCATTCTCATTTTCTACTGCCATCATAATACTCCCTTGTTTCCTCAAAAATTCCATAGATTTCACCTCCTTGTACATTTCCTCATAATTCCCAACTCTTTCTAATTCTTGTATGTCCCCGCAGTTTCTTTTGTAAAACTCTTCCCTCGCTCTGTCTGCTTCTCTTCGTAATACATTATTTAACTTTCTGTACATTTTTCTGCCCTCTTCTGTATCAACCTGTTTCCACACCTTCCTCAACCTCATTTTCTGCAACATCTTCTCTGTAACCCATGGTTTCTTAGCAGTTTTGTGTTCGCGGTAACCTACTGCTTCTTCTGCAGCCTGCTGTAAGCAACGTTTAATATGTTCCCACCGTGCGTTACTACCAGCATCTATTCTTCCCTCGTTTGAACATTTTTCTTCGAATCTTTTAACGAAAAGATTCCTTATTTCCTCGTTTTTCAACTTTTCAGTATTCAACACTTTGTTACCTACTTTTCTTCTGCCTACATTTTTCAGCAGAATATCTACTTCGGCCAGCACAAGATTAAGATCAGAGAAAATATCAGCCCTGGTAAGGGTCTTCTTGTTTTTTAAGCTATACCATTACCTGTCCTGAATCATAACATAATCTATCTGATATCTTCCGCCGTCTATTGGTGATTTCCATGTGTATCTTCTTCTCTTGTGCTGATTGAAGCAAGTGTTCCCAATTACTAGTGAATTCTGTCAATAGAAGTTCATCATTCCCACTCTTCTTTCATTTCTTTCGCCTAAACCATATTTGCCTGCGATACTACCTTCCTGTTTTTCTCCCAAAACTGCATTGAAATCTCCCATTAGAATTATGCATGCACCCTTCTTATCCCTATCTATAATTTCTTCTATTTTCTCATAATTTTACTCGACTTCAGTTGCATGCGAAGTCGTCGGTGCATATGTCTGTATCACCACTAGCTCTTTCGGGAACCTGGGTTTTTTGGGCTATTTTTTTTAGACTTTCAGTCAAGCAACTACTGCATCGTCACTCTTTATCCTAGGATCATGGCTCATATCTCATTTTCTTCAGAATGGAACTGGCTTTCAAATAGTTCCACATGCATGCTCATACCATATACCAAAAGAGGGAAAAGTGATGTCAAAAGGAAAATTTCGAGGGAAAAAGTTTTCACACTTTGGGCCCCTCTGGAACGGCCCTGTGTGAATGTAGAGATCTCAAAAAATCTGATAAATGGTACTTGGTATACTGAATGTGTGTGCCAAATTTCAAGGATCTATCTTGAATACTAAGGGCGGGAGAAATTTTATCAAGAATCCCCACAATGCCTCAAATTACCTTAAAACACCATGATCTCAGGTAAAAAAAAATCCTGAGACATCTCTATTTACCCTAGGACTATAATTCGTCAATCATTCTCTTCAGAATAGAACCGGTACCATTCACGTGTCTCCATCATGTATCTAAGGCGGGAAAATCACGACAAAAGGGATCTTTTGGTAAAAATATCCCTTATTTCAATTTTTTGCCCCTCTGGTTTTCCCCTGTCTTAACGCTGAAATCTGAACAATCTGATAAATACTACTAGATGGGCTGAATGTTTATGTAAAATTCCAGTTTTCCAGGTGTAAAAGTAAACCCGCCAAAAAATATATACCGAGAATGTCCCATTTTCCCGTATATAGGGGGATATTTTCTAGACATTCCCTGAGACGTCCCTAGCATCATGGTTTGCACATCATTCTCTTCAAAATGAAATTGCTTTTCAGGCAGTACCATTCACATGTCTCCATCATGTATCTAAGGCGGGAAAATTCTGAAGAAAGGGATTTTTTGGTAAAAATATCCCTTTTTTCAACTTTTTGCCCCTCTGGATTTCCCCTTTCTTAACGCAGAAATCTGAAAAAAATCTGGTGAATACTACTCGGTGGACTGAATGTTTGTGCAAAATTTCAATCTTCTACGTGCAAAAATAAGCCCGCCAAAGTTAATGAACATAGACCCGCCAAAAAATAATAAGAGAAAATATATATTTTAGAATTATGACGCATCACCTCCTATGTATCGACGCATGAAGGTGTGAAACCATACGTAAGATCTTAAGCAATGCCTCTGGACTTGAAAAACAAAAAAGAAAAAACCCGGACGAATATGCTCAAATAGGAGAGTTATAACGCAATGTACCATGAAACACCCGTATGGTACAAATTGTATCATAGGTTCTCCAAAGAGATAGATCCTTCGATTTCCCTTTAAGTTTTAACATCATAACTCTATAATTACTAAATTCTACTTTCACTATCTTCTCCTTTAAACGCTTTCCAAGAATTATTCCTACGCCATTATGACCGTCCTTTTCATTACCTGAGTAAAACATTTTATATCCTTCGCTGTTTAATACCACATAAAACGAACTTAATAAGTATTAGATTTGTAGAACGTTGCTAAGTAGTTCTGGCTACAGTGTTTGTTGCTCAAATACTAAGATTACTCGAGTACGAGGATTTTGTTGGCCCTGATATTAGAATAATCATATCCGACAATGACTTCATAAGTTCAGCGGTTTCAACTCAAAAAGAGGCTTGGGTTGCCTTTACTGTGGTCATCAAAACGTTTTTCTGAAACCGAGAGGACGCACAGTACAAGGAAATGGTTGAAATCATGGTGCTCGCATTCCGAAGGCTTGGTTGCTCCATGAGCTTAATAGTCGATTTTCTAAACTCCAACATTGACTACTGGAGCAGTGAGTGAAGATCAAGGGCGTTTTCATCAAGATATTAAACAAATTGAACGGCAGTATCAGGGGAATTGAAGTGTTACGATGAGGACAGACTACTGCTGGATGTTGTTTAGGGATATTCCTGGAGCCACCTACAAAAGGACAAGCTCCAAACGAAGCTTGACCTTTTAAAAAATATGATTTCACAAACAATCTGATTCAGGGTTTATTACTTTTTTCCTTAACGTGTTCGTGTTAATGTGAATTAATTTGTATTACACAGCTAATGATGTTTCTATAAATCGCATATTTGTGTTCGTATTTTTTTCAACAATGACCACCCGATTGTTCGAAATCCAGACGTCCCAGACAAAACTGTTGCCTTTCCAGGATTCAGCGTCCCCCAACTCATACGAATCAGTTAGCTAAACCGAAAAAACTTAGGATTGTTTTAGTTTTACAGACCTGTGTTGTGAATCACCAGTAAAGGAGAGTACCCATTCTCAAATATTAAGAGCGGGGGAATTTTCGTCGTTCAATCAACATTCGAAGTAATAATTGGCAAACAAGTTTCCATTTAAGTTTACTCCTATATTTTTCTTACAGAAAGAAGATGGTACAAAAGAGGTACGCAACGCTTAAGAAACAATAGTTTCAAATGAACCTGCATCATGATGAGAGTAATGGACTACAAATTTGGGTCAGTGTTAAATGAGTTGGATTCACCTCATTTGAAGTGTCCGTCTTGTTTGCAGCTTCCTCTGCCAAATTATGCAAAATTAATGTAGTAGAATAACTCTAGTCTCCCTTTCTGGGTCTTGAAATAGCTTGAACTCTACTTACGGAACTACAAACCACAACTTCAGAATTAAGAACCTGACTTTTAAGGAGTGCCTCGTTTTCCAAGAGCATTTGAAAACTTAAAATAACTAAGTCTTCTGTACATGGCTAAGTAAAACAAAAAGATCGATTTCAATATATGGTAGAGTAATGCTTAAAGCTTAAACTATTGAAAATACGAAATAAAAATAATGTTCACTGATCGTAATGGGCAAAATAAAGCTATGCCAGCGAAATGTAGTAACGTCCCATAAAGCTGTTACCGAACTATTCTCTAAGCTACAGTATATATACTGCTAGGATCCCCACATCATGACAAGAACACATGTCAACATTACACGTGCTTTGGTTTGGAACCAAGATAGCAGATTAGAAGCCGTCACGAAAATCTCCGAGGAACTTTGAAAGAAGACGGACCTCCCGGAAGAACCCGAAGAGGTCAGATAAAAGGCGGACCGTCGAGGGACCCAGCATCAGTCGATCAACTGATCGCTTAACTTTTACCTTCCTATGTCGCTTTGGACATGAAGCACCTCTTCCTTACCGTATGTCGTACTGGACTAGGGATCACATCTCAAACTTATAATCCAAATCTAACCTACAACCTGCCAAAGTGTTCTGGAAACTGCCATGAGCGGAAGGGGCTCCCGGAAAAACATTTAATATTCCTTCACTTTGTCATTAAGGAAGAGACATTGAATTAGAGACAGTTGTATTTACTATATTTTGTAATAAATCTCGGTGAAGGGAAAATCACCCGGTACATCATTTGACTCTACCTATAAAAATATCAAGCACCGGAATTTTCATCGGGGCAGTCTTTTTTCTTATTTTTTTATCTAAGCACTGACAAGGTTAGTATGAAAATTCAACTATATTTGATATCTGCCCTCCCTCCCTCTATTCTTGCGTTCGTGAGTGCAATTTATATCTTAAACTAGATCTGGAAAACGAACATACAGATCAGGAGAACGTAACACAAATATGACAGAGGGAACATCTAATATATCCTTTAACATGCCACACTTAACGAAATATGCGCGACACATGCACAAAAACCGGAGAGGTGTCTCATGCTATTCAACCATATGACAACCATGCAGTCGTGGCCACCGGCTAAGAAGGAGGAAGTTCTACCCATATATTTACAAGATTCGGCATTAGATCTCGTATTACAGCTAAAAAATCAAAATCAATTTGATACGACGACCTATGGCAATTTAAAATTAAGCTAGTAGCATTAAGCTTCAAGCAATAAGGCAGTTACTACCAGAAGCGACGGAAGAGCATAAAATCCATCATCTACCATTGGGGTTGCAGAGGGAATTCCTTAATAAAATAACATTAGAAAGATTCGCAACGGCAGAGGCTCTACAAACTAAATTAAATACATTTGAAGCCACTAGTGACTTTTGAAGAAAACAGAGCATGCAAAGCCTTCGCAAAAATTGCACATGTTATACGGGCAGAATCATATACTTAACCCGCAGAATATATATTATGGCTTACCAACCGAACCAAAGTAAATATATTCTTTTCAACAGCTATATCACCATACCTATCCTGTACAAGCGCAACCTGTAATACAAACAATGAACAGCTATGAACCAGTATAACAACAACAAATTGACCCTTCCATTGCAATCTTTCAACCCAACCCTCAAGAATTTCAAATCGCAAGTCAAGAACCTAAGAACTTTCCCCACCACGAGCAAAATCCTCCACGAAGTGACCTCTCTACTTTGGCCACTAAAATGGCAGAATTATCGCTGGTGATAGTCCAGACGAATTACAGAAGTCAACCGAAAAATACGAATCAGGGAAACAGAAGGAAAAGTAACAAGTGTAAGAACAATCAGAAGGCTACGGAAGATCAAACTTTGGTGTGCGCGATATGCAGGAAGTGGAGGTATGGTGCATCTACTTGCTACAAGAGTAAAAAACGGATAAGGCAGCCCCTTGGCAAGGGAGGCGAACGCGATCATCACTCGGAACAGGGAGACCAAAGAGAAACTGGCAAAAATACCAATTGGCACAAAGATGGGAAAATATTACAATAGGGGACGAAAAAGAACAGGTGGCATTTAACAATTAAAGCTAAATCAGCCCCTCAGAATGTGATCATTGATACAGGAAGTACGGTGTCCCTCTGCCCAGCCGAAGCTGTACCCCCTGGGACAAGTCTCGTTCCATTGCAGACAATAATAAAAGCAATTTCAAGAAATAATATTCGTTTGAACGAAATCGCATTGATAAAATTTAAAATAGGGCAAACAACATTTACTCATTACTTTAGAGTATTTGAAAAGACAATGCCAATAATTATAGGAATCGACATTCTCCAAGGTTCGCATTCCACAATCGATTCAAACAAGAATTCAATTTTATTTTTCAAACGTCCAAGGGAGCCACAACTACAAGGTCAAAGCAGAGAAAATACACTGTCAACTTTTACTACTCAGATAGTATCACAGACAGACCACAACTATTTATACCCGACTAAGCAAATACCTTAACCTCCACGTTCGCTTACATTAATACAAGTGGCAGGAAAGAAAAAGTAGCTCTCAAAGAATTCGTGTATGTATCATTGCTTCCTGGAATTCGCGAGAAATATTGGTTATATGCCCTCGATCAGAGGATAGAAGTAAGCAAATTAACAATTCTAATTTCAAAGCCCAATAGTAATAGGGCCACTTTAAAAAAGAATACACCAGTGGCGGTTCTTGAGGAGGGGCTCGAAGTATTTTTTAACGTACTAAAAGAACCAGATTTTTTGAAAAAGCATATCCGTTTGAGGCAAAAGAGGAAACAGATGAACGTCTAAAATACACAAAAACACTTTTTAATAAAGAGATTTTTGACATTAACCCCGACCTGGACGGAAAGCAAAACAAGCCGTTTATGACTTATTTAAATATAGAGACGTTTCTATATATGTCCCTGATGACATCAGATATTTTAGAGGATATGTTAATAAAATTAGGATTTCTAAGTCTGCAGTATTCCACGACCGTTTCCCATTTATTCCACTACATATCAGAATCCAAGTAGATAAACAAATTCATGACTTTATCAAGGCAAAAATAATCAGGCCTACTTCCAATAATCAATTCTCATCTCCACTTCTTGTTCCCAAGAAGCAAAACACGAAGGAATTTCGAACAGTTCTCAATCTGCAGAAATGTAACAGTTATAGAAAGTCTTTGTCTGTACCAGGGGGCGCGATGGCTCAGTGGTAGAGCGTTCACCTCTGGTGCTTGGGGTCCCGGGTTTGATCCCAGCCCCCGCCAAGTGAACCTTGTGGTGGACAAGCACCGTGCTCGTGGGTTTTCTCGGGGTTCTCCCGTTTCCTCCCACTTTCTTCATTCCACCATTTCACTCATCTCTCATCATCACCGTCTCCTTTAGCCTAACCGGCATAATCGTGGGACGTAAAACTCAAAGATTTCATTTCTTTGTCTGTACCAATTCAATCAACAGAGGTCGTTCTAAACTCTAGAAAGGAAAAACCTTCATTAGAACTGTCGATCTTCCGAATTCCTACTTCCAAATCATATTGCATCCTAAAGGTGGTAAATTACTTTCGAGCTCAATCATAGTAGAAAATCATACTAATTTTTGAGGTGTATGATGGGTCACCGTACCTGAAGCCAAAGTTTGTTCCTTGCTACCAAACCGAAATACAAGTTTTGCCGATGACCGTGTCACTAGATCTTGTATATTTTTCCACAGAAGCTGCAGGATTTTGAATTATTATTTCAGAAGCTTAGGAGACACGATTTTCGGACATCAACCAAAAAGACACATATAGTTCATACTAGTAGCCACTGAAATAGCTACACGATATGTGATCGCAATAACAGTAGACGCGGAAAATATAGATACATTTTTGGAAGAGGATATAATCTTAAATTTGCAGTTTTTATGTCGCTGTATTGGGACTGACATCCAGTACATGCAGCGACTCGTTTCCAAATTTAGCACAAAAGTACGATTTCGCCTATAAGTACTCACCCGCATATAGTGATGCCTTCATAGGATTAGTACAAGAGACCAAAAAAGTCATAGAGAATTGTCTTAAATTTTTCGTACAAAAACACCATACAGACTGCGAATGATAGTTGCCGCATGTTATTTTTGGCATTAATACTTACGTAGAAGGAGGGACCAAAATTCAGCAACCTTCTTATTGTTTGGTTACGAACTAGCATCCCGACAGAATCTACGCTCGAATGAAGACAACATATACAGATTGACAGAGATAAACTAGCGACCATCAGGAACAAAGTACGAAGTAACCTGGAACAGGTATATAACAGACAAAAGCAGTTTTATGATAAGCACCATAGACAGACAACTTATACTCCAGGGGAACTTGTTTTGGTATGATATCCCACAAGAAATATTGGTTTACCTGAAAATTTTACAGTTCACTATGAAGGCCCGGAACGAATCTTGGAGAAGCTTAATTCAAATTTATATCGACTCGAATTACCACCTAAATTCAAGGACAGAATTCAAGAAATTGTTGTATACCCTTTAAAGCTATTATACGAGAACCGAACAGAGAGAACATAAAATTAAGAAGAGAGAGGCAGAAATTCAAGAAGAAGAATAACATTCCGTGAGCTTACCTGGAGAAGAAGGCTCCACAACAGAAGAAACGAAAAAATAAACAACAAAAGATGCACAGACATAAATCCTTGACTTGCGAGGTCGAAATACAACACTTTCTTGGTTCTCGCATCGCGTCTTGAATACAAACGTACATGAATGCTTATTAGTTCATATCTTCGCCTTATGCAGGATGTTCATAAAATCAGATAACAATATACAGAGTGATGAAAAATTCATATTCTCTATTTTTTTCCTTTTTTAAAAAGAAAAGTTTCCAAATTCTAAAACCGATTCTTCTCCTTTCATTCGTTATAATAATAATTAATTTGTGCCTCATCTTTCATAAGCCCAGTTCCAAACAAAACTTAAATAATTGGCTAAACATAACTTCACTATTAGAAATACTAAATTCATTGGCGCCTATTAATACTACGAAAGTGAGACTCCACCGATATTGACTACTCACACCGGATGTGACATACCTATAGAGATCAAACTTTAACAAATTGGTATATGTTTATTAATCACAATCATATCACTTCTGTTGGAATTGATAAACTGCTTTGATTCTGCTTAGCAGGGACGAAACTAAAAGTGTTATTACCATTATATGTATATTTCGCGACAAGTGTTCTTCTAGTGATTTTTCATTATTTTATACTCCTCAAAATGTTTTGTAGTGTCTAAACACTATTTCCAAGTGTGTCAGTGTTGTACAGTTACGTTTCACTTATAGCAATGGTGTATTTTTTTCTCAAAATAATCTTCCAGATTAATTTTTCCAGTGTGAGGGGTGCAAGGATCCCCATATCATGATAAGAGCACATGTCAACAGAACTCGTGCTATGGTTTGAAAACAGAATAACAGGTGAGAAGCCGACACGAAAAACTCCGAGGAATGCCGAAAGAAAACGGGCCTCCGGGAAGGACCCGAAGAGGACATATAAAAGGCGGACCACCGAGGGACCCAACATCAGTAGACCAACTGATCGCCTAACCTTTACCTTCCTATGTCGCTTTGGACAAGGAGCACTTCTTCCTTACCGTATGTCGCACTGGACTAGAGAACACATATTAAACTTATAATTCAAATCTAACCTACAACCTACCTAAGTGTTCTGGAAAGTGTCGTGAGTGGTAGGGGCACCCGGCAAAACATTTAATATTCCTTCACTTGGTCATCGAGGAAGAGACATTAAATTGGAGACACTTGTATTTATTATATTTTCCAATAAGACTTTGTGAAGGGAAAATCACTCGGTATATTATTTGACTCTACCTATAAAGACATTGAGATATATATATATGTCGGTAATTTTTAGTAATACTATGTTAGATTTAACACTATTAGATCTTTAACGATGTGTACATGAGTATTCTTTATAATTGATTTTAGGTTCCCTTATAATGCAATATTAACTACAATGGCTACATTTCCTAAGGTGAGATTTAAACGTGATGTTATGTTTGGAGATCTTGAGATGTTAGGTAAGTAAACAATTTTGTGAATTTATACAATAAATTGAAGAATAGTTGCTATAGTTACAATTTAATGGAAACTATTTATTTATAATATCCTTACCATTCGCCAAATACTCGAACAGAAGTGGGAATACAATACCCCGGTACATCAACTATTTATTGATTTTAGAAAGGCTTACGACTCGGTTAGGAGAGAAACATTATACAACGTTCTTACAGAACTTGGAATACCGAGAAAGCTAATTAGATTAATTAAGATATGTTTAAGTGAATCCCAAAGTAAAGTCCGGGTATGAAAATTTTTGTCCACGAGCTTTTACGTCGAAAATGGCCTGAAACAAGGAGATGCGTTGTCGCCATTATTATTTAACTTTGTGCTGGAATACGCCATAAGGAAAATCAAAGATAGCAACCAGGGCCTAGAGTTGAACGGCATTCACCAGGTTATGGCATATGCTGATGATGTAAATTTAATAGGGGATGATAGGAGAACAGTAGAAATAAATGCAGAGATCTTATTAAACGCTTGCAGGGACATGGGTTTAGAAGTAAATGCAGAGAAAACTAAATACATGGAAGTGCGTCGGGACCGTAATACGGCAAATTGTGGAGGCGTTAAAATATTAAATAATGCTTTTGATAAAGTAGATACTTTCAAATATTTAGGATCAATATTAACAGACGAAAATCATATTCACGAAGAAATTAAATGTCGACTAAAAGCAGGGAATTCGTGTTACTATTCGGTTCAAAATCTCTTGTCGTCGCGAATTCTGTCGAGGAATTTGAAGCTTAAAATATATAAAACGATAATCATGCCTGTTGTTCTGTATGGTTGCGAAACATGGTCGCTTACTCTGAGGGAAGAACATAGACTGAAAGTATTTGAGAACAGGATCCTGAAAAGAATATTCGGACCCAAGAGGAACGAGAATGGGGAATGGCGGAAGCTTCATAACGAGGAACTACATAGTTTATACGGTTTACCCAACATTGTTAGGGTCGTCAAGTCTAGGAGGCTTAGGTGGGCAGGTCATGTAGCTAGAATGGAAGAAAGTAGAAACGCTTTCAAAGTCTTGACTGGTAGACCCATAGGAAAACGACCATTAGGGAGACCTAGGCGCAGATGGGAGAACAATATTAAGATGGATCTCGCAGAGATAGGAATACAAAGTAGAAACTGGATGCAATTAGCTAAGGATAGAAGTCAGTGGAGAGCTTTTGTGAACGCGGCACTGAACCTCCGGGTTCCATAGGCCATAGAGTTAGTTAGTTTTAGTTAGTTAGTTAATATCCTTAGAGCATATAAAAAATAAAATTTTCATTTTAATATAAAAGAACTGTAATTATGATGATATTATATTTTTATTTGGAGTGGCGATAGGAGAGAAAAGCGCATGGTGATCATAAAAGAACGAATTCGATATTATAGCAGATTTACACGTTGTCTGACCCTTATATGTCAAGAAAATGATTTTTTTTATTTTAAATATGTGTATAACCCTTTGTACCAATGTATTTGTATCGAATGTTAAAATCAGATTTTCGTACAGTTAGGTAAAAAGCTTCCTATCCTCACAAATATGAATAGTTTGCTGAAAGCTTGAGTTAAGAAGAGAATGCAATTTTCCCTGAAACCTTATACTATCGCGTTAGTTATTTTCCGAGAGTAGATAAGTAAGAGTAATATATTGCTGCAGTAAGTTGCTGTCTGAGGTATTTCTAAAACGACAAAATTTCAATAAATATATGTTCTCTTAATGGATCCATTTGTTCTAAAATTCAATATGAAATAGTTCATTTTTTCGAAGGATTGCATTATAAAAGATTGAGCCCAGTTCCTTTTTTATAATTCTGAACTAATAATATCATTAATAGATATAAAACCTCGATAAATCATTACTCATTGAACAAGGTAAAAAAGGAAATTTACTCTTATGCGAGTTTCCTTTTGATCAATTTCCTGAAAACTGACAAAGACGATTTTATCAACAATTAACAAATACATGTTTCGTTAATAAACTAATAATATTGCATAGTTCCTTTATGAAGGACTAATCAACAAAAAAAGGTATACTATTAGAGTGTAGGTCAATTTAAATAATTCTCTAATAAACGATTAAAACGATTTTGTTCATCTTTAATACATATAATTTTGGGTAATAGCCCTATAATATTAAAAGACTTACTTGTTATGTAACTATCCATAGAAATTGGTTACTCTTAAGAATGTATCATCGTTGCTTTTTACTTTAGTTTCTAGAAATATTGTACACGCAGTTGTATTGATACAACAAAAATGAATAGCTGAACACTACAACCCAACATAGGACGTGAATCATTTGTCATGAAAAAATAGCAAGTGTTCTTTGGTGTTTCGTAGTCGTTGGGAAGGGGAAAGGGTTTACCGAAAATGATTTTCATTTTGTTTGCCATTCACAAGCAAAATCGATAGGAAAAGTTATGTCCGATTCCACGTACCTCTTACCTAATACGCTTTGATACGTATGAACCTGTATTATATAATTCAATTAAACCACATAAATGCAATTTTACAGAATAACAATATTTTAATACAAAGAATATTTTATTATTACTACTTTCGTGGATTCACCTTATATATATATATATATATATATATATATATATATATATATATATATATATATATATATGCGTGTGTGTGTGTGGATGAGTGAATTTGTTAATTGTTCGTTCCAGAATTTTTCATTTGGTCCTAGTTTATTTTATTTCTGACTAAATATGTGCAAGTACAACAATATGAACATTTTCGATCATGTTTGAGTCCAAATAAGGCTTACGTTCTTAAAATGAGTAAATATGTATCGTGACTTTTTTTACAATTTAGGAAGCAAGCAAATTCTTTCTTCACACAATTTTCAAAATATCAATTTCACGTTTGGTGCATAACTGTGTTGAAAGGATTATTACACATAATGTAGGTAAACATTTTGTTGATAAGGTCTGATGATCATTTAGATATTACACAGTTCGAAGTTTCGATCAACAAAAACTCTATGGTCAGACATTGTATATTAATCATTGTAAAACAATGAAATTTCAGAGAAATGACCTTCCTTGGTACAGTTTTTCTTCAATTATCGATATAGAGGAAGATAAGAAATTATTAGAATGAGTGTTATACAGTAGTACTGTGTCACCGTTGGCCCAAGTGAATAAGCATTTTTTTGTTATGTCATAAGTCAAAAACTCAATGCCATTGGCAAGGGATGAATGACTTAGGTGTACCTAGGATGAGCCATATATGTTTTGGCAGGGGTATATTTTCTCACCTCTAATTTTTGGCAGGGGTACATTGACCCACCCCTTAAATTTTGAAAATTGTCCAATTTAAATATTTTGTATAGTATTATACTACTTGAATATGTATATAGGGCTGGAAGGTCCATCTCGTTGCATTTTACTGTTAAAAAATTGCCAAAATTTAGTACGGCCATATGTTCAGTTATTGAACCATTTTCTTTTCTTTTATGAGGTTCTATAACCTTACATGCTTATATGGACATATACAGAGGTCTATTCTTATTCTTAATATATAGATACATTGAAAGTTTAGGAGTGGTACATCGACCCAATCCTTGAAGTTTAGATATTGTCCAATTCAAAAAAGTGGCATAATAGTAGAGGACCCTAATAAAAACCTTTATAAATTTCATTCCATTTGCTGTTTAAAAAATATCAAAAATGGAAATTTTGTAAGTAATTGACCCCTTTTGATAAGAATTTAACACGTTATATAGATGTGTACCGAGGTTCATTTTCTTTAAAGTACATGTACAATTGTATGCTTTCTTTTTGAGTTTTGTTGAGGTACATAGGACCGCCTTTTAAATTTGAGAATAGCCAAATAAACTTTGGTTAAAGTAGTCTAGGACCCATTAGAAATTTTGGCGTCTATCTTATTCTCTCTTATCGGCATGAAAATGGACAATCATTCAAATTTCGAAAGATATTGACCTATTTTATCTTTTTGATGCAGTTGTATTACTGAATGAATATCGGTTTATTACTTTCATAAGATACATTAGAATTGTGCACCAATCTTAAATTTTGGGAGGGTTGCATTAGTTTTTTATTACGTTTGGAGAATTGTCAAATCAATAATTGATAATTGTTCTTAGAATATGAATATAAAAATTGGGTGATTTCGGTAAATCACTGTCAAATATTAATATGATCAAGTGGTCGGTTATTGGCCTATGGTGGGATTATGGGTCCATGGTATTTGTAGATTGACACTTTCATTTTAAATTTGTAGGATCGCTCGCTTAAATTTGAGAATTGTCAAAGTGAAATAACGTAATATACATTTTATTAGTCTTGAAGTTCCCCGCCTATGGGTAAACGAATTACCAAAATATAAACGTAAGCAATACGTTGAACAACGTGGAGAGCGTTATTGCTGGTGCACAGGAACTCATTTCCTTTAATGTTGCTTATCAATTTTTTGCGTTACTCCCTAAATTTGAGAGTTACCATATAACACGTTTCTAGATCACAGTTGACTGTGCTTATTTCTTTATAAGGTAAACAATTGCCGGAGATTATTGACCTAATTGAGTGCCAACAACATACAATCATACGGTTAAATCTATAAATTAGTTATATTGATGCACTTCGGGAGAGGTACGTGAGATCATTCTTTAAAGTTGGCATTTGTGATAAACAAAATTTAAGTATGACGCGCCAAATTTGAATGATGTCCTTCACGTTCAACACTCGGTTAATATGAAATAATACTTTCAACTTCAGTCACAACTTATAGTCTAAGATTATTGGTGGAGCGATATCTTTACTGAAGTCTGATTTGAATATTACTTTTGATTTTAAATTATGGACTTGAAATTTGAAAGATAACCATATTGAATCTTAGAGTTGTGTAGTGTAAAGGCAATGCTTCAACGCATGATACCTGATATGCTGCAACACTTAAATTTAGTCACAACTAACTCTCTAAAGTGATCTAATCTGATTGGCTAATCACTGACACAAGTTAGTGTGGTTGCAATTTGAATGCTTTATCACTATCTTTCATCAATTTGACTAGATGATGACCTTCAAATCGTTGTGATTAGCTGATCACTATCTTTCATGCAATCTTATTGGTTCATGATTTTCAAATCTTTGCTGCAGTTAGTTTTAAGTTTTGTTTAACATTTATCGATTACTGTTTAATTATTTATTTAACAATTTTTTGAAACGTTGTAGTTTGTAAATTTTAGTTTGAACCTTTTCGTTGGTTGTGCATTCACAAATAAATGTGACCAAAATCGTTAGCTTGTTAATCGAACAGTTAAACACCGATAATTTTGACGGTTAACCGTGAGACATGCTATTTTGTTTGAAAATGTTATGAAAAATTATTACCTTCAGAAGTTTTGTTTGAAAATTTTTACATTCAAAATTTTTGTTTCAAATTTTGTGTTTGAAAATTTTGTTTCAAAATTGCAATTTCAATTTGTTTGAAACTTTTGATTTCAATATTTTGTTTGAAAATTTTGTTAAAAAAATTTTTCGTTTCAAAATCTTGTTTGAAACTTTATTTGAAAAATTTTCGTTTGAAGTTTTGTTTAAGAATTTTAGTTTCAAACTTTTGATTGAAAACATTTTTATTTCAAAATGTTGTTTGAGATTTTTTAAGTTTGTAAATTCTTGCACTCATTGGTAAAGTACCGTTTCGAAAAGAATTGGATCTGTTTACAACAGAAGCATCTGGCAAAACTTTTTTCATTATGATGCAATAGTACATGTCAGAACATGATATTTGCTTGAGGTTGTACTTGAAATGACAAACACAAATGATCATTTTATCATTTTATTACATTGCACATACATCCATACCAGATAAAGGATCTGGATATTGCTAATACATTGTATTTTGTACTTCTTGTAATATTTTTCTCTTACCGTATTATCTTAATTCCAATTGATGTCTTTTAAAGTTTATTACAATATCGATACGTATAAACTCAATGTCCATATGGTCACAAATAAACCGTTGACCAATACAGGTAAGCACACACGGACGGTGTTGACAACCATCACATCATCTATACACGTTATACATTAGGCACAACACTGTTTTAAAAATAGTGCTTTGTGAGGAATACACATTTTTCGCCGCACACTTCCACTGAATGTTTTACAGACTGAAATAAATTGATGAATTTGGTTCATTCCGTTTGTGTAAGTACACCATGTTATGACCTACACGGAATGTACTCTTGTAACAATACCGTTTTCTCCTCGAGGACTGTACGTAGCACTACTTCATGAGGTGAGCCTCATGTTTTGACTATAGTCACATTTAGCTCATATAATCATTCATTTCTTCGATTCGTGTATATATTTCCCATTCTTTACCAAATTTGAAACCAGAAAGTGGCTCATATATTTTAAGTTTTCTTAAAATTATGTACATGTGTTGTGGTATCCTAACATAGCACTGTGGTATCCTATCCTAACAATGACACCTAGATTCAGTGTCATTGTTAGTAAGCATATGAACTTCACCATCAAAGAGAAAAGAGAAGAAAGAAAATAATGTCAATTTTTTTAAATTATTTCTGTAAAAGGCCCCCTAATATCAACTTCAAATTTTCAAAATAAGTAGATCTAGAATTCTTTTTTATCATATTTAAAAACTAGGAGGGTGTTTCTTGATGTGTTGAAGGAAAACATCAAGTCTCCTATTATTTAATTTTTCTAGTAATTCGACTTACATGGCTAAGTATGTCTTTTTTACAATAGTTGCTGGCTCTTGTGAGAAGATAAAAAAAGCAAGTAGAACCCCTTCCTTAAATGTAATTTATAAAGTTACTTTTAAACAAAATGTCCCTATTACGTAGCCTATATAGTCCAGATTGATTTAACAAAAAACACTGAACAATAGTGAACTATCGTTAGATAATACACAAACACAGTATTGCAACGAAAATATGAACTAATTAAGGCCACAGGTAGTTCGGATTTTCAAATTATTCGGATACTCGAAAATGGCCACGAAAATGCCATTTAGTCTTAAATATACTGTACGGTATGCTCTTTATTATCGATACAGTGCTTATACAGTATATACAGTAATAACAACATCGTAACTAAGACTATTTGCATTTAATGTTTCTGAATAGCCTGTTCGTACACTAAATTACACTCTTCTTATGGCTCATACTTAAAAATTAGTCTTAAGGGAAAATAAAAATATGTATGACAAAAACTCAATTACTGTACTGTCACTAGTTTCTAGGGACTGCGCTCGAAGTTTTGACGTCTGGATTATCGACGTCATACTGTTTACATGTTTGGTTGATTGTAAGCAATTTGAAACATTGGTCCTATGATCTCTTATCCCCAATTTCGGAGAAGCTCTTCTCAGTAGCTTGAATTTCTTCTTCAGAAACGCTGTAATATCTGCCAGTACCATTTGAAATACTGGGTACTCCAATATTAATGATGCATTTTCTTTAGGAATCCAGCATGTGTCAGTTGTTTTTGGCGATAAAAATATTTTCTTGGAAACATAGGGATGAAGGTAATTCACATTAGTCACGATGTTATTGTGAATTCTCAATAATTTTCCAATTCACAATTTCACATCAGAAATTCACGCAATAAATTGGTCCCATAAAAATATTAATGTCTTTCAATACTGCTCAAGTATTTAGAGTGAATGAGATACAAGTCTTTGAAGAAGATGCACGACTGACTTCAAGTTTCAACAGGCTGATATGTTCCTAATGAATAATTTCACGCATCGCTTGCAACATTAGGCTCTTACAATCTCCTTTGAAGTATTGGGCTAAGGTTTCCAACATATTCCGGTGTAAAGAGGTGTTTGGTTATAGTTTGACGTTGGTTGTAGTTTGACAAAGTTCGAAGAATTCGGCAACTGTAACAATTCGGTCATCCAGTGGACTCTATAAACGAGCATGTTTCGCTAGACATTTCAGCGTCTCAAATATGTCATCGGAACACTTTTGTCGTTACTTGTGCCAAAATAGTTCCACTCACAAGTGAGTACAAAATCACTCATGCAGGCAAAAGTTGAAAGTTTTTCTACAGTCTTTATATCAGGCTTCTGCCCTATCTCTACAGTAGATAACGTGTTTATTCTGAGGAAAAACACCGTTAACATAATTCAAAATAATAACTTAGAAAACATAAATTGTAACAGTATCATGCTTTAACATATCATTGACACAACATAATGATACATTTGATAACAGAAGTTACAGGATCCCTTAGGATGTTGGATTTAAAAGATTAGAATGCTGCACAGTTTAGTAGAATGTTGGTCAAGTGCTACTCTTGAACTTAATCTTCAACAATACAGGAGTGGGATTCAGCAAAATCAACTATAAAGAAGCATGATTTGTCATCCAAAGTCTCTATTGAGTGTATTTGAAGTAGTTGCTCTGGGATTTGGCTAAGAAGTGGTGTTGCGCTAATTTGTCATTTTTTCCTACAAAAGTCTCAATGTAGTCGTCCGTTTCTCTAATGATTGTCTCAATTTGATTTCCAAAAATGTTTGAAGTTATATCTTCTGAATGAGTCAGTTCTTTTAATGCACGAACGAGATACCCAGTTGTTTCAAATGATTCGATTGTTTTCTTAGTCGTCCATGACTTTGGAACTAATTAAAGAATCTGAGTCTCTTTAGCAATGATTCTTGACGTTTCAAGTTTCTGTGACAGGGGGCCTTGGTGGTTCAGTAGTAGAGCGTTCACATCCGGTGCTTGGGGTCTCTGGTTCGTTCCCAGCTAGCGCCGTGTCAACTTTATGGTGGACAACCACCGTGTTCGTGGGTTTTCTCGGGGTTCTCGTCACACTTTCTTCATTCCACCATTTCACTAATCTCTCATCATCACTGTCTCACTTATTTTAACCGACATAACAGTGGGATGTAAAACTTAAAGATTTCATTTCTTTTTCAAATTTCTGACAACATTTATTTTTTCAATTACCTCAGTCTTGACAATTATAAACATTCTCAAAACGGAAAATTGGAAACCGTCATTGGAAAATTGGGAGTTTCGCGCAAAAAGTCTTCTCTCAACTTATCTACATTGTCATAATTGTTTTTTCTTTAACATACCAAAAGACGCGCTTCTATTTTTTTATATGTTAAAGAGGAATATCAGAGCTACTTATTTTGAAAATTTGAGGTTGGTGTTACGTGGATGTTTTCTCAGAAATAATTACCAAATTTTCACATTATTTTTTTCTTTTTTTCTGATTGATGGCAAAATTCATTTGCTAAACCCCACGTGAAAAGTTTATTAGTACAAGGCATTGAAAGCTACAAATTCTACAAATATTTTTAGTGACAATCATTTAAAAATGTTACAATATCTTCAGAGATCCTGTGGTTTCAGTATTTTAAGTCGAAGGCGGACTTTAGTGCTTTTTGCGCGAACTCCCCAAATTTCGAATGGATCCTACAGCAGTCCATTTTGAGGTAGAGGTGCAAAATTTGACAGGTGTGCTATGTTACAGTACCAGAAGATTTGCACAAAATTTTAAGAAATTCCAAAACACATGAGCCACTTTGATTTGTTGGTTTCAATTGGAATGGATATTTTGAGAGATTTCCGTCCTAGGGAAGGGTCAAAATCACACTAGCTGAAAATTCACTCTTTCAAACTTGATCTTCCTTTTGTGTGCTTTTGATTCTAAGACGGCGAATAGAAGATTTCACATTATACTGGAAGGGTCGCATCCCACACCTTTTAGTGTAATAGTCAAAACAAGAGCTGTTTTTTTGTCACTTAACTTTGCTACATCAAGGATTGCAGCTACATTACTGTCTAAAATATTCCTTCTCCCTCTTTTCTTTGAAGGTGGCTCACAAGATGAAACTATTTCTTCATGCATCGAACTACATTTACTTTTAATTTAACTATTTTGTCCACATGCCTCTAGTGGAATTGGTGGTAGTTCAAGAAGTAACCTTTTATTTTGTTCTTAACACTCTCCTATGTTTTCCAAACGTGCTTTTCTCTTTCTCTCTTGAATTTGCTTATTTCGTTACAAATTTCATATCAATATTTTCTATTTTATCGGGTCGTCTTTTTTTTCTTTGAGTGATCAGTAAATATTTATCTTCTTCTATATTTATCATATTGAGAATATTAGCGTGGGCAATATAAAGAAAAAGATCTTCCGGAGCTATCTTCCAATCTTCTTCTTTCTTCTTCAAACTTTCCTAGCGCTTGGGTTTGCTTTCTTTGCTTTTTTTCAGCTTTTGTCACTGGAAGAAAAGCTTTTCAATGTTATCAACTACATGTTTTTGAATTTGCTAGGAATGTTAGCCTTTCCCGAAATCTGAATCACATCATTGGCACCACAGTGAGCTGAACCCCATATATTTAAGTTTAATTCGTTTTTATAATGAAATACAACACTAAGAACTTTTATTTTACATGGTAACTTTGTATCATTCAGTGATGTGGAGATTTCATCAATAAGCAAAATATTTGTATAGGTTCTCGTTGCATTGGGTGATATCAATGAAAATAAGTAACTACTCCTGAGAAGTCCTGCTCGAGAATCGGAGTAACTACACCTGGAGTAATCTCCTCCCTCAATTTCGTATCAATAAAGCAAGCCACTACTCAGGTCTAGTCTGCTCCAGATTTATGAACGTTTACTCGCGCTTCCTCTGCACGTAGCACTGAGTCGTATCAATAAAAGAAGTGATTACTAATTTCTCCCATTCATCGCGCAGTCATTTCGTTGTTTTTAACCTATGGCGTGTATCTTAAAAGCCATGAAACAGGCAAGTAGCAACGATAGCTTCAATCAAAGTGCATTTGTGGATATTCTAAAAGAGTTGCCAGTGGTACTTTCAAAGTCACAGCTACCAGAAATAAACGAAGGAAGCCGAAATTTTGAAGGTAATTACAGTGAAATGAACGAAATATCAAATACATCTACAACTGAGACAAATTCAAAAGAGAATCTTTAATATTCAAGCGAGAATAAAACAAAAATAAAAAAGGAGAAAAAATAAAAAAAAACGGAAAAGAAGAAAGTAATATTGAAACCATGGGAATGAACCTATTTGAGCTGACGGATGTTGATTGGAATCCAGCAATATCAAGATTAACACGACAAGCGCATATCACGTGTTGTCCAAGGTCTTTGTAGATTGTTTGGCTTTAAGAACGAAATCAGACACTTGGCTCCTTTGTTTTCTTTTTAATAAAGTCCAGCCACCCACGTCATAACTCACGTCCATCTGATTGCGTTTTCCGTACCATACATGTCCCCTTTCGCCTTGACATAAACAAAATACATTCTCATGTATACACCCTTTCTAGCAACGTTGAGTTGAGTTGATTATTAGTTTAACTTCCTTTTCAGTAGCGTGCCTATATGAGACAGAACCCACTGATTAACGTGCAATCCAAACCACATGAGCTCCTGCCGGGAATCGAACGCGGGTCTCCTATGCCAAAGGCATGTACGCTAACCGCTTAGCCACGAAATAGCTCTTCCTATTAACGTATTACTCTCCAAAATACTAGGTTTCTTTAATGCCACTTGTGTATAGTCAAGTGCTCCGATAGCACCCGGAAATGTATATTGTTCTTGCCACTCTGCCTTTGCTGTTTGTATATTACGCACACTTCCGGAAACAATCCATTTTCAGGTAGTCATAGCCACACCAGAATCCCCTGACATTCCGACCTTGAATCCCGGATCACTCACGTAACGCAAGAAAACCAAGGGCACCGATTTCTCTGTAAATTGGAGGGGGGAGGGCATTCAGATGCAGAAGGTATATACGTCAGGATTTTAAGACAAATTGCACTCTAATTATGCCAAATATTGTATATTCATAAATACAATAGGGGCCCACATGAGCTTTGGGGGGCCCGGGTCCCCGGGCCCCCACAGGATCGGCGCCCTTGAAGAAAACCCGCATCTTTTCATAATTACGTAGTCCACCACCCCGAATTTCCGTTGATTCTCCTTTAAAAATGTTGTGCTAATTACTACATTTTCTTTCATAAACTTATAATGCTTTTTGTAATCTCCATTTCCAACATTTCTATGCAGTTTATTATTTTTTTCTACGTAGCAAAACAATCATATACTCTGCCATATTTCGCACGGAGTCACCTATTTAGCTTGCTCCACAAATTTGGAGAAGTTACTAGCATCACAGAGGAGTCTTTGATTTTTATTGATATCAAACGCGTAGTAGTTACTCGGCTCGAGAACAGTGGTGTGATTACTTCAAAAGGGCGGGGCTTCTCCGAGGTCAGCCGAGACGACTAGTGCTCAGTTCTCTTTTTATTGATACCAATGCTAGTAACTACTTCAAAATTGGGCGTAATGAGTAACTTCTCCGTTTTATTGATATCACCCATTGTCTGCTTAATGCTACTCGCCATTCTTATATATCTTAAAGACCAAACACCAAACAGCATAAAATTCTTTACTAACTTAGTTAACAAAACAGTCAAAGCACTTTTGTCCTAAAACCTAAAATGCTCTTCAGCTTTTAAATTCTGATAAACTTCAGTGCACTAAGCTAGGGAATAGTAATGAGATAAAATAGACTTTATCAAGGTACTGTAATGAGGAATAATAAGTTTTTGGAAACAATTTAATATATTGTCTGAAGGAATAACGTAGAGCGTACGTCTCTACATGAAACATTTCTGTCTCAACATGAACGCTGGTGTGAGTGTCCAATCATTCCCGTCGTTAATAATTACTTCTTTATAGGGCGGTATGTTCATTGTTATTAATCTTTGTTGTAAATATTAAAAATTAGCCACTGTTTAAAACAAAAATGCCAACGTTCAACTTTTGAAGGAAAATTATTCTACTGTCACATGAACCACAATACTGCATATGCATCTTCATTGATCTATGCCTCACAGCCTCCGTGTACTTGTATGGCTTTAACTTAAGCAGAGCAAAAGTATACTGTAACATAATTAAAGGCTATGTTCGAATTATTGTAGGCTGTAAAGTATTACAAACCTGAACGGGCCCACATCTATTTTGCACCCCTATGTAATTACGTTTCTACGCCCTAGACTTATTTAAATAACAAAATATTTGTTAATAGCTGCTCTTTTGATGCCTGCGTCATTCCTTTGCACCCACCACAACCCCGTAGGAATGCAACCTCGGCAGTCCAAGGGTGACGGCTAATCTGTTATAATGAATGTCGAGCACACTGTGCTGTCCTATTGCAGTAATTTCATTGATAATCAATGTCATTTTCGTGTTTACCAGTGTGATTAATTTAATAGAAATTCCATTAAAAATAAACCAAATATGATGAAATTTCAAAACATGGTAACGACCCCAAAAATGTTTTTTTTTTAATCTGAAAATTTACGGAAGTCTTTTTCTAAATAGTAGATCAAAATAAGATGGTGTCCAAGGGAAATTTTAAAAGTTAGTTTTTTAAGTGCCACCCTAATATTCATATACCGTAAACTGGGGTACTTTGCATGGCATTTTGCATTTTTCTATAATTACTGAGAAACTGTGTAGTCGCAAAGGTAGCTCAGTGCCAGATACGTAAATGGAATCATTACAATAGAAAATGACATAAATTGGCACATTTTTCAAAATATCTGTTTGAAAACGGCGAAAACGTACTACACAATTCGTTTGGTGGAATTTTAGTACAATTGTTTTTTCGAGATGGTTACAAGCCTATGTTTAACTATTCACCATGTACCGTAGAAGGGGGGAATTGGGAGATATGAGTTTGTCAACATTTTTTTCCTCACAGGTTATAGGTGTTATTTATAGTTATTTATGAACTTATTGTGTGCAGCAGATTGCTCTGCACATACTGTGGTACTGGTAAGCTTTTGGTACCTTTACTTTTGATGCTGCTCAAATTTGTGATCAGATTTCCACGTAATTACCCCCAAGAGGGTAATTGGGTACAAAATTATTAAAGCCATTGACGGCGCACATAAACCCGTGGGAGTGATTGGGTGTAAAAGAAGCTCAAGCTTTCATGTGGTATATATAACTTGTATTCCACTTAAAAGCTAATAGTTTTATGTAGTCTGGAAAGCAATTATACATGTTTTAAGCAAAACAAGGAGTAATTGATTTCTTAATTTCAAAGATATTTGAATGCCTTTCCAAGCTTTCCAGTTATTGTTTGTAGCACAGTACATTGTCCTGTGTAATTAATCCAAATATATATCACATACGAGACAAACTATAAAAGGTCAAACCTTCGGCCTAAAACGAAAAATATAGAAAAAACAAGAGAACAGGCTATTCAAACAAAGACAAGAGAAGGTAATAAGGTTTACACTAAATAACTATAAGTTATTACAGTAAAACATGTGTTAAAACTCTGGATTGACACACAGATCCTATTTACAGCTTCAACACTATTGGCATACGTAACAGCCATTGGAGGAATAAGTTGAAGAAGTAGATTAACTCTTTACGAGTGGTCCCGGGTTCGATTCCCCGTGGGACACTCAGTCGAAAAAAATGTAAAAACCTTTCCAGACCAGCCATTCTGTATGAGGTTTTCCTGGGTTTTCCTCATTCACTCCAGGCAAATACCGGGTTGGGACCTAACTTACATGTCCCGGGCTGCTTCCTAACGTCCCCGATCTTTTCTTCTTTCCCTTCCCTAGATAGAGTGCTTACCGAGGGACGTCATCCCTCGTACGTGACGAATTAAATTTACTTAGGTGCCGAAAGCCCAGAAATTTAAATCCTAAATCTGAAAAATAGATTAATAAGCAAAGTGCACTGTGAAACAATAGTGTACACCACAAAAGACAAACATTCAAATGATTTCTAAGCAAAACTTGTTCACATAAGGAAATCCACCCATTTACCCCCATATCATGCACCCAATTACCCCTTGAGTTAATTGGGAGGTACAAATTTTAACAAAGCACAACCAGAGAAAGCAACACTTAACAAGAAGGATAACCTATGCCGAAGAAGAAGACAGCAGAGGTGAAGCGAAGGAGTTGCAGGAGCAGAACGTGAGCACAAGGCCAGACACCGATGCACTGCTGGCGCTGTCAGTGCCACCGGTGTTCATCCAAAATGTTAACAGCAGATTTTCCGAACAAGACGTGTGTGCCATTATAGATGAGAGGATGGATCCCAGGGAATTCAGTGCAGTTGACGAGAAGGACTACTTTGGAGTATACTTCAAGTCAGCAGCAGCGAGAGAAATCTTTCTCAAGATCTTCTGGGCAGCTGAATTCGGTTCCCGTGCAATTTTCTATGAGAGAGGAAGCAGATGCCAAGATGACGGGGTGTCGCTGACGCCTATCACACCAAACCAGCACCGCAGCAAAGAGGGTTCCGGGCCTTATGAGGACCATCATCCCACAGCTCCAGAGTTATCCCAAGATGGGCTTAACATAGACAACCAAACACCTTTCCAAGCAGAAATCTCATGTGAGAAATCTGATAAAGAAGATCACCAGTTCCAGGTAGTTCAACGCAGAGGAAGAAAGAAGAAAAATCAAGAAGAGAAGACAACAGAAGCCGTGGCAAAAAATCTCACACAAGAAGGAACCAAAGTCTGAAAAGAGAAAACCAAACACACACAGGTGGAAACCAGTAACATACAGGTGAAAACCAAACCAACCAAGGTGGGAAACGTGACACAAGGACAAACCAAACTATCAGCCCCTTCTCAGGACCAGAACAAAACTTTAACTACCAATCAGCAGCCCAAAAGTAGCAGCCTACCAGAAGCCAGCCAAGAAAGAGAGAAGAACCAAATACCAAAATCTAACCAGAGGAAGAAGAAAATACACATGTTCACGTGTGTAATTAAAGGCTTTCCCACCACCAAGGATCTGAAAAGCCTGCAAGAAGAACTCCAGAAGCAAAACATACAGTTTAACAGCCTAAACAGGATTCAATCAAAAAATGGCCCAACTCCACTAGTGAGAATGTTCACAACAAACCCAGAAGACGTCAACAAGCTCATTATACAAGGCCTACAGACAGAATCAAAGACTTACAGAGTAGAACAATCAAGAAGCCAACCTCGACCATCACCCTGTTGGAATTGTTATGCATATGGGCACCGGAAGTTTCAATGCACCAGCGACAGAGTGTGCCACAGGTGTGGCCAAGCGCACAAAGACCCATGTAACATGGCAGTAAACAGGAACTCCTGTGCCACATGCAAAATAACTGGCCACAGAACAGGAAGTAGCGAATGTCCCATGAGACTGAAGGCTTCAACTCAAATCACGAAGCCAAAACTCATTACAGAAGAAAACTTTACGAAAACAGGCCCTTATCAGGGACAGACGAAAAACCACAAATCAAGTAGAGAAGGATGTCCTACAAAAACAAGACGAAACCCACAACTACATAACATCTGAAGCACTAGACGAAGCTATTAATAGAGCGACGCAACAAATAGTAACGTGGGTTACTTCAATATTAACGATGACGACACCACCAGCGAACAGACATAGAATCACCGATGCAATAGCTACAGCAACAAAAAAGATCTTCCACTTGACAATAAACACCATTTCAACAACAACCGGCGAACTGTATGTTACCAAACCTCAGATAGCCACTAGAAGCAGACAGAACGGGGGAAGCAGCGCCAAGTCCAAACCGACAGAGGGAAGAGAGGGACATTGATAAGTTGCGACCCCCGAAAACCGAAGACGACCAGGCGAGGCCAAGGACCAAGTTGCATGCTTAAAAATAACACAAAGACCCACTAACCAAACTTGACCACCAAACTACAGACAATTAACAAATTAGATTAAATCAGACCAAGCTTTTAAGTTAGATTAAATACAGACAGTAAAATAATAATTTTACATGGGTTTTTCCACCCTTTCTTAGTGTGGTTTACCATGTAAATAACTTGAGCATGTGCATGACCGATAAAGGGGGTTTTCCTGGACTCCATGTGTTTCCCAGGTTTTTCCCTCCTACTACCCAAGCCAATGGTGAGGTGAAAAATCTTCACGCGCTTTCCTATCTTCTATTTTACTCTTCTTTCTTTCTCTAACACACACTGCCCGGTAAATGTCTCAGGATAAAAACCGCGGCGCGACACCACAGACGACATGCTGCTTTAGATCTCTAACTGCATGTAGGAGGTGCACGTAGATATAGGTTGGTGCATCACTCAAGGGGGCGAGCTTTCTTGCTAAGGGGCCCTCTTTATTCTCTAATTTATTTCCGTATTTCCGTAACAAAATTTTAACTGCCTCCCATTGAGGATTCAAGATTTCTGCTCTTCACAGCACCATCCTTATGATGTTTTTAAGCAGCAATAAAAATCTTTTTAGGAACATTAATAGATGAGTAATTTATTGTGGTTCAAACCAAAATACACACAAACCTGAAACTCGGTTTCAAATATGTCAATTCTCAACCAAATCAGATTTTTGTCATTATTACACCCTCTGAAAATTCATCTAAGCTTATTTTTCTGATCAACATTTACAAACGCAAAATTTTGCTGAAACAAAATTCCATAAAATATACTGCAAAATGTATTGAGTTGCAAAATATAAATTTTTAAATAGTTTTCCGCCCAATTATCTCTCTGCCCAACTTCTCCCTTCTTCCCTTATTGAGGAAAAGATTAGAATATAAGTATGGTATTTTTTAACTTTAAGAATAAACAAAAGATAGGAAGAATAGTTATGCTTGAAAATTGAGAACATAATTGATTGAAACCCATCTTGAAATATATGAGAGCGATGTTGTCTGATATTGGCTGGTCCATCAATTGTCCAAAGCTACCGTACCTTATGTGATTTGTAATTAACATAGAATGTGGGACTCAACAGAAGCATTACCTCAAAACCATAACTGAGATTGACAATTTTGAAACATTCGGAATGTTTTCCGGATATCTGAAAACTCGTCGTATAATTAGATTTTTCCCAGGATTCAGAATGTGTGTAGCGTTTACTTCTTGTTAATAGAATGGAATTGTGGTAATATTGTACCATGTATATTTCTCTGGGTAACATTGTACGATGTATATCAATCTGTTGAAGTACAAATCAAAATGTCGCGGGACTACTTTGCATCAGCCATGACAAGGTGCAATTTAACCCCCTTATAATATAACACTTCATCAAAGTCATTCCTATCTTTCATACGTGTTTGCTCCTAAATGATTAATACATAATATTAACCAGCTTTAAATACAGAGGTAACACTTATATCATACAGATTAAAACGCTACCTTACATATTGCTTGTCAATGAAATTATACTACGAATTTCACTCTTTTCGAAAAGCTACGTTTTCTTTCCACGGACTTGTGCACACACTGTTACATCATTTCTTTTAAATCTCACTCTAGATTCAAGAATTAATTAGTAGTAAAAACTCGAAGATATTGCCCTTTTAAGACTAAAGGCCTAGTGTTCAAACGAAATTTAAGACAGAAGAGCCTATTGATGCAAAATTCCCCCACAAGTCTCAAAGTACCCCAGTTTACATTATATATATATATATATATATATATATATATATATATATATATATATATATATGAGTGATTAGATTTAAAACAAGTATTGTCTTACCTGTCACAAAAGTAAATGTACGCGTATTTTTCGAGTCTGGCATTCCTGCGCTATATCCATGGAGAGTATGAGAATTAAATCAATCTGAGGTGCAAAAAGAAAAGTCTAATCTGAATAAGACATTGCAGAGGGGCACAATCTCTGAACACGAATAGTGCATAGTTTAGAAAAAGGACGTCACCAAAAGAGAAAGCCAGAAACAGCTGCTAAACGAAGAAAAAAAGTAAAAATTGTGAAGTGGGAACATAAAACCTAAATACAACAAATACGCCGACAACTAAACATCAAGATGCCATGATGTTGGTGTAGTGGTTAAGGTGCTGGCTTACAAATGCAAAGCATGCAAGTTCGAATTCCAGGCAAGGTCGTTTTCAAGTTATTTTTTTAATAATACATACAGCTCATGACAAATGGTAAAAGAGGTCGTATTTAGTCTTTCGTAGCAATTATTATTGGTAAAGTTTAGTACTAATAATACTTTTTGTCTTTTGCGTATTGTTTTTATTCTTTTCTTCGTTTCGAAAGAGAAGAATATCCGAACAAATGCTACCAAAATTGCTCTTATTTTCAATGTATACGCCATTTGCAATTAGTAAAGAGTAAATTTGAACGTTCCGACGTAGCTGGAAAAAAGTAAAAATAAAAACAGAGAAGTGGAGGGGTTCGAATCCATACTCATGATTGTTAAAAGTACAATTTCTATATGCCACACATCTCGACCACGTTTCTACGTTAGCAAGTAAGAGGCTTGTGTTTAGGTTAGGCTGGTCAATACGTTTTGCAAAGAGGCCAGGTTTCGTTCTGACGCAGCACAGGTGCGAGAAGGGAGCAAAAAACATTTTCTCTCTCACTCTGTGTGTCTATTTATCTATCTATCTTTATATATATAACGCTATTTGTGAACGCCATAACCATCCTAATTTTCAGCGGATTGAGACGAAACTTGGCACAAACATTAATTGTTGAAATATCTTGATGAGTTCGCTAACCAGAATATTCAGGTGAAAATGTTCAAAATGGCGCCCTTCAAACTCTTAAAAAGTTCCAAGGGAACCAACTTTCGCCCATAAATAAGTATTCAGAAAGTTTGAATAACTTTTCCTTTTATACTGAAATATTTGTCTGTAGGGGCTTATCCCCTTTTACTGAAATATTGGACCCGATTAATCGCCAAATAAGGTTCACGCCCTTTCGCTACGGTCAGGATTTTTTTTTGCAGGAGGGGTGTTATTTTCGTATCAAAAAAGATGATTGCTTGTGATGACATGAAATTACACATTGAAAATGAAGTAACTTGTGAAACGTGTTATTTGAAAGAATAAATATAATAAATGTGCTTTCCCCTAACATAGAGAACTGTAAATCATGTATTTCGAGTTCGGATCGTGAATGGCGAGGAGTGTTATTTGATTTGATTTTTATTAACACATTGCAATGCAAATATAGGTAGGCAACATTAGTGATAAGTAAAATAATAACAATAATAATAATAATAATAATAATAATAATAATAATAATAATAATAATAATAATAATCATCATCATCATCATACGTGCTGTTTGTGACAAGAGGACTAGCTCAGGAGAGTATTGCTCCCGGAAGTATAAAAACACACTTCTGATTTTTTTTCGTTATCTGTCTTGCTACGTTGCATTCAAATAGCATAATATATATATACAGATAGATAGATAAATAGACATACAGAGTGAGAGAGGAAAAGTGTGTTGCTCCCTTCTCGCACCTGTGCTGCGTCAGAACGAAACCGGGCCTCTTTGCAAAACGTATTGACCAGCCTAACCTAAACACAAGCCTCTTACTTGCTAACGTAGAAACGTGGTCGAGATGTGTGGCATGTAGAAGTTGTATTTTAAATAATCATGAGTATAGATTCGAACCACTCCATTTCCATGTTTTTATTTTTACTTTTTCCAGCTACGTCGGAACGTTCAATTTTTATTCTTCACTAGTTGCAAATGGCGTATACATTGAAAATAAGAGGAATTTTGGTGGCATTTGTTCGGATATTCTTCTCTTTTGAAACGAAGAAAAGAATAAAAACAACACGCAAAAGACAAAAAGTATTATCAGTACTAATCATTACCAATAATAATTGCTACGAAAGACTAAATAGGACCTCTTTTACCATCTCCCATGAGCTGAATGTATTATTAACAAAGATTTTAAAAACGTCCTTGCCGGGTACTCGAACTTGCATGATTTGCATTTGTAAGCCAGCACCTTAACCACTACACCAACATCATGGCGTCTTAAGGTTTAGTTGTCGGCGTATTTCTTTTATTTATATTTTATGTTCCCACTTTGACAATTTTTACTCTTGTTTTCTTCGTTTAACAGCTGTTTCTGGCTTTCTCTTTCGATGTCGTCCTTTATTTACACTATGCACTATTCGTTTTCATAGCTTGTGCCCCTCTGCAATGTCTTATTCAGATTAGACTTTTCTTTTTGCCGCTCAGTAAGCATTTGATTGATTTAATTCTTATACTCTCTACGGATGGAGCGCAGGAATGCCAGACTCGAAAAATAGGTGTACATTTACTTTTCTGACATAATACGACGAAGGATGTGGTTTCCTAATTATACTGCAAACTCCTCTGAAGTTTAATTAATGTTGAAACCTCGTTAGTGAGTGAGAGTTTTTAAGAAACACATTTATAAATCAATATAAGAATAACCTACAGAAAGCTATTAAAATTACTTTATTATTATATTAGGAAAAAACTGAATACAACTCAGCAAAGGTTAAGCATTAAATCTTAACTATATAAAAACTACATGAGCTGATATAAGATATCGAGCACTTCATATAGAGATACAATGATTAAACTTGGCATAATTGTAGGTTTCCGAAACTAACCCATAGAAAAATTGCCAAAGTGAATATTTTTAATTTTTAGGTATGTAAAGAGAGGATGAATAATTCCCATATCTTATTTAAATTGACCTTTTTGACTTATAATCTAATATTTCGAGTACTTAGAATTGGAATAAAAGCCTGAAATTCGGCATTCTTGGACATTTTCACTAACTTTACCTAAGTTAATAATAAAAAAATTTAAAAAATCCAATTGTGGAGTGGTTTCATGAGGAACTGAAAAACCTTTCCCTGTTACTTATATGGGTCGTCTTCTACATTCCAAAAGGTTTATGCATTAGAGTTAGAATGATTAAATGTGACATGGCTGCTAAAGACCGTCTCCGTCGGGCACTGGCTAGCGGAGTATTCCCTAAAGAAACAGCTTATAACAATTCAGGTCAGACCTCATGTCTTTACCAAGCGTAAATTGATGGCAGTAAAATAAATCAAGTGATTTGACATGAGTAGCTTCACTAATTTCGAGACTTAGGGTTCGTTATACTTACTTTTGCACAAACATTTGTATATACGTGACTGGCGAGCCGACTATTCTTAAAGATTCGCTCACACATAAATAAAGAAGATAATATCAACTTAGACGAATTCTTATTTATTGAATAGATATACGTGTCTACGTACTAAACGGAAATATATTCATATTACACAAAATTTACACTTCACATACCGTGAATGCTTAAACAGAGGAAATTACACACAAAAACAGAATCTATGACATTGAGGAAGATAAAACGCTTAACATCACAAAATATACTTAGATACTTAAATGACAGATGAAAACACTAAGAACATAGCCCTTTTGTTATACCGTAATCACTTGCCATGAATCGCTACTCACACCTACAATTCACTTTCACTGCGTAGTTGGGGCAATGAGTGTCGGAATGGAGGGCACACTAACTCCTGATGAGGATTCGCAACTCAGAAAATGTTGCACCCAGAAGATAGTTATTGGAACATCACTTTGTTCGCTTTTCCGATTGGTACGGCAATTATGATTTCGCCACATACTTGACAACTCTTCGTAAATATCCTGTACTAATATGTAGGTAAATTTCTCCGTAAGAGATTTTTCGTTCCTTCTCCCAGTGATAAGCGGCGACTCCTCGCTTTTGCTAACACTCTGGAACATTCTGATCAGCATGCTTTGGGTTGGTAGTGTATTATGGAAATTAATAAGGGAAGTATCCAAGTTTGTATATTCATACATAATACAAATATAATGGTGGTAGATTTAAGAGCTCTTGGAACACATGTTTCACTTCTGTGGGAACGAAAACTCGAAGACGGCAAATAGACAAATGTTGCAGATTAAAGCTGAAGATTTCTCCAACGACTGATGAATTTTTCACCCTCGTTCTATATAAAACAGTTCTGTGGAAAAGATTGCACATTGGCACTCGTGTCGCTTAGTCATTTCGTCTGCGACTCATGCAGGCTACGAGCACTATCCCCATGGTAGGAAGGATGACGAAAGGTTAATGCGTGGGAAAGCAACATTCAACGTGCACTCACTCACACACTGTAACAATTTCATATCTAGAAAGATTTCCAACTCTAATAATTGTAGTTGTGAAAAATATATACACATGAGTGACAGTAGCGAAAACCATGGAAAAGTTTTCACTTAGGGGAAAAAGTTTGCTGTTTTAAATACTCTGTTAAGATGATAAGAGTTGAGTTGAGAAACAACAAGTGCTTTGTTTTGTCATCAGAAGCAATAAAAACTAGGGTACACCTGCAGTTAAAGAAAGGACTGAGTTTCACACCATCTTGGAAGCGTTCAGAACCAAGCAAAAAAAACTTTTCTTTCCGTGAATAAAACAATAATTCTGTAAGATAAATAAAAGTTCGAAACAAATACACCGTCTGTCCAAATGTATAACCTTGTGGCCATGCTAATGGTCACAACCTGGAGATCCCTAAAGGACCACCACATTGCGAGTAAGCGAAGTAATGCGTTGAGAATACTGGATAAATGCATGTAGAAAAATGAGTTTGCAGATTATTAGCTTATTTTCAAAATATGGAGTTTGCAATACGGCTCTTGATTCACTGGGTATAGAGGATTATGGGGAAAATACTGGCAACGCTGTTTTCGGTGAGGATTTCCAGTGAGTGATTCCCAGTGAGGATTTCTCACTTTGAATCACTAGGATTAATTATTTTGGTTGAAGCACTGTTGATCTAGATGGATGACTATCAGTTGATTCCATATTCCATGAGTAGTTCCTGAAAATTCCATATTCCGATGTCTTCTTTTTTCTTCCTTCTGCGGTGAGAGTTCCAATTGGTAAAATCCAGTTTTCTTTACAATTGGGATTATGGGGTGAGAAGACAGTTGTAGCACATGAGTGAAAGCCTTTTTCCTTTTTGTTTCCTAACACTGATAATAAATATTCTCATTTCACTACAAACATTTGCTTTAAAATAAGCTTTTGGTATATTCACTATTCGTCTCTGATGTGTATAACACTTTGCGCTAAAGTGATTACGTAAGGTATGTGGTTTCACCTGTATGTGTGAAAATGTTTATAAGTCTATATAGTTTTGCTTCTATTTATTTATTTTATTTATATTCTTAGTTCCTTTTTCTTTTTAAGAGCATTCATGCTTAAACCATTAAAATATTTAAATGAAAACTAACAAATATAGACAAAATATATACATATAAAAATACTGAATATTTTCAAAATATTTCAGTATATATAGTGAATGTGTTAATTTCAAATAGAATTTTAAAAAGTTTGATTTATTAATCTGACTATGAATAATCGTAATATTATAGGTTAATTCAGCTGGAAACGGATGTTAATTCGTAATAATCCTCAGGATTTATACGAACAAAGATTCATGAGATTAATTTTGTGGGAAATTTAAGACCACAAAATCTTGCATAATGATATACATTTTTTTTTAATTCCCAAATATGGGTAGAACACATATATATACTCTCAACAAATAAGAATTGTTTTGGAAAAATATTTGCAAGTTATGCCTTCATCCAGGTGTATCTGAAACACCTCATGAATTCACACGTCAGTATGCATCTATCTTGTTGAATCATTTTAACTAAACACATGCATTAACTAATGAAGATTCCAGGTTTGAACTAAATCATTCTTTGATGCTATTAAAATAAATATAGTTAACCATTATCGAAGAATGCATGTAAAAGAATATTCATTAGTCTTTATGTGGCAGTGGGATATTACATAGGACGTCTGTGGAAGATATTAGTGTCAAATCAAAAGATGAGAATGTAACGGAATACTGAACTTGAATACTACCAAGAAGATTCTTGAAGTCTGGATCCTAATGCTCATGATGGGATAGTAAAATTTTGTTAACACAAAATCAACAATGCATGACAGCAACGTATAGGCATATTTATAAATGCAATCGTCTCTTATGACGCAAAATTCCGGCGTAAACAACGCCTAGCCTTGGCGTGATGGATGCTCATTGCCACGTCCATACCGGCCACAAAGTCTGCAATAATATACATCAACATGTTCATTTAACGACATATGTATATTTATTATAACATTCACATATCCCATCTCAAACTGTGACTTAAAGTATGCCTAAAATAAAATCGTATTACCATTCATTGCGATGATCACACATAGGAGCATAATGACAACTAATTTCTTAGAATAACAAGATAAAGACACCCGATGTAAATATTCCTCCAATGTTCATTATCATTGAAAATAAGACGCCGTGAGTTACAAACATTAATATAAAATAATAACTTCAATAATATTTATAGGATGAGCTTTTAGCTCTTCAGCTGTAAATAAAAATAAAATTGTTATCAGCAAGAATATTAACATTAATATGATTTCACACTGATAGATTTTAAATTTCTTGCATCAACAGAAATTAACGGAAATTAGCTGGCATGTTAGAAATAATTAGTTCTTTAAAATTGTATGCGTTCTTGTTTCGTTAAATAAACAAACGTTACAATAACTGCGTAAAAATATTTAAAATATATTAGAATACATGCAAACGTAATCTTAATATATACATAAAGTAAAATATCAATACACAAATATTTCACAAAATTAAAATATTAGTTATACAGGAATACTTCAGATTATTCGTAAAAACCTGTTAAAGTATGAAAATGGCATTAATACGTATCAGAAAATTCACAAATGTTCAAATATTCATCAGAGCAAAAAAATACAATATAATAGTAATACATTGGAACATCGTTAAATTTTAATATTTAATATACACAGAAGCGTATACCTAAAATATAGGATATGAATATACAAGTTACATTGAAATTTCGATATGTGCATAGAGAAGGGGAAAATATTTCAAACAGTTACCGAATGATGGGTTAATTATTGGAGTGTCCAAGTATTTAATGGTTCACCACGCCATGTGTACCTAGAATGTAGCTTAGAAAATAAATTTAATCATACCCTTATTAATATACCCAAAAATTCCTTCCCGAAGAATCGGTCCCATCAAGATGCAAAAGAAGCAAAAAGAATGTTAATGAGAAACCCAAATAATTTGGATAGATTCCAAAAGAAATGTTTAGTTACGTTTACTACCGCAACCGAAAGATACGACGTATCTCTTGAATACATGTGTTCTTGTGTTTCCTATGGTAAGGAAGAAACTACGTCATAACGTAAAATATCTTGATACTTAACAGTCTACACTGTTTGACGGATCTAAATATAGAATGTGAATATACCATATTAAACACATTTATTCCATATTCTGCAAACACACTTAATCATATTAAAATAAGTCGGCTGAATCTGGCTTTTCCCTTCAAAATAGGCCTCTTCTCAGTAGAAGTCCTCCAGTCAAATTCGGAACAACTAGCTTGACGAACCAAGGCTGCCAATAAGGGGTGTTGAAATAAAATTTCAACAAAGGAAAACCTAACTATAAAGATAGAAAACCGGTAGATGTTAAATTATTTGATTGAACTTGTTTAACCTGGGAATTTCCTTTTAATTTACCATTCACACTGTCCTATTCTGCTTCCTCTTTGGGTTTCGATAAGTGAAATTTCCAACTAGGGTAAGAGAAGTAAGATTATTCGGGGTGTCAGGTGTTTCTGTATTCAAATCTCGTGAAACGTGTTCTGGGAGTTGCCTTCGTGCCAAGGTTAACAAAATTCTGCGGGTTTCAGGCGTCGGATTCCAAAGTTTTTTCCTGTGCATGGAGTGTAAGCCTATATATTTGCCTGTCGTGGGGTCAATAAGTTCAACAACACAATTATCAAGGGCCTTTACACAGAGAAAGGGCCTCTGTAAATGTCGAAAAACTTTGAGATTTCTCTTCTCAGTAAATCGCTAATATTCTGTTGTCTCAAAAAGACTAAGTCACCTTGTGCTACCTGACGACGTCGTTGTTGGGCTTGATTCCATCGCTTGTTCATTTTCTCAATATTCGACTTTCTGCGTTGTTCTGCCATGAGGAGTTTGTTCGGCCAATCAATACCATCTTCTTCGTCAAAATCTTCCGAAATCTGTAAACCAAAATGTTTAAAGATGGGAGGAGAAAATGAATATTAAGGTGTATACTCGCAGAAGCTCCGAGGCGCTCTGTAATAAAGTAATTATGTAATAAATCTGCCTGGGTTAAGTTCTTAACCTATTGCTGGTGTGCTTGACTCCACAACAACCTAAGAGTATAAAGAATTTCTTTAACACATCGTTATGTAAAATTAGCTTGGGCGTGATAAGGTGTGGTGTGATGTACTTGAATATTATATTCCTGCATCTTCGATAGAAATTTTTTACTGTGAAATACTGGAGCGTTATCAGTGAGTACGGCTTCCACTAAACCTAGGTGATGCATATAGATATCAAATAAGCATTTAAGAACTGCAGTAGCTGTGGCGGATTTCAATGGATAAGCTGTACAGTATTTAGTGAACACGTCTACCGTAACTAATGCAAAACGAGCGCCACCTCTATCTGTGGGATAAAGTCCAAGGAAATTTAATGCTAATAATACCCTAGGATATAAATAAGCATTAGTAGACAATAAACGAGCGAGGGATGTTGATCCGGTTTGAACTACATGCACTTGGTTCAATCCCTAATGTGCTTCTTCACATCAGATCTCATCTTGCTCCAAAAAAACGACTTCGAAGTAATTCTCATTGGTTTGTCAGTACCTGTATGATGAAATTGATCAAGCAATTATCACCTTCTCCGCTAAAGATCTAGAGATAAAAATTTTCCATGAGTCAGGGAAATGAATATCTCTGGAGAATAAAATACCATTATCTAACTTAAAGAATTTTGATCAGGTTCTGAAATTTCGAAGTAACTCTTCCTTCATTTCAACTTCTAGAAAGGAAATACTAGGTAAATATTCAAAATCTTCCCGTTATAAACAGCGAACATTTTTACGCGAGATACTAAGGATTTCATCTTGAATGACCTGTAAAGAATAAACACATTTAGTTAGTAGATCTGTAGAAGGAAATAAACGTGAAAGTGCGTCTGCGCACAAATTGTCTGAACCTACTTGATAACGAATTTGATAACCCAGTTGTTGGAATTCAATACTCCATCGTGAAAGACGGGTGTTCCAATGTTTAGCTTGTCCAACCAACTGAGGTTTTTATGGTCTGTATTGAAAATGCATGATGAACGATCAATAATTGGCGCCATTTTCGAATAGGGAAAATGATTACCAAAAATTCTAATTCACTTACACTATGCGGCACTATGCGGAAAACCTGGTTACGTCAGACTCCTACTAATAAATTTGATTACTTTTTTTCTTGTCTCCTACATACTGATAAAGGACTGTGCTGATTCCAAGCCGAGAGGCATCCGAGTTAATATAGTAGGGTAGGTTAAGGTCTAGATGTGACAAAAGACCATCTTTACATATATAAGATTTAATTTCCTGAAAGGCGTTTTCATGGATATCCTCCTAACGCCATTTGTTACCTTTTTTGAGGAATTCGAAGAGTGGTTTCATTATCTGTGAAAAATGAGGAACAAAAGAACGAGAGCAATTGAAAAGTCCTATAACAGATTTTAGAGATTTTATGTTAGTAGGACGGGGCAATTTGCGTACTGCTTCCACACTTTTGAGATCTTTTTAATGCCCTCACAGGCGATGAGAAAATCTAAAAAGGAATGGAGCCTGTAGAAATATGCATTTCTCAATGTTGAGAATAAGGCTAAATTCACTAAATTTCTAAGTGATTTGTTTTAACAGCTGGAGATGCTCTTAAAAAGTGTCACTAAAACAGGCGAGATCGTTGATGTATTTTGCGTGTAGTTGGGATCCTAATACTCTCTGCAACATACTACTCAATACATTACTGCCATTTTTATACCCAAAACGTGTAAAGTGATACTGATAATGTTGTCCTTCAAATTAAACGCTGTGTATTCCTGTGATTTGGGAGTGAGTAATGCTTCATTGTAGTTATTCATTAAATGAAGGAAGCTTAGGGATGGTTTACCCCTTATCTTGAGTAACAGGTCTTGTATTCCCTCTGATTTTGTTCGTCGTAATTCAATATACTTGTTCGGCAAACGCAGATCGACGCATACTCTCCATTTACCGTTTTTCTTAGGTACAACTAAGATGGGGTTGCTGTTGATAGAATTGGATGGCAAATTAATCCTAATTCTAATAGATTGTTAATCTCTTCTCGAACGTCAGGTAAATACTTATGGGGGAAGGCGTACTGTTTTCTCACTATCGGTTTGTCAGCCTTGATTTCCCTTTCATAAAAAAGTGCTTACAAAGGTCAGGATAGTTGGTAAAATATCCCTATATTGAAACAAAAGGAAACGTAATTGCTTCTTTTGCTGAGGTGAAAGGTTGTGGGTGCGATTCACAGAATCTCGAATTTGTTCTTCCGTAGCATGTTGCCTGACAAATGTGTACGCAGAAATCGAAAAATTTTTATCCGCTAAATCATCTTCTTCGTCGCCTGAAATTTCCTCTAATTCATGCTGTTCAGGTAAAAGGTCGACAAGAGTTTTTAAATTGTTATACTCCATAGAAATAGTACCCTGAGATACATTTATTTTACTACTTAGAGCTGTAAGAGCATCTAATCCTAGAATAAGGTCTTGGTTGAGTAATTCGGTGACATATACTTTTAAGTAAATGGAAATGTTATCAATTTGTACTGTGATTAACGTATAGCCTCTTACTTTTCTTTCCACAGACCCACTGAAATCAATAAGATAAATGTCATCGGCTATAGTTAGTTTTGCTGCCGTGACGTCAGCACTGATACGTTTCCAGAGAGCTAAAGATAAAAGAGAAAGATCTGATCCTGTGTCTAATAGGGATTTCCGAAGAAATCTGAGTTGGTTTAGATTTAACGTAGTCATCTATACTATCGGTGTCTGATTCACAGTCACTTATAGCTAAATTTGGGTCTTTACAGGTACATATGTTCGTGTGGCTTACATAAAAATATTTATTTGGGCCTTCCGTAAAGTGATTTATATTGGTTGATACTCGACCGATAGTACAGCCTTTTAGCGGTTTTCCTGAAAAATCAGAGTCGCGTTCCTTGCTATGATTTGATCTTTTATAATTATATTCATCATTCCTATTGTGGCTGTCATTCTACGAGCGTAGAATTGTTTATTACTTCTACCTTTCTTATTTCGATGGTTATTCCTTTTAACCTTAGAATTACCATTACGTGGTATTGCTCGTTTATTGTAATTGTGAGGGTTATTATTCCGATCTTGCTCGTTATTAGTGTTCTGATTGCGAGAACGTGGTTGTCGATCGTTCTTGACACGATTCTTTGGATGTCCCTTGTTCCAGTTACCGCGTCTTTGAGCCTTGGTATTATTGACTTTTTGATTATAATATGTATTCTGATTGTTATTACCATAACTGAAAGATCTCTGATTATTGTTAGAAGTTTCATTCTGTCTATTGTTAGAGGTGTTACCCTGCGAAAGTTTTTCCTGTCTATTTTGTTGGAAATACAATGTTTCTAATTTCTGAATAGACGCCAAAAATGACCTGATATTAGTACAAGTGTGTAAATAAAGTTCTGTACGATATCTCTAAGGCAACATGTGTATGATGTCCGTTAATATCAAGTTCTCTGGTAATTGCAGTGTGAGTTCTTTAAGTTTATTAAACTGATCTAAAGCAAAAGCATGTACTGAGTCGTGGGTCTTGGGACTTAATCGAGTTGCTTTACAAGCCGACAGCTTATGCTGTACCGTGCGTCTCCAGCAAAAGATTCAATTAATGCTTTTCTAACCTCTTCTAAAGTCTTAAATTCCTCATTATGTGTATAATACCAGCTTAAGGCTACACCCTGCAATACATGTGGTATGGCTTGTACTAATGCCTTTTCTCACAATTTGGCAACTTCCGCATTTTAACGCTAACTTGCGCAGGTATGTATGTACTAACTCAGTAGTAAGATCACCTTTAAACTTAGGTAAATACGCAATAATTTTAGGTGTAAGGTTGTTTTTCAGCTTAGCTGTCTAGTTTCTCTATTACATTGTGCATAAAATTTCTTTTGGCACTGACCTTAACATGAGTTTCCTCCCTACTGCTAATTTCACTATTTTCGGTATAAGCTGAATCACTGTTAGATTTGTATCCAGTTTTGACATGAATGTCATTATCGGTATTGGGTTCTGATTCCCGTGTTTTGTTTTCGATACTTTGTAATTTTTGGTATACTAGTGCCAAATCATGCCTAATTTTCCCGATTTCGCGCTGAGCAACTTTGATTTCAGCATTGTTATCGAAAGCCTTTCGTTTTCAACTTTAACATGGTAATCTAGTTGCCTAATCTCTTCATAGCACATTTGGAGTGACGCTTCATTCTTGGGAACCTGTTCTTTTAAATATACAACCTCCTAGTGTATTTCGTCTAAATGATTTTCAGTTTCTCCATCCAATACAACGTTCATTATTAGCGTCACAAATGGTATGATTAGCTTCTACCTCTCCTTGGGTTAATTGTAATCTTACGGATATACCCATTAATTGGTCTGGTTACTTTCATTCCCATTGAACGTACGTCGCGGACTATGAACTCTATGCTATCTCTATTCTGCTGAATAGCCGCTTCTTTATGTTCGATTCCCCTCTAAGCTCTTTCAATGTTTTAATCTACTTTGTCTTCTAACGCTTGTATTCTATCAGCTATTTTTGTAGTTCCTTTATCGCAATTGATTTGAACTGCCTCTCTTATTGCCTGTAATTTAGCAAAATTCTCTTCCTGACTATCTAGTTTATTTTCCTGTCTATCTAATTCTCTTCTTGTCTATCTAATTTTTCTTTCTGTCTATCTAATATCTGTTTCATTTCTACAAAATGTTCTTTCTGCACCTCTTCATTTTTTTTAAATATTCTCTATTTTCTGCTTGCATTTGTTCAAGCATCTTAAGTAAGTCAACTTGTTGGTAAGCCATAATGAGAATAAGATTACTAATCGCAAATAATAAATGTAAATAAAATTAAAAGAAAATACATATACTAGAGGAAACTATTTGAGTATGGAAATGCTAAATTTTACTCTTATTGTCTGCATTGGGACAATCCGTAGAGAGAAATATATGATTAATATAATTTCCCCATTCAAATACTAGTAGTAGTTGTTCACATAACTACTATCTCCGTGCTCAAATCACTGACGGTCTTGGCTCGTGTCGCTAGTTCGGGTGCCATTAAAATTGCTACCTACTGCCTCCCTCGAGTACTGGCATCCGGAGTATTCCCTAAAGAAACAGCTGATAACAATTCAGGTCAGAGCTCATGTCATGTCCAAGTGCAAATTAGTGAAAAGAAAATAAAACAAGTGATTTGACATGAGTAGCTTTCTTAATTTCGAGACTTACATTTAGTTATACTTACTTTTGCACACACATTTGTATATACGTGACTGGCGAGACGAATATTCTTAAAGATTCGCACACACATAAATAAAGAAGATAATATCACTTTAGACGAATTCTTATTTATTGAATAGATACACGTGTGTACGGAGTAAACGGAAATATATTAATATCATACAAAATGTTCACTTCACATAGCACGAATGCTTAAACAGAGGATATTACACACAAAAACTGAATCAATGAAATCGAGGAAGATAAAACGCTTAACATCGCAAAATATACGTCGATATGTAAATGACAGATGAAAACACTAAGAACATAGCCCTTTTGTTATACCGTAATCACTTGCACTGAATCGCTATTCACACGTATATTTCACTTTCCTGCAACGAGTGTCGGAATGGAGGGAACACTAACTCCTGATGAGGATTCCCAACTCAGAAAATTGTGTACCCAGAAGATAGTTATTGGAACATCACTTTGTTCGGTTTTCTGATTGGTACAGCAATTATGATTTCGCCACAATCTTAACAACTCTTCGTAATTATCGCGTACTAATACGTAGGTAAATTTCTCCGTAGAGATTTTTCGTTCCTTCTTCTCCCAGTGATAAGCGCCGACTCCTCGCTTTTGCTAACACTCTGGAACATCCCGATCAGCATGCCTCGGTTTGGTATTGTGTTATAAAAATTAATAAGGAATGTATCGAAGTTTGTATATTCCTACATAATACAAATATAATGGTGGTAGATTTAAGAGCTCTGGCAACACATGTTTCACTTCTGTAGGAACGAAAACTCGAAGACGGCAAATAGACAAGTGTTGCAGACTAAACTTGAAGATTTCTTCCACGACTGATAGATTTTTCACCCTATAGTTCTATAAGAAAAACAGTTCTGTGGAAAAGAATGCTCATTGGTACTCGTGTTGCTTACTCATTTCGTTTGCGACTCATGCAGAATATCTGCACTGTTCCCGCGGTAGAAACGATGACGAAACGTTAATAAGTGGGAACGCAACACTGACACACACACAGTAACACTCACACACTTTTCATATCTAAAAAGATTTCAAACTGTAATGATTGTAGTTGTGATAAATATATACAAATCAGTGACAGCAGCGAAAACCATGGGTTGGTAACTTCACTTAGGGAAAGAAAAAACTTTGCTGTTTCAAAGTACACTGTTAAGAAGATAAGACTTGAGTTGAGAAACAAGAAGTGCTTTGTTTTGTCGTCAGAGGCGATAAAAACTAAGGAACACCTGCAGTTAAAGAAAGAATTGAGTGTCTCACCAGCTTGGAAGCGTTCAGAACCAAGGAAGAAAAATAACTTTTCTTTTCCGTGAATAAAACAATGATTTTGTAAGATGAAAAAAGTTCGAAAGAAACACACCGTCTGTCCAAAAGTGTAATCTTGTGGCCATACTGACGGTCAAACGGTTGTAGGTTGTAGCCCTCCAGGAGTAACCAACAAGAAAAATGCCATGATTGACAATTTTTTAAAAATTTTAGGGTTCTAAAGGGGGATTAAGAAATTTCCACACTATTTAAATTTACGTTTTCTTCGGATGCACAAGCTTATCTTTTAGATTGTTGAAATAAGAAAAGAAATGATAGCATTGTAGTTTCCGAGAAAAATTGCGGGCTGCATTGCCGTTAAGTTTCTTTTGCAAATATAAAACTTATGGAATGACAATATCTGGTCATAAGATGAAACGGGCCAGATACTGCTGCCAAATGATACTGTTGTGCTTGTTAGTGACAATGTACAGTTGAATAAGAACCATAGATACACCAAACAAACTCTCTTCAGTTGAATGCTCATCGGAAAAAGGTTGGCGATACGTACTTCTTTGCGCAACCTCACAGTCACCCTTAACAATAATGTTAATTTTTCGGACATCGGAGAAGGTTGGAAACATATCGTTTTTGTGTTTTACTCAGTCGTCTTATGATATCATCAAGGAGGGACTGCATTTTTATGTCAACGGATGTTTCTGGGATTTTGATTTCATTTGGGTAACAACGTAACTTAGCATCTCTAACCTTATCATAGGATGCATACATTTTACAGCCTTCTTATTTTGCCTAATCTCGCACGTCATTTTACTTTTTTTCCGAAAGATTCGCATCAACTAGTAACGACCAAAGCTTTATATTCTATTAATTTAGCGGGAACTGGAAGTGCAGTGCTTCGAGATTTCTTAATTTTCGTACCCCTAGTGGGAAACAAAATCATAACTCCTTGACGTTCGCTGCCGAGTCGCGTGGTCTTGCCCTCCGTAGTTTAAATTCAGTTGTCTCCCACAGTTCATCGTTGCTGGTTAATTCTATAAGTTCTATAACTTTTCAACGTTTCATTTTCAAGGTACATTTTTGGTCTACCGTGTTAATTTTCAACCGAATTATTCGTTGCAAGAACATGCGCTATCTTGAAATCCATTTTCCAACCATGTTCCATTGTCTTCTATGAACCTCTCCTGGTGTCGATTGGGTTTGTCTCGCATATTATTAATACATTTTCTTATTCTTGCTCTCGAACTAGTGGTCAGTTCCATTACCCCCGTTTGTTTCATTATGTAATTTGATAAACCTTCCAACCGCTCTGTTGATGCATGTTCTTCCCACACATCTAATATAACACGCCATGAAAAACGGGAGCCATTTTTACACCACGTCCTCACGTTTTTGCGCAAATTTGCTTAAGATTTCTCGATTGTTTTCACTTTTAACCTCAATAGGCTTTCAGGTGAACTTAATACGCATGCTCAACACCACAGAACACTTAGTCAAACATTGCTTGTAATTCACGTATGACATTTTTCCACAAGTTCACACACACTCTTTTCCCACGCTATCCCCCAAGAAACGTAAAATGCAATGCAAAGTTCAAGTGCTCAATCTTCCCTTCGAACACTCTCAATACTATTGCAGCATTGAACTGATCACTCTGTTTAAGCAGAGCAGGACACAAGTCAAATGAACTGCTAGCACAAAGCTTACCCATGCAGAGTCTGTGAACGCGAACTTCTTTGCTTCACTTCAGGCCATAACTGCAACTGTTGCAAGCGACAACCACCCAAATCCATGTCCATTTCATACCAACGGCATATTTAGCTACCTACATCGCAGTTATTCTTTGCTATATGGTATGGTCGCAAAATTGAATAAAGCTCCCTTAGGTCGATGAAATCTCCCACTGTGCGTAGGCCGCTCGGGGGTCTGGGAGCGGAACGCCTAGCTAGGCAAAGGCTAGCTACAATGATTAAATTTGGCAGACTGTAGCTTTTCGGAACTAACCTACAGGGAGATTGCAAAAAGTGAATATTTTTAAATATTTAGGGGGTTTTAAGAGGGGATTAAGAATTTCCCTATGTTATTTAAACGTTCCTCTTTTTGGAAATAAAATCTCATGCTTTAGCACTTAGAATTGGATTTTAAAAACTTGAAAATATGTATGCTAATACGTTTTCGTTACCACTAGCAACGTAATCAGTAAATATTAAAAAATCAAAATTTATAGGGAACTGACAAACATTTCCCATGTTATTTATATGAAACAGCTTTTACACCCCCCAAATTATTGAATACTTCCTGTATGGCTACAATAATTAAATTAGGAATGATTGTAGCTTTACGGAGTAAACCCACAGGAAAATCATCAAAAGTGAATATTTTTAATTGTATTAGTCTAAAGAAGGGATGAAGAATTTCTTCATGTTAATTAAATAGTAATTTTTTAACGTATAATATCATGTTTTAGGTACTTAGAACTGGAGTAAAAACTTGAAATTCTTTATGCTTGTACAGTTTGTTAGCCGTTACGTATGTGAATCATCAGAAAAAAAATCCAACTGTAGAGTGGTTTTATGGGGAAGTGAGAAATATTTCCGATGTTATTTACATTTTATGCCTTCTACACCCCAAAATGTTTAGGCATTTCCTGCAGGATTAGAATGATGGAATGGGGCATGATTGTAGCCTTTCAAGACTAACAGACAAGAAAATTGCCAAAAGTGAATATTTTTAATTTTATAGGTATGTAAAAGGCAATGAACAAATTCCCATATTATTTAAACGGGAATTTCCTTGGGAAACAAAATCTTACCTTTTAGGTAGTGGAAATAGGAAACGAAAGGATAAAATTGCGAGTTTAAGAGGTGCGAGCTCGTAGGCCGAGCAAAGACAATGCGTGGTAGCGTTGCCCCCGGATGGGCAGATTGAGGAAATATGAGGAGCAAGTTCACGAAATTCACTGTTGATGCAAAGGTCAATAAATAAGAGATGCGAGCCCATAGGCCTCGGACACTCTGGGGCCAAAGGCTAATCCTAATAAAAATCCTCCACATTCTTTATCACACGGTTTGGGCCAATTTTACATACACTCTATCCATAAATGTGCATTATGTCATGTTTTTAAGCACTAATTTTGGGACCATTATGGATTCAAAATCCTAATTAGGCTCTAACTTTTAACGTGAACATTTTCATTTTTTTCTCAAAGTGGTTTGCCCACCTTCACATGTACACCTAACATAAATATGCCCAAAATGCTCATATTTATTGAGCACTACTTCTGAGTCCATGTGGTTTTGGAAGTAGTAATTAGACACTATCCTCTGACGTGACATTTTCATTTTGTTCATAGTGGTTGGGTTAGTGTCACATTTCCCCTGAACATAAATAACCTTCATATATCAGTATAATTTAAGCACTAATTGACTGCCTATGTAGGATGAAAACCACTAATTAAGTACAACATTTCTCTGCTGTTTAATTTTGATTTTAAACCTCTTTTAGAAAGTGCGAGTTGACTTAGTATGTTAATAATCAATATATATTTAGAAAATTTTAGCACTGATTCTATATACTCCAGTGCCAATAAGCATTAATTAAACATAAATCTTGACAAAAATTCAATTTCTGTAATGTGATTTTGACAAATTCATGTGACTATAAGACAAGAACATTAGACACGCATTCAACCCTGCGTTATTTGTTTAATCCATATCACAATTTTGATGTGTTGTTGCATTGCTTGGTTTTCGTTTTCCACTTGAAGTTATCAACGGTAAAAAATGATCAACAGTTTTTTAAATATAATTCTGAAAAAATTAATAGAATTAATACTTAGATACACAAGGAAACATAGAAATTTGATTTCAGTGCATAGTTTCAATTTGACTCCGATTAGATTTTCTAAATCAAAAATGGTATTGAATGTTCTCATTCGGTAACTATGTAACTGAATGGTATGTGAAATTAACTGGGAATAGTAATTCAAGTAACACCGTAAATTCTACTGTGTGACCCAAAGCCACATATTAATGCACATAAATGTTCATATGCACTACTTTATTAGCACTTACTAAGATTCATGCATAACTTTCGTTCCTCATCACAATTAAGATGTTGTCAGTACTATATCGACCTTGCTGGAGTTTGTAGGTGATTTAGACTACATTTAGTCATTAAGAATATATGATAAGTCCATCTATACTTAATATTCAAAGCGGAACTTCCGTTAGGCATTCCAATTTTAGCGTTTCCTCCCCGTGAATCCAACTTTGGACCAATGCAAGAATGGCGCGTCCTAGGCAATAGACCAGGGATAGAACTCACCCAGTCTTGACTTTATCTTACAGGAATAGTGAAAACTGTATATTTATGAAACACTTACATAAAAAGTGCTGTCAGAAAGTAGGAGACATTTCAGAGATGCACATACATTTCAGAGGTTATCTATGTGGTTTTCTAGATAGAGCTGTCCCTTTTAATTCGCGGTAATGGCTAAATGGGCTAAACCAAACGGTGCCAGCAAACTACATCTACTTTTATTTACGTGTAAACTTTGTCTGTCTTACCTACAAATATATATATATATATATATATATATATATATATATATATATATATATATATATATATATATAATGTATTAGAAGACCATTGCGAAATAAGAAGGTTGGCAGTAGTGTTTGTAGAAGTTAGTTACACTAATCTAAATCACCTAGAATATGAAATAAACTTCTATCTAGATGCATTCAGTGTATGACACTCGGGAAAATAAAAGTGAAAATTTTATAGTTTGTAAGTGTGCTCTAAAAAGACTCAACACTGTTTAATGAGAACACTCCCGAATGTACTTTTGTTTATTTTTATGCTAGTAAGAAATAAAGTAACAGATTTTTTTTGTTCAACAATTGATTCATCTTTTTTGCGGGCTGCAGAAATTTTAATATTACATTTATTATGGAAAATTAATAATTTAGAAGTTGGGCAAGGTTTCCTTCAAGCGCAGTGATTAATTACGTAAATGCAGCAGAGAAAGAATTACTAGTGTTTTTGATACAGATGTATGTAATCTTGCAGGAATTTGGAATAAATATTTTAGTAAGAATCTGGTATTGTCATGTGTCTTCATGTATAATACTATATCACTCATTTCTTACATACTGTCCAAAAACGGGAACATTTCCTTATTGATCTTCACTATCCGTTTAATATCTAAAGTTCCCAATGGGACCAAATTGTGGAGCTCGAGTCAAATACTTGCAAAATCTCAAACGACAAAAATTTGTAGAATAAATCAATTTATAGCATGGTTTAAACAAAAGTACATTTTAAAGTGATATTAATACGCTGGAACTGAAACAATTAAAATTACCAATATACAATTCTGGTATGTACAGACAAATAATTTTTTAAACTTTACAGTTTCATTTGGAGGATTTGGGAGTTTATTCTTCGGTGGAAGCCTAGTAGCAGCAATTGAACTTGTCTATCTCTTTGCTACTGAGCTGTGTTGTATGTTTTGGAAAATGTACTTAGCTCGTAAGAAGAAAACTGGAAACTGTCAAACCACTATACCAAATCATCGAAGAATGACGAGGCATATACATGTTGCACCTACGGAATTTTTCGCTATGTTTTCTGGAAGACAAAATAGAGTACACGTATATCCTACACACAAGGAGGTCACGTTGATATCGAAGTAGGTACCAATTCGATGTAATTATTTCTATAAGTTATACTTACGAAATCGGAAATTCAATGTTTTTAAACTCAATTGGAACAAATATGGTGTTCTTTCTTTATAATCACGGATTGGATGTATTGAGTCAGACGTATTCCAGCCAGTTAACATAAACAGTTTGTGTTTTCCGTGGTGACAAATGCATCCAAGATATTGTGAGCTACAAATTGGAATATTTCTATGTTTAGTAAATAATGAGATGCAAAGATCTGTAACGATTCTTGGAATTTCTTGTGAATAAGAAATTTTAGGTTTCTTCGTCAAATGTTATTCTGGATCACTATTTTAAAATGAAATATAAACTTATTTTAATATGTAACTTTGATGCGAATGAAGTCAGTGAAACGTACATGAGCATTTATATATAAATTTAAAGTCAAATAAAACGTACAAAGGTAGTCAACCACAGGACTTTAAGTAAAAAACACACAATCTGATATTTAATACAAATACACAGAATAACAGTGCATAACAAACAGATATTTTGTCTACAATCACTTCGCAATACAATGTACCTGCAATTCGCTTAAATAAGATATCAACAACGATTTCTAACGATTAGGGTATAAACTGTATTATGAGATTATGTATATCATAGAGGGATTTTAAAATTGCATTGGGGAAGTTAATGTTACTTGTATGAGAAATAAAATGTGTTTGTTTTTTACTGCAGATATTACATTTTAATTACGGAATTTAATAGGAAGTATTCAGATTTAATTCGCTAGGTGTGGTTAATGAATGTTTTGTAATTATTTTAAAACGCTTTGGTGTGAAGATTTGAAGCGCAACTTGACCTTTCGAACGGAAGAGAACTTTAAAATTCAATGAACAATTATTATCGAAGTATTATGTTTCACATGAGGAAATCCAACTCGATTATATTAAACAATGGCAAGCAACGCTAAATGAAAGACTACGCTGCAGAAATCACTACTACGTAATTATGTCAGAAGCCGTGAAGGTTTATTGTTACCACATTTTACGCCCGTAAGCAAATATTCATATCATAATTCACAATGGAATCTTCCTCAAATCAGAGAGATATATTGGTTTGATGGTTTGAACTATTTCGCATTTTTATCGCTCATTATTATTAATATTAATCTCCATTTGTAATCTAATCAAAGAAATATTAATTTCATTTTATTTTTATTTGTTTCAATCAGAAATATGACCGTCTAACTTTTTCTGAGTCCAGCCTTGATGGGTTCACATAAAATGAAATTCAATTTATTATTGATATATGGTTTTGACTAAAACTTAGCGTCTTGATGCTAGAGATTCGAATTGAATGAACAAAATTCCAAGAGTATCATTTTTGCTGGGATTTTGCTAAAATATTGCGCCCGTCTTGCGAGAGAGTGTTCATATATGAATTATAAAACATCAAAATATTATATGTTTGAGGAATTGCACTTCTGTATAAGCTGATGTAATCATACTCTATATGCAGCGCACCAAACACTTTCGTATTTTTAGGATACACCACTGATTGGAAGCATATGGGAAAAGCAATGCCCTAACATGTATGTAGGTCGTTAAGCAAGTTATCGAAAAATTGGATATTACAATGACCAAAGTATACAATAGTGTGGCAAAGAATGGTATTTATTTTCAAAGTTTTAGCGAAACAAGGTACGAATTTTCTTTAGCAAACACAGTGTACACTTAACTACAAATCTTCAATGTCGTGAATTTTGGAAAGCGTATCTAAATTACATTTTGATCTTCTCAAAAACCAGGGAAATATTTTGATGGGATATGCTTACTGCGCCAAAAAATTCTGATAAAGAAATCCTGTTAAAAACGAGGTATTCAAGGAAAACAGTCACTCTTAAGTAGGACGCTAACTATTTACAGGCCTCTTTCCTATATTGTCAAACTAAATAAAATGCACTGAGCAAGACTACATGTTACAAATATATAAAAACAAATATCTAATAGTTTCAAAACTCGAAATCTGTCGCCACCAGAAGGAATAGAGGTCCGGTGAACATAGAATTAATATGTACCAGTGGTACCAATAATTAGTCAGTGTGTTGTTGTGTTTACATTGACAAAAACTATTAATATTCTAGTAACGATGAATCTGTCAAATGACACATTTTGAAAATATAATTTTATGGTTCGGGAAGTTGGACATTCCGGAAATTAGAGGAGAGATATTTAGAGATGTTTGAAATGTGATGTTCGAGAAAGATGGAGAAGATACAATAAGCAGAGAGAATATTGAATATAAATGTTTCAAAACGAATAGCAGAGAAGAGGACTCTGTTATCCAGTACACTTCATAGAAGGACTAATAAATGGACACATCATGCAAACAAATTGCCTTTTTGATTACACTGCAGAGGGTAGGATAAAGCTTACCCATAATTTGAAGAATATAAGAAAATATTTATAGATGAAGGACAAGGGTGAGGATCAACAAACGTTGAAAAAAATCTTTCCAGACCCTAACCCAAGGGAAGATTTCTTATTATTTCTGGGACCTGCTAACCTTCAAAATATTTAATAATAATAATAATAATAATAATAATAATAATAATAATAATAATAATAATAATAATAATAATAATAATAATCTGAACATACTTCAGAATGATAATTCATATTACCAGCTTAGAATGGCAGTTATATTTTATTCAATAGAGTAGCCAATCTAATTATTTTGCTTTAGTGGCCAAATAAAATGCTTATCGACAACATCGATAACAACTAATTTACTTCATAAAGTGTTTAGTTAGTCTGACTGTACAAGTGGAAGTATTCTAAACTTTAATGGAACCTCAATTCTATTTTTTTCTTTTTTGTACCCATGGAGCCTCTCAGGAGAAATTCATCTGTTCAAACGATAGGTTCTTTGTTTGCAAAGGAATTTGTTTCGATGCTCTTACTCTTCTCAATCTACACACATCGATGTCACATTTCAATCATGCTGTACTGTAGAATATTTGTATTATATAAATAGTTTATAGCAAAAGTAATATAAATAGTTTACAACAAAAGACAGAATCTTCCAAAGAAAAGGACTTAAGTTAGTGATAAAAATGAAATTTAGTTGTAGAAAATAAAATAACAGTTATGCCATGAAATTTCAATTCCAGTGGAGTCATTATCGGTGGTGTTAATGTAGCACTGAACCACTCGTTTGTTGAAAGTGAAGAAGACGCTTTGCTTTGAAGTATCACTCGGCTACGAACACTATTACGTAAAGCTTATCATATTTTGCCCGACAGTTAACGATACAAAGTATATATTCCTAAATGGAAAATGCCACTCGTTTATGCAAAACAGAAATCATGAGTGGTTAATCATTAATATCGCAATCATCAGTAATATATGTTAGAAAAGTAAAAAGTGAATATGTGCATGTTAACGTGAATTGAACGCATATGAATGTAGCACATTTAAAATCCTATTATAAGTAAATGCTTTAATCGGAGAAAAAAATGAAATGAAATTTTTGAGTTTTACGTCCCACGGCTATGCCGGTTAGGCTAAAGGAGACGGTGATGATGAGTAATGAATGAAATGGTGGAATGAAGAAAGTGGGAGGAAACGGGAGAACCCCGAGAAAACCCATACACACGGTGTTTGTCCACCACAAAGTTCACTTGGCGGGAGCAAGGTTTGAACCGGGGACCCCTAGCACCAGAGGTGATCGCTCTACCACTGAGCCACCGTGGCTCCCTAATCGGAGAAAAGTAACTCCTTAAACTTCAATTTACTTACTTGCAAAATGAAATGAAAACTTTGAGTTTTACATCCTGCCAGTTAGGCTAAGGGAGACGGTGATGATGAGTAATGACTGAAATGGTGGAATGAAGAAAGTGGAGGAAACTTGACAATCCCGAGAAAACCCACTCACACGGTGTTTGTCCGCCACAAAGTTCACTTGGAGATGGCTGGGATCGAACCTGGGACACCAAATACCTTAGGTAAACGCTCTAGCACTGAGCCACCGCGGACCTTTCCTTTCTTGAATCATCATACAGAACAGCTAACTGAAACTCGAAAATAAGATAAATTGTTTAGCGATGATGGAAATGTCCTATTATTTGTGTACAATTACAAAATTCTGGCGTATCGTTTCGTATAGTCGGTATTTGCAATCAGGGCAAAACTATTTTTTAAACCAAAATATAATTTGTGTTTAGCCAATAACTTTAATTAACCACAAAAGTAAGAAAATATATCTAATAAATTTTAAAATACACATTTTTAATGCCCTGAGTGGAAATATGTAATGTTAAGTAAAATTATATTGAATATGCGATATTTATTACATATTTCATGTGGTAAAGTTTTACATTTTATAATGTTGTCGTTTGTTATGCAGTGCAGTGAAAGTTAATTTTTCCGCCTAATATTAGTGCATCGTACATTTTGATTGGATGTAATATGTAATCAAATTGCACGAATCTTTACAGTTCCAAGAATCGAACTCTGAACTAAAGATGACATTTTGTTCTTATTTTCATATTTTTAAAGATAGTTACTTATTGAATGAACGAACTTTCTCGGTAAAAGGATAAATGATTTCATATGCTGATTAGGTGCATCGAACCCCAGAAGACAGATTGAATTAACAGTTGCATGTGGGTTCGAATTCCACAATGTATTGTAGATAAAGATAAGTATGTAATAAAATGTCTTTCTAAACACTGATGTATGAAATATTGTACAAAATAGTACCTTGGAGGGTTACGTAAAGTTGCCCCTTTTATTGTGTTGGGACTATTAGAGATGAACAAGTCCTGTAATTACATTTCTTTCGGACAGCCGCAGACAGGATCGAACTCCGACATTTGTCACAAAGTAAGAATTGTTTATCTCAAAAGTTTGGTTAATTAGTTACAGCACAGATGTGCGGCTAACAAGTATCAAAATATGACATATTTTCTTCAGAACTATAATATAACAGTGGTAGTGTATTGTCTCCCATATTCTATATCTTGAGAAACAACATTACATAGACGAAATTTACTTATCATTATATTACTTCTTTACTTATCCTATTCAGTTATCTTATATGTGCGAGATTATCTGTTGCCCGTTAATTCCATAATTCAATATGATACTGTAAATTCAAATATGGCGAAAAGGCATCTGCTAATTTAATAATAAAGCTATAGCGTATTGCCAAATTTACTCCAAACACTTTCCATTTAATGTATCAATGTTATGCTTCTCCACGAAATTCATATTGCAACAAGCACTGCGAACATAACAAGAAGTGTGTTTTCTAATTCATAGCAGGACGAAAGTCATGACAATTCTTGTCTCTCTTCGAGACAAGAAGCATCAAAGAAAATTGTTACTTCGTCTCGATTATAGAAAAGTATTCTTTAAACATAAAAACGTTGTTTATCCTAGGTATAACAAGAAATTTTTACTGTGAATTTAGAAGCTAGTCGAATGTCAAAGAAAAAGAAGAGTGTCGTTGGGTAAGATAATTGCTAACGCTCTGTCCCTTGGTGTAAGTGGTCCCAGTTTCGATTCATAGAGCGAGCACTTGGAACTCTTTCGGCTTTGATTGTGATTTTTTAATAATTTTCTCGCACTAGGAGAATGTTATGATTGTACCTATATTACATATCAAAGGCCGCTTCCTCTTTTTGCATTATTTCCTTCCTTCCTTATTTTCTCGTGTAGTGTGCTTGGTGAGATATCTCATCTATCATACGTAATGGAGTTAAAGCCATAGATTCTGGTAATATCCAGAAGCATGTACAAATGAATAATTTCAAGATAAAAACAGAAGATAAATATATTATTGTTTTATTTTTTTGCCTACGTTCATTGAGCATGTATATTCTTCCTAATATGGCCAGACAAGCTACATAATCTGCAATCTATTGTTTTACATAAATAATAATAATTTCTTATGTTCTGTATTGCATTTATAGTCGATATATGTGCAATATTACATACGTGCCAAAAGTATATATGAAGTTTAGAAAGATTAGAATGGCTTTTCGTTCTTTGTGCATTAGTAACATTTACTAAGTATGTGCTGGAATGTTAAGGTTATAAATAGGACTAAAAATCACAGTATGTCATATCGACGTGGCAAGCAAAAGTATCAATATGGAACCTTGTTATTTTGCGGCCAAAATATGTAGCTCAATATTACAATTACGCTTTGCATTATCATGACGCTTGGTTTTGACAACTATCACCTAGGTGAGAATAATTTTTGATAATTGGTGATAATCATGAGTGAATTTTAAATGATAATCAAAAATACTGATAATATTAGATTAAATATTCAGTAGGTATTGTAAAAAATGTATAAATATGTTTGTGCAACTTGAAACATATATAGTATAAACTAAACATACAAACTAATGTTATTGTATCGTATCTGAGACAGTAAATATGTCACATCTTTTTTTTAGAATATTATTATCATATAACAAAAAGAATCGAAAGATCAGGTATATATCAATCGGTTCATCACGTCAAATAGAAGGAAAATATATCAGTCAGTTCAAAAACTAATTCATAGTTGTCAATGAAAAAAAAACATTATTTTGTAAACCTAAAAGTTAATGCTGTATCAAACCGACGACAACTATTAATAGAAGACTCTTACAGTTGTGATTAGCTTTTACAGTTTGAATTCTATTTAACTAAAATATTGTCAAAAAGTGAGGCATATGTCCGTTGATAGACCACATCAACTTTAAAATATTATGCACTGTTAAATTCTGATGCACTGTTTCAAAGAATATCGACGAATTCAAACTTTTGTGGTATGCCATTCCTTACCAATAATATATAGTTATACTTGAATTGTTGTCCGCAACTATATTTATATAAGCAGTAAAATACTCAGATAAATATGATATCTTGCTCTCTCTTAACAGTGAATATACACTCTTAATAGAGACATACGTAGGCTAATAATAACAGATTCCAACATACGACTATAATATCCTGAAATATTTTACATTATTAACTAGATTTTCACCAATTATGGTTTATAGTTTTTTTTAAAAAAAAAATGAAATTAATATATACAGACTAGTAAAATTTTCGTGATGTAGTTAGTTTGAGTTCATTAATATCCGCCATTTTGATTAGTCCAATAACATATGGTTTAAAATGCACTATACATATACTGGAAAAGAGTATTCTCAAAGTAATCAATTGTTAGAACTATCTCCAGGAATTTAAAATGTATAATTGTATAAGTTGGAATATTCGAAATTTACAAAGAAAGCATAATATCGTATTGGATATAACATAGGGAAGAAAGCTTATTTATTGGAACTTGGTGTTACAAATGGAATACGCAGAGTCTTTACTATGCTTTACAGTGTTATCGGGGTGGTTATTTTAGAGTATGGGCAGTGATATCGTGGTTTTCTGCAGGTCCCATCATAGTCCTGCACGGACTATGAATGCTATGGCGTATGAGGCCATTTTGGAGAACCAGGTTCAACACATGGCCCAAATATTGTTCCTTGATAATGATGGCATCTACCAAGATGATGTGGGAATCTGTCACTCTGCAAAAACGGTGAAATCATGGTTTGAGGAGCTTGACCAGAGCTATCACACCTCCCCAGATTCCCGCAATCACTAGATCTGAACTTCATTGAGTCATTGTGGTCTGAGTTCGAAAGGCGTGTTTGTTCTCCTTACTATCCACCAGCATCCGTTGAGAAGCTGGAGAATGTTTTGGAGGACTAATTGTACAAGAGTCCACAAACCACGATTCAGGCGTTGTATACTTCCGTTCCACGTCGGATTCAAACTCTTTTTGGACTCAAAAGGAGGTCCCAGACAATACTATGTATGATTTTGACACTTTAGCAAACGTTTTAGATATTTTAGCTCACCCCTGTAGCTTGACATATTATTTTGAATTGTAAAGTAAAATAAGCTATTATCGTCGAATATAGTGTTCTGAGATTTTAAGACTGGTGAATTTAAGATGCGTAATTGCTAAAATAATTTAATATATATACGAACAGAGGCATTGTATGTGGGATTACGCTATACTCAGGGAATATTGAACAAAGTGTGTATGTCACTCTGATCTGGAGAAACAAATGAGCAATACATGCCGTCTGCTACTAGGTAGTTCACAAGTTGAATGCAGCTACTACTACTACTACTACTACTACTACTACTACTACTACTACTAATAATAATAATAATAATAATAATAATAATAATAATAATAATAATAATAATAATAATAATAAAGTATATTTCAACAGATTAAAAACTTTCCTTGCATCAGCTTCAGAAGAAAATCATATTTCTGCAGTACAACTTACATAGGAATATTCTATAATGGGAGAATAATACACTGTAAAGCATAGTAAAGACTCTGCGTATTCCATTTGTAACACCAAGTTCCAATAAATAAGCTTTCTTCCTAGTGTTATATCCAATACGATATTATGCTTTCTTTGTAAATTTCGAATATTCCAACTTATATAATTATACATTTTAAATTCCTGGAGATAGTTCTAACAATTGATTACTTTGAGAATACTCTTTTCCAGTATATGTACAGTATACGTACTTCCGTAGAAAAAATGAGGTGTTTTTCAAAATAGTATATACACCCTGATGAAAGTATATATTTAAAGAAAATTAGGTAAACAATGAATTTGGTGAGAAATACTCCGTCAACGAAAGCATTTAAGGTGATGTGCATTCCTTTTATTCCTAAAACCACTTTGGAAATTCGGAATGTGATGGAATGGACAAGTAAAATCCATAAAAAAGTTTTACCTTGCAAATACTCCCTACTTTCTAGTTATATTAATTTGGATATACATGCATATATATATATATATATATATATATATATATATATATATATATATATATATATATATATATATATCAACGTTAATTCGTCCCAAATATTACTATACTAAAAACCAACCGTTTCTATAATTTTGGGTCATCAGAGTCCTCTTAACTCTGATGACGGTGCTAAGATTTATAAGAAAGTGTCCACACTAAGAATTCAAAACGTACCATTTCCTATTGATTGATCATTTCAGAGGAAGTAAGTAATGTAAAGGTTTAAAACATTAGTATTTCAATTCAGTTCAAAACTTCTTCGATCCCAGTATCAATGTCACAAAAAATATTAATATTTTCCTTTACAGCTTGAAGATGTGTACGAGGAAACGAAGAATTGTGGTGAAAGTATGTTCAGCATTTCTGGAATCTATTAAGGAGTACTTGACGTATTCATCCCTTGATGGTCTCAAGCAAGTCATTAAAACTCGTCATTTCATTCTCAGGTACATATATTGCATATAGATTACTGTAAGTATACCTAACGCATTATATACTACAAAATAAGAAATGTTGCTTATAACAGAAAGTCTTATTTTCAAATGATTATTCTGTGTTCTATTGCATAACTTTTCCACAATATTAAACCAATTTGAGAAGAGTAAAATTATAAGACAAAAATTAGTTAAAATATCAATTTTAATTTAAGGAATCAAACAAATCCTAAGCTTATGTATGAAATTATATGTTGCACATATCATGAGCGTCATTTATTAAATTTTGCTGGGTTGAAATCGTTTCAAAATCCAAGAAATATTTTCGAAAGCAATATTTGTATGAAATTTAAGCTCCTTTATTGTTTCTAACTGCAGTAGTCTCATCCATGGGTTCAGTTACTTAATATCTGTATTTTCTGTTATTTCGTTAAACTTTCTTGTGCGATGAAGAATTTACATACAGTACAGTGTTTCAAAATAATAGGAAGGTTCTTAAATTCATAATCACGTTTAACATAATGCTTTCCTCATGTGTCACTGGAAAATGGTCGTAAATACCTAAGCTTTGCCCTTCTTTGTTCAGTATATTTTCACGAGTATCATTATTGCAAACTGTTAGAAATACAAAACATATAAAGGTACAGAATTATAATATTAGTGGAAATCCTGATTGGAAGTATGCATCTTAAAATTTATTTATCTCATAATCACGAAGCAGGTTTCAGAAATGTTATTAATATTTTAATTAACTCAAGTTCCAACGGGCTTTTAAAGAATATTTATGAACATTTAAATAAACAAGTATATATCTAGAGGAACAAAATGTATATATCCAATAAACAATGACTTAAAATCAAGAACTCAACACTGTTGAGACATTTGTTTAGGTCTACTGTGCTTGCTAAGGACTATCGCTAATACATACGTCAAATCTCGGATATTTCCTTATCATTATGGGTTCTGTATATTTCATTCTTCAGTAGAAATAACCAATTTTGAATAATTAAGTAATATTCAATTGTTCCGAAAGTCTACAGATTCAACGTGTAGAACGTAGAAAACAGTAGTTGAATATTTTTGTACTACTTAAATATATTGAAATAACTCCCAAGATTTATAAAGAATTTTAAGTTTAAGTGTTAATATAAGTGTTGTTTCCGTTCTATCATTTAATAATCCCTCCCAAAAGGAAAGATCAAACTCTGATTTAAAATATTGTCAAGTTGATAGAAATATTATTCCTGTCAGCGGCTCAAGGAAAAATTAGACCAAACGCTCATGTTTTCATGATCTGGGTAGATTGATAATTTAAAAAAAAAATATGCAGACACCAATTGTGTCTAATGTATTACTACCGACTTGTCTAAATCATTAAGTCAAGTAAAAATGATCACTTTTATTTCTATACCTCTTATTGGTATACACTTTCCACAGGAAATATCCAAACATTATTCACTGGACATACAATTGCTACTGCCCGTAACTGATATGTATTAAATAATCTTAAATCATGCATACATTAATTACTTCGTAATCTAGCGATTCTCTTTCATTTTAAAGCAATACACATACTATTTACCTAACAACGGCATTTGTACAATTTCATACCAATACTGCATCCAAATTCTCTCCCGCTGTTACCTTAAAAAACCGCGGCCACTAAAACAACATTATATAAGCAATTAGTATTTTGACATTACAACAATTAATCATGAACGCTGTCTGAAATGTCAACCCCGTTTGTCCTTCTTCTTCGGTACTTTCCACCAGGTCCTCAGCTCATCAATCTGTGCCTGTAAGTTATCTAGTTTATCAATTATCATAACTAACATTTTAATTGATCAATAGGCCTTTTATGCTATGGACCTTCCTCTTCCCAATTTCTAAGTATATCATCTGTGTACTTGTTTTCTGATATCCTTTTTTCTGTGCACTTCGTCTTTCCTTAGCTGATCCTAACGTTCTACGTGATGTCCTTTCGTTTCGGAAGCGATTTTTATGCTGGTAACCATGTTGTTGCTTGTACATTTCACTGCTTGATATTAAATTATTTTCAATTCTCATTTCTTCCTCCGTCCTAAGCTCTTCTGCATTGGCTAATTTTGATTTATGAATCTGTGAATGTTCCATGAAGCTATGTTCCTCGTCTGTCAATGCAGGTAAACTATTAAAAGTTGCGTTTGTTCCTGCCGTATCTGAATTTGGAGTTTCCACCCAGATTGAATCAAGCCGTAGAATATTCGCAATATTACTTAATTATTGAGCTCCCTCTTGATCCAGAATTTTACTATCATTATAATCGGAATTGACTACAGCTTGTGCTGGAAGTTGGAATTCTGGTGACACAAAGGAATCATATTTGCATGTCACATAAAAATACTTTTTTCGTAACGTACAGAAATCTTTCCCCACGCTGGAGAGCGTCCCATTTCATGCTGCATGGCACAAAACCTACAATTAGTATTAGATTTAGATGACGATTTTACAGAAGATGATGTTGAGCTATGAGATGATGATACTGTGTCCTTATTTGAACGAGATTTTGCAGATTGAATTGCGTTTACTTCTCTATTTTATGATGACTTATACAGCCGAAGTTGTTGTTCAGTACTTTCCATAGCTAATGCAATCTCAGTTGCTTTGTTGAAAGTAAGATTTATTGTATTTAATAAATTTCTGCGAATTGCTTCATCCGTACCCCAAAACAAATTTGTCCCTGAGATTTTCATCTAAACACAGATATAAATTCCCAAAATGTTGACTACTTTTTCAAGTCCAGAACAAAAGCAGACATTGATTGGTACGGTTTCTGTCGCATGATGTGAACCTGGTACCTTTCCGAAATTATATTGCTTTTTACCGCATAATATTGTTTCATCACGTTCTTAATTTCTTCGTATAACTTAGCTGAGAGTGTATCTCAGATATTGCATAACTGATCATATGCTTCAGTGCCCATCACTGTAGATATCGTTGCAACATTTCGTTCTTCTGGTATTTGTGCTGCTATGCACATAAACTCAAACCGTTCCAAATAAGTTTGGAGGCCGTCAGTTTCCACATTAAAGATCGGAAAGCTTGGAGTGCTAGACATGGTAAACTTCAATGAACGATGGCTCCAACGTAGATTTATAATCTTAAAAAATATACATACACCAATTGTGTCTAATGTATTACATACATTTCCAGCAAGTCATTTATAAATATCAGGAAGGGAATAGAACCAAAAATGGATGTTTGGGGAACACGTCTAATTATAGTCGATAAAGACGGGAAACATTTGAACCAAATCTAAAGCTAATTTTGATATTTGTAACATTTATTGGCTACTAAATAAATAAGACAAAACTAGTTATGAGCTACTCTTCTAATGCAATAACCATACATACTATTTAAAAGAATAGCATGATCAATTGTATTCAAAGCTTTCGATAAGTCGATGAATAAACCAGAAACATAATTACTGTTTTCTAATTCAAGAATCATTTTGGGCGTGTAATAAAACAAAGCTGTTTGAATAATTTTGTTATTGTGAAAACCATGTGATGTTGATTGTAAGTTCATCATTGTCAAGTTTCGTGACTTCAAAAAATTGCAGTGTCGTGACTTCATCATATATTAAAGAATTTTTGAAAACATGGAAAGAACGGAGATTGGGTAATGATTTCATAATCATGTATCCTGCCTTTTTATGGAGAGGAATATTTTTGTCATTTTTAATATTGATGAAAAATTTTCATTCTCAAGAGACAGGTTTGCTAAATAACAGAGATGATTTACAATGAAAGGAAAACAAAATCCAGAATTCGAAATCCTACTCAACATCTCCGAAATTCCTTGCTGTAGGGAAGTATGTGAGTATTGGAATTTTCAGCGATTCATCATTACTCTCTATTATGGGGTTAGGTAACTGTATAATATCTAGAAATATTTATTGAAGACATTTTGGAATCCGTTTAGGACTTTTAATAATTTCGTTTCCAAGTTTAACGTACCCAAAATCTCTCTTTTCGGTGGTTTCTCCACCATGTAAGGTTTTACACATAGTTTTGGCTTTAAGGCGGCAGACTTCTAAATATTTTTGAAAAACTAATAATTTTTCTTTTGCCCGTTTTTCGTAAGTGGGAAGAAGTAATAAAATGTAACTTACCGTAATAATAGATAATGCTATTCTACACCCGAAAATAAGAATAGGAAGAGTTTTCAGTGTTGCCATCCATAGAAATTACAGTGTGACCAGAATTTGAATTAGTCAAAAATCTAGGTAAAGGCAACGACTAGAAAAATGAACTCAACGGTAATTGATGACTTATCATGCTGTCTAGGTTTCTTGTTTACTACTTTTTAAATAATATTTCTGTTTATCTTATAAAACTTACATAAATTATTACAAAATAAATAGAAGAAATATTTAAAATGTAGTAAACAAGGAAGACAGACAGCATGATAAGTCATCAATTACCGTTGAGTTCATTTTTCCAGCCGCTGCCTTTACCTAGATTTTAGAGTAATTCAAATTCTGGTCACACTGTAATTTCTATGGATGGCAACACTGAAAATTCTTCCGATTCGTATTTTCGGGTGTAGAATAACATTATCTATTATTACGGTAAGTTACATTTTATTACCTCTTTCCACTTACGAAAAACGGGCAAAAGAAAAATTATTAGTTTTTCAAAAATATTTAGTAGTCTGTCCCCTTAATAGTAGAATTTAGTTTTAACTTTATTAGCAGAATTATGCATAGTCGAGCTACATTTATCTTTTCAAGCTACATTTTTTGTTTTATGTTTTAGATGTATACACAAAAAGCTTTGCTGTAATAACGAAGTAATTGTATTCAATATTTTATTTTGATTCAAGAAATGAAAACAACTATACTAATTATCAGAATTAATACCGTATCATTTAGACCATAATGCAAATTATAATTTTGCTAAAAGTATGAAAATATTGAGCACTATCTCTAAGATTGTAACATCTATAAAGATTAAGTATCACGCAAATACATTAATTATAAGATATCTCAATTTTTAAAGATATATACAATTTATAGCATGCACACTTCTCCATAACATAATTGCTCGTCTCATATTTATAGAAGGGGAACACATAAGAAAAATGAATAGTGGTGTGTTCCCAAAACACCTTGCTATTTGCTGGTACTATCGAGAAAGGCACTCCTTAACACGGGTTACGTTAAAAGTAGACGTGCTAATGCGTATGAAATTTAATTTTTAACACTAAAGACGTTTGTTAGAAAACCGATGTGTACTGCGTAAAAATTTGTAGAATATTGGATTCTAATCAGGTTGTTCTATATTCAATAACATAGAACAATGCGTATAAAAGGGTTTCACAAGTGTGTTCTCAAATAATGTATTCATTTTATGATAAGATTGGAGCGCTCAGTCGATCATTTTCGCATCGAATGCCAAAACTCTGGTTACTGATCTTTTATGACTCTTGTTCTACTATTATATATATCAGAAGCCTTACACGTTCTCCTTACTATTTGTATTACAGCAGCATCTGTTGAATATAATAATAATAATAATAATAATAATAATAATCTATAGATAGATAGATAGATAAGATCATGAGGCAACAAACAACAATCGAATAGACTGAAAATGAAATGACAAAATGTCCCATCCCCTGTCTCATCCAAAGAATCATGTTACAGCATATATGCAAATGTTTCTTCAGATCTTCGACGATAATGTGGAAATTTTGTAACGGAAATTTTTTTAAAGTTTTATAGCAATTCTGTATCGCCAACTAGTCTAGATAACCGCGTAAAAATCGCTGATTGCGGTACTGTGGAAAGTAAGTGGAGTACCGATTGAGTTCTAAATTCAGACCGCACGAAAGAGATTAAACAACGTCTTGAGATACTGGTATGAGCAATTAGATGAAATATTTAAAGTCGAAGAAGAAAGTAGGAATTACACCTTTGTGAACCTAATCCAAAAGAATGAATATATAGAACAGATCTTACTAGATACTGCCTTCGTCAAAGTAAAATTTTAAGCTAATGCTGAAATACAATAGATAAGATAATTAATGAGAAAGCAATTTATAATTAACCATTGAAACATAATCAGAAAGTAACATTTTCTAAGAAAAGTGAGATTACAGTGAAGTTAGCGAGCTTATCGTTGCCAAGGGGTTAGCGTACGCGCCTTTGGTATGAAAGCTCCGCATTAGACTCCCAATGGAATCTTAAGTGGTTCTGATTCCACGTTAATCACTACGTCCCTTCTTATATAGGCTCGCTGCTGAAACGAGACATTAAACTCAAAATCAAGTTAATTCAAATCATTGAAGTTCGCAGAAGTAATCTAGAAATAAAACTTAGGTATCTGGTTTTCTTGTTTTACAAAGCTATAGACCAATATCATTCATGATTGGGTTTAAATTTGAGCGTAGTTCGACTTATTTCCTTAATGTAATGGGGTCAGTTTAAGTTCGCAATATTTTTCAAGTAAACTTTCAATAGTTCAAATTGTGTTCAATCAGTATACATTTATTCCGTTTATTCATGCATTTTATAATTTAGCTTAATTTTCGGATAATTATTCTTTGGCAATTTCACAATGCTAAAAATACTACTCTCAAATGTTATGCGAAGGGAAAGTTGTTAGTCCGATACATTACTATAGTTGTGGCACAACATACAGCCACCATTAGATAATAATATATCGTGTACTTCGGACATCCACATATCAAGCAAGTGTGTAAATTAAATAAAATTTCCCTTTTTATACTGATTAATGAATTGAATTATTTGCCATAAGCAATAATCTCAAATATGTATTCACTATATATATATACATTAACTGTAGGACTGCAAATGCAAAGTGTGATTATAAAATCAGTACAGCATTTAATTATATGCTGTAAATAGACACGTATTTATCCTATTATTATACTTAGTTTACACGGTAACAAAGAAAGAAGTTTAAAGTAAAGGCTTAAAATGTACCACATAGGACATGATCATCATTAACACAATAACATTGTAAATGTTGTCATGCCACAGTAGGTGATTAGCGTGTTTGAAGTGAGTTTTGATATTTTATTTTCTCTTGTGCTGTATTGTAATATAGAACGAGCAGAATGCGAATGAAACATAACGGTACTAATTTGTGTTAAATTCCCACATATAAATAAGAAACAGAAAATTTTGATTATTGGAAACAACTTTCGAATTATTAGTTTCACATTTTAGATGTAATTATTAGCATGGACATACAGCAGCATAGGAAAAGGGGAAAGCAAAGTTTCCCGGAAACGTGAAGTAGCTCAACGTGTTAAGCATCATCATAATCAAGATAATTTTCATGAAACAAAAATTAAACAAACATTAATGTTACCTTGAAAACGACACTAATTACTACTTTTTCTTAAGAATTTGACTAAATTATTTATATAAGCACACTAAGACCTATAAGTATCAAATTATATTATATATTTGATGACACCAATTTCGTTTTAAAGTCTTGTTCTTGTTGTATAACCACAATTGTGGTTTTATAATATTCATATCACAGCTATTAGCTATGTCGGCTATTGCATTACAATTTGTTAAACAGTAAAATATTGTATCAAAGAAAATCGATTTTCACTATTATTGTCTTGATCACAACCGAAGTTGCAAGGCAAAAGACATATAGTCTGAAATGGCCTGTTGTAAACACTTTGTCCTACAGCAATAATACCGTGAACATTATTTGTTTCAGGTAAAATGTAATTAAATGTTAAATACCAATGCTACATATACATGAATTTACCAGTATATACTTCTATGGTAGTTCCGACTCTCTTACACTTAACAGCAGTAAGGTTGTTACGTTTAAAAAATAAGTAAAAGTTAGTCTCATATTTAAAGAAGAAACCATAGACTAGATGAATTAGAGTAAGTGCATTTAAATAAACTTAGTATGTATTTAAATATTATTCATATTGTTAATTTAGTGTTGTATTCCTTAAAGTGTTTTTCCATATGTATTAATAATGTATATACCATCTCCACATAATTTAAAGTAATTGATTTTTTGAAAGTATCCAACGATATATTCATTGGCATGTAATAAATTAACATGAGATGCAATGAAAGCAACAGACATAAGCGTCATATCACATGTCTTCAGCTTGAAGTTCTTTCATTGCTTTGATCCACGTACTTTTCGACCTAACATCCTAAGACAACAAGTTTTCTGAGTAAGCCCATTACATTGCCCATGGGATGTATTTGTTTAGTATATAATACTTCATTTAATCTTTAATATATTTATATAATTTTTAGTTTTTAATAGACATATATATATGTATATATATATATATATATATATATATATATATATATATATATATATATATATATATACTCTTGAATGTAAAATAAAACTTTTCTATACGTTGAAAATATTCTTGTTTGTTGCTGAAGAGACAAGACATGAAAACATAATTGCTTGCGACATGTTTAATCTGAGCTTGTACAACCTAAATAGATTATAGGTAGGGCTGTGTAACTAAATGCTATTTAAAACATTTTTCAAATTAGAAATATTGTGCCTATACAATATAATAGGTCTCTGTGTGAACAAATATTAAGACAATAAAATTTATTGTAGCTTTGGTACCATTCCAAGTGGTTTCCATATCGGTCAGTTGATCACTATAGAATACTGAAATTTAGTTAAAACGTAGTCTTTAAATCATCAAATTAAAATTTTTGATATGTTTGGTGTCGTGTGGCAACGCAGGGAATGGACTTATACCCCCATGATGAACGCTTTATCTAATCATATCTGTATTCTCCTGTCCCTCGCCCCCATGAACAAAATATGTTTTCAGTGCTTTAACAAATATTTATCTAAGTGGCTATTAAAATAGATATTACCAGATTATAATGCAAATTTTCCTTTTGAAAGACTTTTACATTAATATTTTGTTTTAAAGAAATAATTGCAGAGATTTATTTACCCAATTTCCTGACTTTGTTTTCTAATTTCATGTTTTTGAAATTAATAATTTTTCTTCTAATTCTTCGGAGAGAAAGCTGTTTCGCCAATTGACACTTAGTAATTATAACATAGTTCATATATTTCACTATACGGATATGTAATATACGTACTCAGTCTAAAACCGCTATTTATATTACGTTGTGCAGATACAGAACAAGTTATCATTTTATAGTAAAATCCGACTTTGTAGAAAACCAATTGTACGAACTGTCATTAAATTGTTTTTTTTAGTGCAAATCCAAGCAAATTTTGCAATAATTGTACACAAAGAAGAAATAATGGACAAATAAACAAATTAAAACTAAATATCTCGTGGTATAAAAAAGTCCTTTTACTACTATTAACTGCCGAAATATTGATTCTTTGCATTCTCTATTTCTCTTAATGAAGAAGTGGATTGCGTTGGAGATCGTGAGAAAGCCTTAGATGTGGAAACTATACGTTTAATATTAAAGGCGAGAGTAATAAATATATAGTTTCCGCTTGCAATAGAGACGAAAGGTCGATTTTGAAAAGCTTCTTTTACGTTCAGAAGAAATAAAGAATGTTCTTGATTTCTTTCGTTTTTTGACCCAACGGCATGAAATTGAAATCGGGACTATATAGAGTTCCACATCATCAAGTTCTTTCTATGGTGAAAACAATAAAGTTGTACGGTACTCGACTCCATATATATATATATATATATATATATATATATATATATAGTTTTAATTCAAATTGACATGATGCCATGAAAGGGTTAGTGAGTATTGTTTAACGTATAGTAAGTACTATATGATAATATTACAGACTAGATGTAATAATAATAATTAGAACTACATCCTAGTAGTGATGAAGGAGTTTCTACGGCTGAGAGTGATTTAGGGAACACTACAATTGCGGATTTGAGGCTTATAAAACTTTATGGATCGATGTAAGAAGCTATTTGCACTAAGAAAGAATCAAGATAGGACATATGGAAGAGGTATTATGCCTGTGTGATTTCTAAGTTTCGGATAAGATATAAAGTTGTCAATCATCCCCTGTATAAGACATATGCTACTATAGTATACAGAAAGAATACCTGAAAAGGTTCAAAAAATAAATAGAATCATCCAATTGGATTCGAAATAGGATACTAATATTGAATCCCACGAAATAGTACACCCATGATTATCGAAACAATACAATGTTTTCGTCCGGTTATACTGATAGATACCGAACTTCTTAACACATTTCCTTTTTATAAACGAACATTATGATTGAAAAGCGGAAATGATGACGGCTCCGTGGAGCTTCATACAGGATCCCCTTCTCATAACATGTCAACACCCTGTTCAGAAATAGGTCCTCCCTCATACCAGAGACCAAAAAAGCAGAGGTGTCCGCTCTCGTTGTCTTCTGGTCCGAAGTCAAATCATGTAGGGCACAAAAACCAAACTAGTAGAACTACCCATTTGACGAAGTTTCTGCCGAATGGTTTTCTACTCATACTGAATTGTAGTCCCACTTTCTGACATGTCTGTTTTCAGCTCGCCTCAACTGTTGTCTGAAGATCCTCATTTTGTACATGTATTGATCTACCGGCACATACTGAGTCTTCGAGTATTTCGTTACGGTCTTTAAACTTGTTAAACCACAGCTGCACTGTCCGCGTAGTCATGTAACCCTCACCAAAGGCCTGGGATATATCCCGCCCCGCTGCTTCGGCATCTGACCCCAGTTTGAACTCGTACAGCATACACGTCCGTATGACTCTCTGTGGAGATAATATGTTCACTTTGTCCCTACGCGAGTTAATGGTATAGCTAACTGCCACAACCAGGTAGCATTTTCAATATACCCACACCAACAACTGAACTTGGCCTTATTTCCATTCACATTTAACTCACGTTGTGAGAGCCAATTGAACACAGACCCCTGAAAAAGCGACAGAACTTTCTTGGTTACTTTATATAAATTGTATGTCAGTATGGAAAAGTGAATTTAAGAGAGTTGAAAACGTATATGAGAAAATTAAATGCCTTCAAATCAATAAACCCACTTTCATTTTATAGATGCCTAATGTTCCTCACGTGGGCAGCTATGATGACGTTCGCTGTAATTGCTGCGATATCTCTTTGGGAAAAGTACTTCTACAGCTCATTTGTGTACGAACTAGAAACAGGTGATAATTGGAGTAGTCCGCTGATTGCATTGGCAATATGTTCAGAAGGATACGAATGGAGTAAACAGTAAGTTTGCTATATAATGTTGTTTTATATCGAGTCAATGTAGAATATAAATTTGATAAGGAAAACATTGCAGCATAATTCATTGTAATTGTAAAATTTGAATTTGAAATTTCTGTAATATATCTAATTATCTCGCAAATAAAAATAAATATTTAGTAACATGCATTTCCTAAAAATTACGTTTTATCTTCTAACATTGCGGTGCGTCTATTCATTAAATTACGTTTGATACGACACAAGTATTTGTTATTATCTAATTGGTTTACGATTGAAATTTGGACGTGGATTCTAAACAACGATACATATCATAACGTATATTTTTAATGTACTCTCTTGATTATTTCATATGAATCATGCTGCAAATGTTGTATATTCTTTAAAGAAAATTCCTAAAAGTTCAGTGCATGAGCACTATTATTTGTTTTCAAAAGATATTAAGAAATTAACAAAATAGTTTACCTAATCTTTAAGATTAAAAACATGTTTATGTTAATAAGTATAATATAAATATGCGTAGACGATTGCAAGTGTTGAAGCTGTGCCAAGCATGTCTGCATCCCACGGTTTTAGTTAACATACGGATATTAAGGCATAAAATAAATAAAAAAAATGCATTTGTTGCTATTTGTGTCATGGCTTCAGGAAAGTGCTAGTATATACTACAGACTTACCCGCTTGTCTTTTATGTGAAACGAAAGAATATTACCAATTCTTGAAGGTACTTAATCAAACATAATTAGCTCAATCAAGATATGATATCATGTTAAGAATTCGTCATCTGAGAAGGAACGGAATGTCTGAGAAAGCGGAAAGAAGAATAACTAAAATCATTGTCCATAAATCCAAAAAAGAAGAAAAATAAAATAAAGACCACAAAAGTTTGTATAGTGTAGTGTATACCTAAGTAGAGAACATTGAAACTTGAAACGAACGAATATGGATCAGTTCTTCAATAATCCAGCATTTTATGTACTTACTTGATGTTATTCAAAACAAATAGTAGAATTGTTGGATATATTAGGATTTATATCTGAGGTTATAACTAAGAACTGACTAGTCTCACCGAAAATTATACGTGGAATACTATCTTAGACAGCTGGCATTCATCAGGGAGAAATCTCGAGACAACAATATAATAAAATGCATTGTACTTTGCCTGTAGGCAGTTGCTTAATTTTCTGAGAGCATTATCAAGTTTAACTGCGATGTTAACTAAAAGAGTCTTAGTGGTAATCGGAACGTAAACAACACTGGGTAGTATATTAGCCGCATAAATGAAAAATTAGAAACCTAAGAAAGTCCAAGGAATTAGAAGTGTTGGGAAAAGAACGAGGGAGACAATGCTTTTCAGTAGTAATTTGATCTTTCTAGAACTTTCGTGCCATCAACAGGGAATTTGGTTGGAATATTAAACAAAATTGTATAATTAAGTTTGTCAATATAACGAAACTTGTCAAAGAAGTATCATCAGAAAGAAAAGTGTTGGAAAGTCTTGGATGGGTATGTTAGAAAATATTATAAAGAATACAAAATAGCGAGTTTTAATATATATATATATATAGGTTGGATTTTCAGTAATGGCAACACAGCTATACGTATACTCTGGAACAAAGCAATCCATTATAATTCATACCAACGGTATGATCGATGCCAACCCTCTCTCAGAGCACATGAAATTACCTCTCCTGACATTCATGAGCACGCAGCGCCAACAGTTAGAAGGCAGTTTTGAGTGAGTGATCGTAGACTACAGTCATGCTGCGTGAGTGTTCGCGGAATTCAGTCATGTGTACGATGCAAGATCAGAGGAGTTGTTTGAAAATGGGATGCCCTAGAGCTAGTAATGCAAAACAGTGCTACCAAGTATTGCAAGATGTTTGCGGTGCAAGTGCTTTACCATACCGTACAGCAGCTAAGTGAGTCAAAGCCTTTAATGACGGAAGACAAAATGTCTCAGACATGCCTCGCTCCGGCCATCCTCCTGTAAGTGAGATCTGCAGAACCTGAACGCGTTAGCGCTAGCGGATCAAAACGCTACGATTCGTCAATTGGACAACGGTACACGACTAGCGCATTCGACTGTGCTGAAAATTCTGAAGAATAACCTGGGATTGCGTAAAATCGCCTAAAGGCCTCTCCACGTTATCTGACTTAACTACACAAGTGGCTGAAATATGATGGCGCTCTAACATATTTCGAGTCGTACCAACGTGAAGGTGAGGCCTTCCCATGCCGAATCATTGCCATTGATGAGACGTAGTCGAGACCGTAAGAACCACAGCTGAATCGGCAATCTAACGAGTGGCGCCACCCTGGGTCCCCGAGAAAAAAAAAGGGTCGAAATATCCCAACCAATGTGAAAGCTATACTCATCATTGCATAAACTGAGGTAATGTAATCATAAACCATACCGTAATCCAAGGACACACAGTTAGTGCAGAGTGCTACTGCAATTTATTTGCAAAACAACCTTGAGCAGCTGTAAAACGAAAACGACGCCACTTCCGGACGAACCCACCCATCATTATGCATGACAATGCAGGGGCAGATTCAGCATTTACGGTCACTGATTTGTCGCATCCTTCGGGCTGGGAAGTGCTGTATCACCCCCATATTCTCCAGATTTAAGTCTCTGGGACTACGAACTCTTCAAGAAGATAAAGGAACCACTTCGTGGGACATGATTCCGTACAGTTGATGATCTTCTCCGACCGACCGATCGCTCCATCCGAACTATCCACAAATTTGGCACTGCCATTCGCGTAAAGCGTCTGCAACATCGCTGGAACGCGTGATTCACAATCCTGTTGATTATCGAGGTCCCGTAAAATTTCGAACCTTGTAAGTAGACTACATCTCAAGACGTACTGTTGTTGTCATTACTAAGAAATCCAACCCTTGTATGATACATAAATAATGCAATAATTCGAAAAAGTTGTTAAAGAGTTAAATGGTCAGGCAATCTTTTAATTTAGCGACAAAGTCCTCGTAGTTAAAAGAAGAATGCATAACAAATTCGAAATGTGTAAGAGAAATGAGTTAATACATGGAAGAAACAGGATTGATAACAGTGCCAGCAACCATCCATGCTTGATATATTAACAATAGAAAATGCAAAGCCCGAGATTTGGGAGGGTAATTTAGAAGCACATGGACGAAGCAAGAGCAATAGAAAACAAAGTTACTGATTAGTACAACAGAGTGTAAGCAGCAAGTGTTTTCAGTAATACCTAGTTAAATTATCAGGAATTTAAAACAGCAATAAAATAAACCCAACTATTAATTTGTAAAGTATTCTGGAAGGGAATAAATTATTGTATCTAGACTAATATTTTGGAGTATTTTAACCGATAATTGACACATTTTATTAACATAAAAAGGAACGGATAATAGTGAATATAATTGCACTAGCCAAGTAATTAGCACGAACAAAGCTATAATAAACTATGGAAAAATGTACAAGAAGTGTGAATATAATTGCAATAGAGTACTTTTGTTACAAAATTATATTATAAGTGTTGCAAACAAGTCAGTATAATACCAATATTGTCACAAAACGGTGATATTTCTGATCTCAATAACTATAAACAAGAACTAATCAACACATTTAATGAAAACTTTGAAAATATTTATTATGTGACAGACTGCGATGGCCACCAATAGACTATTCATTGTTTGACTTTTTGTCAGGGCGTCAATTTATTGACTATTGCCAGGCTTAAAAAAAAGAAAAAGGTTCAAAATATCTCAGAATAGTACTCATATCGTAATGAGGGATTAATGAATGTGCTAGAGAAAGAGATAATAGACGTATAAGATTTGTTGCGTAAATTATGATACGAACGCTGTCCAAGTTTTACAAACACTCAATGTTGGCATAGGGTAGATTGATTCACTTTTAATTCGATCATTTTCTTTTTTTCTTTTTTTCTTTTTTTGCGACATAGGTCATTCTTCCTTTGTTTGAATTTGTGGAAGATAATATCACATAGGCTAATTTTCTCGAAATATATTATATTAACTTACCAAACCATTTGATCTTTTAAGCATTCATTATCGTTTTATTTTGGAGAACTCAGCGTACACATATTGAATTAATATCTTATCAAAATCAATATATTAAATTTTATCATAAAGAAAAAAGTCACTGTCGTCTAAGCTAATCTGATATGATAGGTATACAATCAGCCAACGACGTGCATGAATTTACTAATAACATTAAACTCAACTCGAGAATGTATATATATATATATATATTAACAACATCCTTACGTCGTGCCTATAAAGCATGGGGTTATTTAAGTAGTGACGTAACGAAGCTGCTAATACTCATTATCCAAAATGAGTAGGTAAATGTTTAAATGAGAGGATAATCACACAAACTCTGTAATTCGGTTAACTTATGTATTTGGCTACTTAATGTCATTGTGTTAGTGTGCGTGTAATGAATGAATATGGCCTAATGGTTCAGATCACAGATCGCTAAATGCCTGGAATTTAGATCACGATCAACACACATAGCTGAGGCACACATACCTTGGTTAAGCTGCGTCTGTCTGGAACGATGTCTCCTTGCTGCTTGGCTCTGGACAAGGTTGATGACTGCGCTTGGTGTCCACAGATTGCCAACTAAAGACCAACCATTACTCGATGATATATCTTAGTGATTGAAACGTAGTGTAGAACAACCCTTCTTCTACTTGCGGTCTCCAACTAATCTCAGACCGATGTGAAGCTGCTCTACATCTGCTCTACCTCTAATCTCTGTCTGATCACGTCTGATCCAGATTCTCTCTAAATCGGGGTTTTTGTTGTCTATTCCAGACGGTGGAATTCGACATGTTGTTCAACTGTGTTTACCTCAGCTATTGGTAAAACATTTGTTTCAAACCGTATCACATCGTGACCGAATTCCCAGACTATCAATTTCTGCGAATATGAATATTGTGCCATATCCGAATTGTGTCAATGTTAACAACAAATTGTAATACACATTTAAGACATTACAAAGCTGACATTACTGGTCTTGTTTTTCATCTTTACATAATCCTGTGAGTTAGCGTCTCGCCAGGATTTCATTAATAACATAACAAACACAACCATGTGCAACAACTTACATCAACAAACAAACGCACATGCCAATATGACATAATCTAACATCATCGTAACATTTTAATCTTTTAACTTTAGTTCTAACAAATCTTTATTCCGATCACCAAAAATAAAATTTAAAACCAATATACCTCTACAATATATATATATATATATATATATATATATATATATATATATATATATATATATATATATATATATATATATATATATATATACATGTGTCTGTGTGTGTGTGTATCGGAAATTAGAATTCTTTTTAAAATTAGGTTTTTTCTATATGATAATGTGTTTTCGAAGCGTTACCCCCGTAGCGAACGCGACCAAGGTGGCTATTACGTAATTGTACTTTCTGCAGAGCAGTCAGGTTTTCCATGTCTTTTTTGACGAGGTCAGTTCAATAACAGCAGAGTTCCAATACTCTGTGCAAAGCATCTTCCAAGCAGCTGTTTCTTGCTAAAAATCCCCTTGCCTAAGAACACGTCTTTCCTTTATTTCCTTCCTTAAACATCTTTTAAGTAGAAGACGGTCTGTTGTTCCCGAACGTACCAAATACGCTCCAGCTGACGTTTTCTCCTCGTTTTTATTGCTTTCGCGTTTCTGATTAGCGATCTACATTTAAATACATGGACAGCATATTCCAAGCGCACGCATGAGTAACAAAAACGCGTGGCGAACGCTGATGAACCATGTCCTTACTTGCATAACACCTAGTTTGTTAAAACGTATAATAATACTTCAGGAGAAAGCAACGTTAAAATTTTTATAACGTACAATATAGTTCTATATTTTCGAATGTTGTTACGAGACGAAATATTCTCTTCAGATTCCGAGTGATACTACCTTTACGTTCTTCTTGGGAAATTATCACTAAAGGTATGATATCATGTTTCAATTATCTAGTACATATTAAAATTAATGAATAAGTTAAAATCAACCGTACAGCCGTACACGGTAGGAAGAGAAATTCCGCCATGCTACATATAGTTGAATATTTCCACAATTTGAAACAATTTGTTACCGTTGCTGTCATTATGATAATATAATGACGTTAACGATTAAGTAAGTCATTTACAATGGTATTTAATATTTTGAAATTAAAAATAATTTGTCAAATGAAATATATATATATATACACTGATGGTAAGTAAAAATTGAAGCTCTGGAAAGTAGGAAGTAATTCATTATCCTTATTGACAAAGATGAACCCTGTGCATGAGCAAGCAAATAAATATCTAATTGATATTAGTTTAGGTGCTAATTTTACGAGAGAAAATTTATTTGGATTATCAGAGAACTCACATTTACAGACGTGGGACATATGAAATATCTAGAGCTTATAAATAACAAATAGATGAAGATAAGTGATGACCTAAAATGAAAGATTTAAAATATTATTGGGCCACTTATAGAGCATTTTTCCTACATAGCCCATTTTCATTTGTCCTAGTGGGTCACTCGAAATTAAGTGAGAATTTATGCACTTTACTATTTCATTCATAATATCATGAAAAAGAAACAGTTGCATAAAAGATATCTTATTTTATGATGTCATTTACAAAATTATACAATTTAAATCTCAGTTCTTGCACAATCAGATACAAAGTTCAATGCTAATACATCACATACGGCTATCGATAAAGGATGAAATGAGAAGTTAGGTAGAGCAATGAAATACGAAGCATATGATGGACTCTACTGTCTTTCCCAGAGAACCCTCTCCTTAAGAGACCTTAAGGGGCCCACTTAAATTTTAAATAACAATTTTTATCATTTAATATATAATTTAATATATATCGTTAAAAGGTAATAAACACCCAAAAGGTCACTCTAAATATTTAATTGGAACGTACATTTTTGAAAATATTATGAATAAACAAATAGTATTTGTAAGAAGTTATCTTTGGATTAGGACACCGTGAACAAAATCACTAAACTATATTCCCTTGAGTTCTTGCACTTACAGCTGAAATATTCAGTACTTTTAATTACAAATGGATGAAGGTGAAAAAATGAAACAACAAGTATAAATTTGAAATGTCGTATTGTAAATTTAATGGATTTTGCACTTTGTCCTACAGAGTCCCTCGTCATAGGACACTGAAATCACACTCGACAATTTTAAATTAAAAGCATGGAAAATAAATACCAATTTCTATTTTCCTTTGCAAAATACACTTTTACATTTAACGCATGTTTGTTATCGAGTGAATGTTGTCAATATACTGTATTTTCTTCGGTTTTGCATTCTTACCGCGGCACTATATATTAACAGCTAGTGTGCAAAAGACCACGTGCATTATTGCAATTTGATAAACGATGCTCCACACACAAAAGGAATTGCAGAAAAGTTGTTCATTGTCCTGAACTTTACAATGACATATTAAACAACATATCTCCTTACTTAAAATATTCGAGAAGCCTCAGTATCTCATGAAAGCTGTTCTCTGGGGAAAATGGTATGTCTTATAGCCTTTCTCTAATTCATTTTCTGTGTTATTTTTATTCAAACTTGTTTATGATTTATAAGCACAGAACACTTTATGTGTTTATACATGATTTCAGAGTTAATAAGTGGCCATACCGTAAAAGGTGCCACAAACGAAAAATTGCAAGCGAGTTATTTACTTTTCCTTAATATTTTCAACGATATATAAAGTGATATAAATTCTTGTGTGAAAGGTCCGAGTAATCCTACACTGCTCCTTGCAGGATTTTCCATTAGTTTGGGCAAACTTGTTTAAAAGTTCGGTATAGAATAACTATTAAAGTGTGCTTTTTAAATGAAAATTTTAAAAATTCTGACGTTACCATATTAAGAATGGCACCAATATGTTCCACATTACGGACATTTTCGACTACATGTACCCTGCCTAAAATATTCTTCCTACTCTTTATGTTGGATCAGTTACGAAGACATCTCGCATTGTTTATACCCGGATTTCATATGTTACACAGTGACATTATGCGTGAAGTAACAGGAACAATTCCAAATGATTTTACACAGAGCCTTAAACAGGGCATTAAATTTCAAATATGAAAAACAAAGGGAAAACCTGTGTACTACAATTTACACTCCTTTTCTAAAAATAAACAAACTGCTGCACTATAACACCAATGAATTATTAAATACCTTTGCTAATTAGGGAAATAAATAAATATTCACGTTTCAGCACTGTGATAGATATAAAAAACTATTAGTACTTTTATGTATAATTGGGCTCGTAAATTTTCACATAGAAACTTCTATCTTCTTGGTCGGTTTCGTCCAACATTTGTATCTGGCCTCTAGGGTACAGCGTGAGGCAGCTAAAAGTACCACCTGAAATAGCGAAGAAAGTAGAAACAGTATCGTTGTAAGGTTTGCGAGAAACAATAATAGTAGTAGGGGCTCATAAAATGGAGGTTTCGGGTGCTTCGAATAAGAACGACAAATGGGGCATGTGATGCAAAGTTATATTTTGTTAAATGGAACGATATGCATTAACGTACATAATATAAAGAGCACACCAGTGAAACAATGTCGTTGGTACCATGTTGGTCCTGTACATAGTAGCGAAGATATGGCCACATGAATAGGTGTAAACAAAATAACCGTGACCCACATGACCGTCAGTACCACGGTATATAAGACGTCTCATGTGCTTGACAGAACTGTCTTGACGCAGAGCAAGTTTCGTTTGCAGAGCCACGAGATCGTGTTAGTTCATAGCAAGCAGTGACAGTGGTAAGAGCGAAGAGTATAGTGTTTACGGACATAGAAAAAGCGGACATGATCCTGATTTATTGGAAATGCCGAACGAATGCCTCAGAAGCCTACAGTGTGTACTCAGAGAGATATCCGGACTCATGCCAGCCGTATCGACATTTGTTCGGTAAATTATTTAGTAAATTAAGGGAAACCGGATGGGTAACACCACGAGAACGTGTGCGGAAGAAGCCAATTACAGGTGAAGCAGGTGCAACAAATGTTCTCGCTGCTGTTGTTGCTGTGAATCCGCACATTATCTCCCGTGAAATTGTCAGAGATGGTGAGATGAGTCACCGAAGTTTATTACGCATTCTGTACGCACACAAGCTTTACCCATATGATATCTTCCTCCATCAGGGACTGCACGGATATGATTTTGTGGACCGTGTTCAGTTCTACACAGGGATGTTACGACAGGACGCACCAGATTTGTTATGCATCCTGTTCACCGACGAGGCAACTTTTACCAATCATGGAAATGTCAACCTAAAGAACATGTACTTTGGTCTGTGAAGAATCCACATTGGCTTCACCAGGTGGAACGCCAGCGCCCATGGAGAGCGAACGACTGATGTGGTATGTTGTGTGAATCTATCATTGGCCCTTTTTCAGACAAAGGACACCGAATGCTGACAGATACATGCAGTGTTTACAACACAAACTGATTGTACTATTAGAGGCATACCACTGCGGACAACAAGGGAAATGTGGTACCAACATGACGGGTTACCAGCTCACAGTGCACGACGCGCTACAGCATGTGTAGAAAATATGTTTCACAATCAATGGATTGGACGTGGTGCTCGTGTCAAATGGCCGTCTCGTTCCGCAGATTTGACACCGCTACACATTTTCCTGTTGGGAACGCTGAAGGACATTCTCTACCAGGATGTGCCAACAACACCAGAGTATATGCATCACCGCATTACTGCCGCCTCTAGGGACATTCCCTCTGCGATGCTACAGTCTGTGGAACGATCTTTGCGTGGACGCCTCGATGCCTGTGATGCTATCACAGCTGACGGCCATCAATTTGAACATAAACTTTGACAGGTTTTCGATTATTATACATGCCACATGCTGTAAAGTCCATTCTCATTATGCTGTATGACTATCACTTAAATTGTGCTGACGATGTCTCCTCTATTTCTTCCCTTGTTATCACGTCACTTCTTTATCTTGTCCGATTTGTTTTAACAGCTCACATACATGCCGTGGTTTGTTTGCCACTTGTTATTTTGTTTACACCTATTTACATGCAAATATATTCGTTTTTATGTGCTGCATACGCATGGTACCAACGGCATTGTGTTTCTCTGCGTGCCCTTTTTTATATTATATATGTTAATGTATATCGTTCCTTTTAACAAAATATAACTCTGTTCCACATGCCCCATTTGTCACTCTTTTTCGAACCACCCAATACCTTCATTTTACGAGCCCCTACTGCTATTATTGTTTCTCGCAAGCCTTACATCCCTAGTGTTTCTAGTTTCTTCGCTATTTTAGGCGATACTTTTAGCTGCCTCACGCTGTAAACTTTACTCAAATAAGTCAAAAATATAATATTTTTACATCTGCTTTTATGTTCAGATACACCATACAAAATGGTGCAGGATGGCAATAAAGTATTAGAACAAACTTTCGGAACTTTTCCAACACCCAAAGTAGAAAAATGTACTATGAAACAATGATCAGGGAGGGATAGTTTCGAAAGCGTGGGAAAATGATCTTCAGAGAACTGTGATTCGAAAACAACGCAACATAGAGAGGCCGGTTTAAAACATGAAACTCGAAGTCACACCTGCTCGATTGAAGAACGTGTGTTTCAAACCACCGCAGGATGTGTGCGATAGCTTCCTCAAAGGAGGATTCCCTATAACCTGGTAAGTAAAAAGTGGTAAAACTCTTTGTGGATCAATAGTTTCCTCACCTGGCAACCATAATTCATCATAATTTGTAAGTAATAAGTCGATATCACAAACATATATAACATTGTTCGTAGATGTAGAAGCATGCAATAAAAAATGTTAAGATTATGCCTCTAGCAAACGTGCGCAGAATACGAAAGAAATGTAAGAAGTAACATCAGAAGAGAAAAAAATCCATACCCAAGCCCATATGTCTATTCAATAATAACATAAGACGAGAGAAGACACATACATATGGGCCAACGCTACGGTGAAACAATCAAAGGAAAAGTAGAACTCTAGTATACAATGTAGTGGACTTATCTGAATTGCCTTAAAGCAGATACTCGAAGTGACTGCCATTAGTTTTGATGCACGTATTCCAATGTCATAGACAGTCTAATCCGCATAAGGGGGGCGCGGTGGCTCAGTGGTAGAGTGTTCACCTCTAGTACTTGGGGTCCCGGGTTCGATCCCAGCCTCTGCCAAGTGAACTTTGTGGTGGACAAAAACCGTGCTTGAGTGTTTTCTCGGTGTTCTCCCGTTTCCTCCCACTATCCCGTTTCATTCCACCACTTCATTCATCTCTTATCATCGCCGTCTCTTTAGCCCAACTGGCATTACCGTGGGACGTAAAACTCAAAGATTTCATTTAATTTTTTTTTCTAATCCGCACGAAGATCCCAGTTCCTGGAGAACAGCACGAAAGGCATTCCGGAGACGTTACTTACTACCACACGTTGATATCAAGAGCCAGAGTATCATATGCCACACTCTTCAGACTGCTTCAAAGATAAAAGTCCAGACGACTGAGATCGGGAGACTGGGGGATATGTGAAGGGGCCCGTTGAGATCCTGAGAATGTGCTATCTAAATACTTGAGTACATCAGCAGGAAAGTGAGCAGGAGTGCCATCATGCATGAACTCTACGCGTTGGCCCACTGCTAAGAACGCATCTTCCAGCAATACATGAACAACAGCTCATATACAGCACCATTCAGCTTTTACGGGAGAAGATAGGGCCGCAATAGAAGATCTTCTAGACGATCCCCCCATACATTAATGCCAAATTTTTGTTGGCGATTCGCGGCGATGGTAACATGGGGATTTTCTTCGGCCCAGAGGTATGCATTGTGTAAATTAGTAATACCGTTCCTTCCAAATGCCACTTCATACCTAAACTATAGAAACTACAAATACGTCAGTTCATGTTCTTACGAATGAGCTAGCAACAAAAGACTTCTCATGGGCGAAAATGCAATCGGTTATCTCCTGTACCCTTTGCACGTGATACGGTTACAAGGCATTAGCATGAAGAATGGCTAAAATCATCACATGCGAAACATTCACCTCACAAGTCACCAGTCTTCAACTCGTGCCAGGACTATTTTTCAGAATTTGCAGCACACGTTCCTGATTTTGGGGTTTGAATACTGATGCGGTTGTTCGTCGATGCTCTGCCGAAGAAATAGTGTGCCGGTTTCAGATAGACAGTGATACACAGTCGCAAATGTATGATGAACTCGTTGTTGTCGATCTGGAAATCATTTCTAATATAATCATTCTGCTGCTCGAAGATTTCAATTCGCCTGTTCATAAATAAAATGCATGCCCAGTACGGACATTGAGCCATTTACCTAACACGATAAGTTCAAATGCACTACCATACGCATCAGCACATACACGCATTGCTGGAATTGATGTGCTAAAACTAACAAGAGTTCATTCATGCATAACAGAACCACTATCAATCGCCCAATTATAGCCTACTAGGGTGCCAGTTGCCGTGTGCTAGGTCATTTGTGCTCATCAGCCAAATGTTGCCAATGAGCTGTTTGGATCACGAAATTACATTCGAAACACCTTTCCGTCTTTCTCCGACTCTCTCGTTTACTTCGTATGGGCAATAACGCAACCAAAAAGCATTGTGTAAGTAAAGAACAGCTCTTTCGTAAATGCAGTACACAAAAGGAAACTTTATTATAAGACTACAACAGGAGCAAACCTTCACTCCTCGAGTAGCACTCTGAAGTCTTATCCACAAAACGATGTTTATTGTGGATATGTTCTTCTTCACGTATTTATTTACACTTCTATCACAGTCGTATAGGTAGCTCCACGTTAGAACTTACTCTTAACCACACATCATTTACCGATTCAAATGTCAAGACATCGTGCTCGTGAGTTTTCTCGGGGTTCTCCTCTTTCCTACTACTTTCTTCATTACACCATGTTCATTCATTTCTCACAATCACCGTCTCCTTTAGCCTAACCGGCATAAAGGTGGGACGAAAACTCAAATATTTCATCTCATTTTTCAAATCTCAAAAGTCGCGATCCGGGGACAGTAAAGACCCAGAAACTCAAGCACCTGCTAACATCGTACGACCTGTGCTCTTTCATCATCATTATCGTCATTATCATCATCATCATCATCATCTTATTATTATTATTATTATTATTATTATTATCATTATTATTATTGATCGTAGTAGTAGTTGTCTCGTATTATGTTTTTTGTTACTATTCTGCTTTGTTACCTCAGCATGTTACACTTTTAGTGGTTTGTTTCCGTGAGTACATTTGGTATGGTTACCATGATTACATGTGTCAGCTCTAGGTATTCGAGGTGTGGGTTCCAGTGATAATATACAGTTCAATCGGTGTTCTGTGCTTGCTGGTGATTGAGGGATCGTCAATGCACCTATGGGTTCCTGGTTTCCCATGACATGAGTCGCCATCACATTTGGAGTTGCATTACCCCTTTTTATGCATTCAGAATACATTGTTTTCCTGTATCGTGACTTTCAATCATGATTTTCCTGATAGATCACCGCCACTCAATGACAATGCAGGATAACTTCAACACAATTATCTTCGACTGCAACATATGCATGAAGCCTGGACCACACGATCTCTCCCATTTCCGGATATGTTCCTAATGATCTTAGAGTCGGCATTGAATTTGCATACGATACTGACACATAGTGGATTGGACACAACTCAAACTGTAGAACTTTGTTAATTTGTGTTGCTGTTTAGACTCATTTCACTAAGTTACACTGCTCACGTGCTGTTATGCAGTAGCTATCCAACTTGCACAACATATATTAAGTCATCCGCCATTTTCAATGAGTTTAAGGGTTTATTGAAGAACCGATATTGAATGATGTGTTTTTAATGCTACTTATTACATTTCCGTTGCTTTGGACGTAGATTTGCTCGAGAGATATTCTGAGCATTCTTCGTTACTTACTTGCAAATTTCGTTACTCACTGAGCATTCTTCGTTACCACTCTGTTCATATCTGCTTGAGATGTTAACTTATTACTTACAAATTATGACGAATTACGGTTACCAGGTAGGAACCCTCTCCATCGAGAAAAAAATTGACCCATCTTTACTCTCCAGCTTCTAGGGATTCCCTACGTTCCTTTGGTATAGGCCCTTGCACACATCTTGTGGTAGTTTAAACATATATTTTGCAATCGAGCAGGTATGACTTCGAGTGTCATATTTAAAACCGCACTCTCTACGTTGTTTTAGAATTACAGTCCTCAGAATTTCATTTTGCCAAGCTTTTGGTACCTTATCGCCGAAACTCTTTTACAGACCAAACTTCCAGAGGACTGTTTTGCTGGTTTTAGTGACGGGAATCAGTTCCCGAAGTTTGTTCAAACAGTTCCTTGCCATCAGGTATAATATAGTACATATATATAGTAGAAGGATATAACAGTAAATGGTACTTAACATGTTGATACATATTTATTCCATCTCTGATAAGCATGTATTATTCGGGATATAACCATACTTTCTAATTGAATTTTAGGAATTGCAGGGATATTTTACGTAATTGCGTGATCAATGGTAAACCAGAAGACTGTTGTTCGAATACATTATCAGCTCCATCAGATCGTCCTAACTGTTACATGATACATTCCGTGCAGCTTAGGTAAGTTAAGGAAACCTTGTCGAATATATGTTTAGAGAGTACAAATTATATTTAATACACCATAATTTTACTAATCGTGTAGATCAATGCTATAACTATATTAACAAGCATACAATTGCTGTGAACCATCTAACGTTTATTATAATGACACATTAGTGTATTATATAAGTACAAATACGTATTTTTACAACACGGTACGAAAAATTATCACCGCCTATTTACATATTATCAAAATGTCGTTTAAAGCACGACGAATCATTTGATTTTATTAATTGTAATATATGATTTTGAATGCCGTATTTGTCCAATTCTTTTTTTCGCCTCACAAATATGATTGAATAATAATAATGATAATAATAGCATATTTCGGACAGGTGATAATCTGCACTGAAAGTCATATGTGAAAACGAAAACGTGATTTTGTTTGAAATCATAGCCACTGAATTTTATTAGATCGATGTTAAAATTATATTTAAATTACCACTTCTTTTAGTAAAACGTATAGTTCATTTACATCGCTGGAATAGAAAAGAATTTTCTCTTCGTGTTGATTCATTCCTTTTATGTATTTGTTAATGTGTAAACATACAGATTACTTCATTACTTCTTTTTTTTTGCATTCCTAAAGATTACCGTACTTGATGTCAACGTACACGTGCTGCATTTCGCAAGTCCCCTTCGATTCAGTAAACCAGGATTTGAATGACCGATACCTAGGAACAGAATCACAGAGAAGACATCGCGAAAGACAGAATAGATGAACAGTAACAACGATATACACAAGTACATGCGCTATTAACAGTTCTTTCCACGTCTGGATTTTCAATTTTATATCGTTAAGCAACCCAGACAACGATTCCACTACCTTTACTCTAAGGATCTTAGTTTACAAAATCTAAATGGTAAAATTCATAACTGTATTATTTTTACATAAAGCTACAAGAAATAACGAGACTGCATAATATAAACTGCATAATAACTTACTGCAAAATTTAAACGTTCTGGTTACCGATAATGATAATTTAGCTCTGACTGATGTTACTATAGCATAAAAAAAATGGAAAACTCAGTTGTAATCAACGCCTATTGGGCCAATTTTCCTACGCATAGCAGTAATTGTAGTAATTTATGAGTCTAGATATATATTGTAATTATTATTATAATTAAAGGATGTTCAGCTTAAATAATTTGAATTTAATTAGTTTTGCTGAAGTCTAAGAATTTCAGCTGATAAAAAACTAGGGATGATGCTGACAGTGAATGCAAAGAAAGTTTTCGAATGACGTTTAGTATCTACTTAATATTGAACATGCTTGTAATTCACAAAATGTGTAACTTTGCAAGTAATCAACTTATGTACTGCTTTGCAAGTTCATATCCAGTTCGATGCAGCTATATATATATATATATATATATATATATATATATATATATATATATATATATATATATATATATATATATATATATATGCTCTTCGAAAATTACACAAGATTATTTTTAATGCAACACTTGTCTTTAGCTTAAATTAATTTCTTGTCATAATGGTAACTGAAGAATCATTCTACTTGGCGTAATTTGACCTTGAGAACCCTCTTATATTGGTTAGTTCCTAGATGCTATAGTGTATTATGGCTATACGACATCCTGGCAGACTCCGACAAATTTGGACTTGAGTTCCCACGTAAAATTGGTTTGTTACTAAGGGATATATCGTTTCGTGGCTATTTGTTGGATGAAGTATTGAGTAACATGATGTGTGTCCAGTGAAGAAAAAAAACTAAACCTTAATTTACATTATGAACATGAATTTTTTTTAAAAAAGGAAGGAAAAGTAATTATAAATCATATCAGATATCCTAAAGGAAGAAAAACAGTTATTGATCTTTTCATCCGAGAGGAAGATATAAAGGAGAGAGATGCGTCAATAACATTTGATCAGTTCATCTGACATCCAGGTTTGGAATTACCAAAATCCTGCGAAAATGTATTCTTCAATTGCTGCTTCTACTCCTTATGTCCATGCGTCATATCTCTCTCTTGAAGCTGTATTCTCGTTTAGATGTGTCCCATATTGAAAAAAAGACAACAACGATACTTTACTTGATATAAATGTGATTGTTTTTTTAAACAAAAACAAGTTGTTAATCATATCACATATCCTAAAAAAAGGAAGCTATTGATTTTTCATACGAAAAAAATATAAATTTTTCTCGTGTAAGACATATTCATTATCGTTCCTTTATATATTCTTGTGACATTAAGGTGTGTACACAACAAGACCATGTCTTCCTTTGTTCTTCTCTTATTCTTCGATAACTGCAGCTACAATTTTATGTAAACCCTTTCAAGTCGTTGATGCGTTGCACATGTTGAACGTTACATCACATATTGTTGGCATTTTTATTATTATTATTATTATTATTATTATTATTATTATTATTATTATTATTATTATTACTATTATTAATATTATTATTATTATTGAAAATATGAATTTTAAGTCCACACACACACACACACACACACATATATATATATATATATATATATATATATATATATATATATATATATATATATATATATATATTTACATCAGCTATTGCTTCTGGCAACAAATACTATTCGAAGCTTTCTTGCACCCACTGGAAAACGTGAAGTATATTAATATTTATTTGCATATATTGTTATTGTAGACTGTTCACATAATGCCCACCGACTTCGATTTTACAAAATTTGAGAAATAAATTTCACTTTTCATTTAGTGGTCAATTTGAAGGCATTTTGTTATACTACCATTAAGAAACCCATATACATCACATTACGAATCAATCATTATGGAACAATCTCATGTGTGACACGCAGCAGTGCTACCAATCTTTGAAAGTTTCATTTACAACTTTTTTCTTTTTTCTTTTTTAACTGATTTTGTGAGTAATGGTGCATTCAGTATAAAGGTACAACAAGATATTCTCTTTCTTTCTCTCTCTCCCTGTGTGTGTGTGTGTGTGTGTGTGTTTGTTTGTTTCTAGTTTCCGGCGTAAGCGTGCGGATACTACTAGGAATACTTTCGTGTGTACAATTGCTAGTGTGTGTGTGTGTGGCGCGGGTATATGAACTATTAATTGGGATCGCGTAGTGGAACTTACCAATATTAGTACGTACATACAAACGGCTGTTACTTCACACGATAACTTTTGACGAATGCGAATTTTTAAATTCTGCTTTTTTGCAATAAATAAGTAGAGTGATTCCTCTCGAGGGAGTTCCCCTAAATGGTAGCCCCTACCATGTCCAATTAAATCACAAATTGCCGCAATCGTTTGTACATTGTTTGTACAGAAATGTACAGGCCAAATTTTCGTTTGTACACTATTAGGGGCGCCGCCAGAACGAAAAAAAAGGGGCTGTTTAACTGGTAGCCCCCCCCACCAACATGTTCTATTCAATCACCAATTATCGCAATCGTTTGTACTTCGTTTGTACAGAAATGTGCAGGCGAAATGTTTGTTTGAACAAACTTAGGGGCGCCGCCAGAACGAAAACAAAGTGGGGAGCTGTCTGAGTGGTAGCTCCCCCCACGATGTCCAATTGAATCACAAAGTATCGTAATCGTTTGTACATTGTTTGTACAGAAATGTGCAGGCCAAATTTTCGTTTGTACACTATTAGGGGCGACGCCAGAACGAAAACAAATTGGGGGCTGTCTAGCTGGTAGCCCCCCACCAACATGTCCTATTCAATCACAAATTATACCAATCGTTTGTACTTCGTTTGTACAGAAACGTGCAGGCGAAATTTTTGTTTGTACACAATTAGGGGCGCCGCCAGAACAGAAAAAAATGGGGGCTGTCTAAGTGGTAGCCCCCCCCCCAACATGTCGAATTGAATCACAAATTGTCGCAATTGTTTGTACTTCATTTGTACAGAAATGTGCAGGCGAAATGTATGTTCGCACGCAATTAGGGGTGCCGCCAGAACGAAAAAAATTGGGGGCTGTCTAAGTGGTAGCCCCCGACCATGTCCTATTCAATCACAAATTGTCGCAATCGTTTGTACTTCGTTTGTACAGAAATGTGCACGCGAAATTTTCGTTTGTACATAATTAAGGGCGCCGCCAGAACAGAAAAAAATGGGGTCTGTCTAAGTGGTATCCCCCCACCATGTCCAATTCAATCACAAGTTGTCGCATTCGTTTCTGCATCGTTTGTACAGAAATGTGCAGGCGAAATGTTTGTTTGAACAAACTTAGGGGAGCCGCCAGAACGAAAACAAAGTGGGGGGCTGTCTAAGTGGTACCCCCCCATCATGTCCAATTGAATAACAAATTGCCAAAATCGTTTTTACTTCGTTTGTACAGAAATGTGCAGGCAAAATGTATGTTCGTACACAATTAGGGGCGCCGCTAGAACGAAAACAAAGTGGGGGACTGTCTAACTGGTAGCCCCCCACCAACATGTTCTATTCTATCACAAATTATCGGAATCGTTTCTACTTCGTGTGTACAGAAATGTGCAGGCAAAAGTTTCGTTTGTACACAATTAGGGGCGCCGCTAGAACAGAAAAAAGGGGGCTGTCTAACTGGTACCCCCCCCACCATGTCCAATTCAATCACAAATTATCGCAATCATTTGTACAGAAACGGGCAGGCGAAATGTTTGTTTGTACACAATTAGGGACGCCGCCAGAACGAAAACAAAGTAGGGTGCTTTCTAAGTAATACCTCCCCACCATGTCCAATTCAATCACAAATTGTCGGAATCGTTTGTACTTCGTTTGTACAGAAACGAGCAGGCGAAATGTTTGTTTGTACACAATTAGGGGCGCCGCCAGAACGAAAACTAAGTGGGGCTGTCTAAGTGGTAGCCCCCGACCATGTCCAATTCAATCACAAATTGTCGCAATTGTTTGTACGTCGTTTTTACAGAAATGTTCAGGCAAAATTTTCGTTTGTACACATTTAGGGGCGCCGCCAGAACGAAAACAAACTGGGGGCTCTCTAAGTGGTAGCTTCCCACCAACATGTCCAGTTGAATCACAAATTTTCGTAATCGTTTGTACATCGTTTGTACAGAAATATGCATGCGTAATTTTCGTTTGTACACAATTAATGGCGCCGCCAGAACGAAAACAAAGTGCGGCTGTCTAAATGGTAGCCCCCACCATATCCAATTCAATCACAAATTATATGCAACTCTATCCATCACGACTCTGGAGCTCACTAAAGAAATAATAAACACTTCTGACCAGAGTATATACACTTGTTTATTAAAAACTAAATTCCAGTGTAACAGTTTCAACAACGTAACGTTGTCTTCATCAGACACCAACTCACCGTTGTCTGATGAAGACAACGTTACGTTGTTGAAACTGTTACACTGGAATTTAGTTTTTAATAAACAAGTGTATATACAAATTATATCAATCGCTTGTACATCATTTGCACAGAAATGTGCAGGAGAAATTTTCGTTTGTACTCTATTAGGGGCGCCGCCAGAACGAAAAGAATGTGAGGGATTGTATAAATGGTAGAAGCATTAAAAAAATGTGTCACATTTATGGAGTATTTTTCTAACAGGACTTTGTTCACACTATTGTGTGGTTTGGTTTGTTCACACTATCGTGTGATTCACTATATTGATCTTATCCTAACGATGATGGAATTAAATGTTTTTTTTTTGTTTTTTTATATTTATATTTATACTTACAGTCATTATTGCTGAGTTAGTTTTTCACTCCTCGGCTCTTATTATTAAACTTATTCATTATTTCTTACGTGAACTGAATCCTTATGAGAAAAATGTATTTTTTTCTTTCTATCTTGCGCAGAAACCGTTATTCTCATCTCGTACAGGAAATTGATAAGTGGAAGATATAACAAATTCACAAAGTAGACTGTTAAAGGGAAAATTATAACACAGTATTTTGTTTTATTTGATCATCTTCATTAAACTCATTTTGCAGAAACTATAGAATGCATGGTGAAGTATTTTGGTGCATTCAGCATTCTGATTTACGAGTAGAGTCGCTAACTGGCCGGTATTTGCTGTAATTTTGATTAAGGCCGGTGACCGGTATAAACTTCTTATTAGACACCTTCTGACCGGTATTTTGGAATCTGCAATCCAGAATATAACATTGAACATCGAAATTTTTCAACAGTGCCTTTACAAACACAAATTTTCGTTGTATTATACATTATCGATATTTTTTAACGTATGGCAGTTTTTTTTTATTTATTTAACATAACAAATTTGATAACACTTATATTTTATTGTAAAAGAATTTTATTCATTTATTGAGAGTAGAAAATGACTTTTTAAAGCAATTTCCTTTGTTTGAAGTGAAGTTTATAGAATAAATTTCATTTTATGAATCAACTATTGATACATAAAGATTAATATCCAGTATTATTCATCTGTTTCGATAATTTTAAACAAGTGACAATTGCTGGTAAATACAATAACGATCAATACAGTCTTCAGTTTCTCATTTGTACAGAGAATTTTGAGGGTGTGCCGGTAATTTTGTTTTCCTGAGTTGGCAACCTATTTACGAGGTTTTGTTTCAACTCTGCTACGTAGTGGCTCCGTACTGACACTCCGCATGCAAATAAGTATGTAAGGCTACCATACGCCCCGGTTTCTTAAAATTTGTCCCGGTGTGCAGAAATTTTCCTTCTTGTCCTGTTTTTTTCTTTATTATTATTATTAATTACATATCAAAATTTCTGAAAAAATAATAAAATCGACTTATTCCTTTTGCTTTCAATTCCAACAATACTATAGGAACAATTTCATTCTGATCTTTATTATTATTGCAATCGCTGCTTTCCCGGATATAATATGCAATGTTTAAATCCTCCTAAGTATAACTCTTATCACTAAAAGTAAGAATGTATACCCCGAGGTGGCAACAAATTCTTGTGACGTTGCAGACCAGCCCCGAAAACACATTTTTTTTCTGCTTCAGAAAAACAATTATGCAAATTGCTTTCTTTTAGTTCGCATTTTAGGTTAACAAAAATAAATCAGCCTATTGAAATTTTGAAACAACTTCATAAATCTGGATATTTTTCTTTATAGACATGTAGAGCATGTAAAGGTGGTATGCGTAGACATGTAGAGCATGTAAAGGTGGTATGCATAATAATATTGAAAATATAATTTTTGCCTAAATATTGTATGTTCACTGATTGCGTTTATATTGTATAACAGCTTCTAGCTTCTATAATAATTTTTAGCACTGTTGATTAAGTATGGACAGTGGCGTATTTAGGATTTTGTTTCGGGAGGGGCTTTGCTAACTTCCGGGGGTGCTTTGCCTGAAAATATGAAAATTCTGCAAGATATTTCATATATTTTACTATAGTAAGTAAGATTTCGGTGGGGGGCTTGAGCCCGGAAGCCCTCCCTCTAAATACGCCACTGAAATGAATGAAATGAAATCTAAGTTTTACGTCCCACGGTTATGCCGGTTAGGCTAAAGGAGACGGTGATGATGAGAGATGAGTGAAATGGTGGAATGAAGAGTGGGAGGAAACGGGAGAACCCCGAGAAAACCCACGAGCGCGGTGTTTGTCCACCACAAAGTTCACTTGGCGGGGGCTGGGATCGAACCCGGGACCCCAAGCACCAGAGGTGAACACTCTACCACTGAGCCACCGCGCCCCCGAAATACGCCACTGAGTATGGACTATATTAATACATTATTTTAAGTTGTATAACTAGTGCGATACTGTAGTAAAATTCGAAAGATAAAATTAATACAAAATGCAATATTTACTACTAATTTGTAAGATGTCCCGTTTTTTCTGTTTTCAAAAAGTATGGTAGCCTTAAAGTATGCTAAACCATACAAAATAAATTGTACTGTAAATAGTACCCCTCTGATAGTGCTCTCAAACGGGTCGGGTTACGGGTCGGGTTGTCGGGTCGGGTCAGTCGGGTTAGCTCGTGTCGGGTCACTCGGGTCGGGTCGTCACATTCTTCACTTATTTTCTATACGGAATACTATAAAGAGCTTTGTTGTGGAATTCAATTCGAAGTTGGTGAATGAATGATAAATGTGACTAATTGAAGGTGAAATAGTAATAAAATTTTAATTTTACCTATATTAACTAATTGGTATTGTAATTGTAATTAATATTACTACTGACTTTTTTTCCTTTCTGCGTTTCTATGTCAAGTTAAATGTCACATTAAGTGAAATTGAAAGGAAACATCTAGTTAACGTCCCACGTTATGCACCAACGCTAAGAGAGACAGTGATGATGAGAAATAATTGAAGTGGTTGAATGAAGAAAGTGGGAGGAAATGGGAGAACACCGAGAAAACCCATGCACATGGGGTTTGTCCACCAGAAAACTTACTTGGTACGAGCTGGAATCAATACCCATGGACCTTCGGGTCAAACATCTGCCTTTGGGCAGGACACATTATTATTATTATTATTATTATTATTATTATTATTATTATTATTATTATTATTATTATTATTATTATTATTATTATTATAACTTTAAGAGTGCCCAAGAAAGTTCCGCCGCCTTTTCACCAACACCTTCGAACATTGGTATGTAACCTAAGACGTACCTGGAATATCAAAAATCGTCTCCATCAGCCTCGACGACCTTCTGAAAACGTTCTGGAAGGCCATGGATTCCATCGCAGTCGAACTTGGTGGGACGTGAAGTGAAGAAGGTATCAAGTGCATATTGAACCTCTTCTAGCTGTTTGAATTGGCGTTCTCTAAGGTGATTGTCCAAGGAATAGAACAGGTGATAATCGGACGGTACAATGTCCGTGGAGTATGGCGGATCCAATAGTGTTTTCCATCCAAGGCGTAGAATGATGTACTGGGTCATTTTAGCCACGTGGGGCTTAGCGTTGCCTTGTAACAAGAGGACCCCTTTGCGATTCAGAACTGCTGGATCCAGACAGTACACAGTGACAGTACACAGTTGCATTGATGATCTGACCAGCTGGTAGCAGTTCCCGATGGGCGATGCCTCGAGCAGTCCACAAAATGCACAGGAGAACCTTATTCTGGCGTAGTGCTGGCTTGGGCTGTTTTCGAACCGGTTCATGGGATGCTAACCAACAATGACGGCGCCGTGGAGCTTCGTACAGGACCCACTTCCCATCACATGTCAACACCCTGTCCAGAAATTGCTCCTTCCTCAGACGAGACACCAAAGAAACACAGGTGTCTGCTCGCGTTGCTTTCTGGCTCCAAGTCAAATCATGTAGGACCTATCAACCCAACTTGCAGTGCTTCCCAAGTTGATGGTGGTGGTGCCGAATGGTTTCTCCACTTACACTGAAAGGTAGTACAAGTTCCTCACATGTCTGTCTTCGCCTAAATTGCTGCCTGAAGATCTTTATTTTGAACATCTGTTTGTCTTCCGGCACGTGGTGCGTCTTCGAGTGTTTCGTCACCGTCCTTAAACCGTCATACCACTGCACTCTCCGCGTAGTCACGACACCCTCACCAAAGGCCTGTCATATCTTCCGCCCCGCGGTGCAGCAATTTGAACTCGTACAGCAAACAAGCCCTTATGACGCTCTGTGAAGGCCCCATGTTCACTCAGTCCTTACGCACGTTCACGGTATATCTGAACAGCCACAACCAAGTAGTATGTTGGATATACTTACTAGTGTTGCTCACGAGACCTGGTTTGGGGCATTCTCGTTTCGAAAATGTGTCGTGAAGGTAGTCTCGTCCGGAAAAGTGCATATGTTTCTATTGAAAGAGCTCTGTCTCATCTCGTACCCTTTCATGAAAATTCTGTCTCGTCTCGTCTCGTCCAACAACTGACCTTCACCTTATATCCATTCGCATTCAACTCACGGTGTGAGGGCCAATTGAACACAGACCTCCACAAAGAGACAGAACTTTCTTGGTCACCTTCAGATTATTATTATTATTATTATTATTATTATTATTATTATTATTATTATTATTATTATTATTATTATTATTATTATTGCTGGGGTGGTGATTTGACTTTCTCCGCAATAAAATACTTGCTAATTTTATATAACGTTGCAAATATCTTCTAGATAATTTATTCAAGAAAAAATAAAAGGTAATTCCCTACAGAATGATATTTCAGTGCAATTAGTTCCTTATGATTCTATTAGACAGCAACGCTGTTTTTAAATAGAAAAATCGGAATGTTAACGTGATGAAATTGTTGTTTGTTACACAGCAAAAAATATTAAAAGAAGTTCTTACTAGTTCAGATATACATTCCTTACTAGAAAATAATGTTGTCTTCAGAACTTTTATTCTTTTAGCCTTCAGAACTTGTCTTCAGAACTCAGTCAAATTTTATTTTGACTTTCGAACTAAATTTTAACCTTGGAAATTTGGATGTGGAGTAAAATAAAGAAGGTTAGCAGGTTAGAGAGGAAAACGAATTAGGAAATGCTGAAAAAATGCAAGAGACGAGAGCAATATTAGACGATATAAGGAAGCGAAAAATGGACGGATCACAAGTTTTGATCTTGCTAAGGGATTGCATTCTGAGGGATGTAGTAAAGGGGGTGATATCAGGAGAGCGAGAGTGTGTAAGAAGGTTGGAATTGATAGATTGTAATAAGGAGGGTGGTACTTTATGTTGGGTTGCGAGGCAGATATTAGCGGGAAATCGCAAAAATGGAAGCTTCTTACCTAGTTCACGGAAACTGGCCTGTTTATTAATGGGAGAACACTGAGGAGGAGGAGGAGGATAATTATACTACAAGTAAAAAAAGCCAAAACAATGGTTTATGCATAAGAATTGGTCAGCATTTTTTTTTCTGGTGGCAGTTTTGTAAAGTTCTAGCTCTCTCAAACTGGTTAGATTGTAAGGTCAAGTCACTCGGGTCGGTTGTCGGGTTAAGTCACCTCGGGTTGGTTCACTCGGGTCACTTTGGGTCGGGCCAATCGGGTCAGCTCGGGTCGGGATGTCGGGTCGGGTCAGTCAATTTGGGTCACGGGTGGGGTCGGGTCGGTCTTCAACACATATAATTTCCACGAAAATTACAATATACCACGGTTTATACCTCATTGGACTTCCAATAAAACGTTTTCAATGATGTGTACACCATCTCACCATTTTTGTATGAGGGAATGTCTAGAGGGATTTTGTGGGAATTTGATGGAGTGTAGATTCCTGTGTGTGTGTGTGTTTGTGTGTGTGTGTGTGTGTGTGTATGTATGTATGTATGTATGTATGTATGTATGTATGTGTGTGATACCTTACAGGATACAAGATGTCGAGGAAGTGTGTAAATAAACCGGACAATTTCTGTTATGTATGTAGGGAGCTGATATTTAAATCACAACGTCGATGTTTTACTCCACTTGTGAGGAAGTGTTATCAGTTATATTTTGGTTGCTGTGTAGGAGACCAGGATAAGAACTGGGTTCCTCACTACATTTGTTGTACTTGCGTGAAACGTCTGACTGGGTGGGCAAATGGTGGACGAAACATGAACTTCGCAGTACCGATGATCTGGAGGGAACCAAAAGATCATTCTTCAGACTGCTACTTTTGTATGACACAGATAAAAGAAATAAGCAGTAAATCTAACCACACAGTACAGTACCCTAATTTGCATCAGTAATTAGGCCAGTTCCACACAGTGCAGAATTACCTGTACCGGTACCTCCTTCTCATCTTACGGTAAATGAGGATTACGTACTTGAGGCAACTATTGAAGTTCCAAATGAAGATGATGATCTTACTTATGTAGGAAGCACATCTACATTGGATTCCCATCTGATAACTCCGGGTGAACTAAATGACCTCATACGGGATTTAAAACTCTCCAATACACAGACAGAACTTCTTGATTCTAAACTTAAGGCTGGAATCTGCTCCATCGTGACACTAAAGTGTGTATTTTTCGAAACCTTCATACAGAGTTTCAAAACTACTATTCTCAAGAAAATGATTTAGTGTATTGTAATAATGTCTGTGCTGTGATGGATAGACTTGGACATGCACATATAAGTACAGAGTGGAGATTGCTTATTGACTTTTTGAAAACTAGTTTTAAGGCTGTCCTTTTACACAATAGCAACAAATTTCCTTCAGTGCCTTTGGCTTATGCAACTAATATGAAGGAAACCTATGAAATCATCGAAATAGTGTTAGAAAAAATTCAGTATGAGAAATACAAGTGGACCGTTTGCTGTGATTTACAAGTCATTTCTTTGTTAATGGGTTTGCAGCTTGGTTATACGAAATATTGTTGTTTCCTCTGCGAATGGGACAGCAGGAACAAAGCGGAACATTACATCAAGAAGGAATGGCCAACGCATGTATTAACTCCTGGACAGAAGAATGCTGTTTATTCCTCACTTGTGAGCCCTGATTAGATAATTCTACCTCCTCTTCACATAAAGTTGGGGCTCTTCAAAAACTTTGTTAGGACAATGGACAAAAGTAATGCAGGATCTTGTTACCTCAAGGAAAAAATTCCTCGGGTTAGTGACGCTAGGGATTTTTGTAGACCCCCAAATAAGATGTTTGATTCGTGACCAAAAATTTGAGGATCTCTTAACTCTGGTTGAGAAAGCAGCTTGGTGTCCATTTAAATGTTTAACAGAGAATTTTTTAGGAAACAAGAAAGCCCCAAATTACCGTGAAATTGTGAGTGATTTCCGGCAATCATTCAATGAAATGGGTTGCAACATGTCCATTAAAGTTCACTTTCTAGACTCCCACCTGCATTTCTTTCCTGAAAAGCTTGGTGCTGTTAGTGATGAGTATGGGGAACATTTTCATCAGGACATTTCCTCCATGGAGAAGAGGTACCAGTGACAGTGTAGTTCAAAAATGCTAGCTGATTACTGTTGGACACTTAAAAGAGATGTTTCCAGAAACCAAACACAGAAGAAAGTCGACAACTAAAACATATTAGTTGAGGTAAGTAAGTGCACATTTATTAAGAAGATACCACTCACTTCTTTTGTATTACTTATTAAGTAGATATAAAATGGTGACACGGTGTATACATAATTGAAAATATGTTTTATTTCAAATCCAATAAGATATAAACCGTGCTTATATTGTAATTTTCGTTGAAGTTATATGTGATTTTATCTGCACTAATGAATATTGTAAAATGAACAGTACACATAGCATATTTTTTATATAAATATGTTTATTTCTCTAGATAGAATAATGCTATTCTTATGAAACTTAGAGGGCTTACTAAGTATAAATCAGGCTAACATACAATATAATTTGTGCGTTTATATACCTAAGGTACCCAAGCTACAAGTATGAAAATGGTTTTAAAAAAAGAAAAAAAGAAAAAGAACAGAAATTTGAGGGGAAATTTTCCGAAAACACCTCTGTCACGGGAAAACTGAGGGTGATGGAGAAAAACTGATTTCGAATTCTACGTGAAAAGTTCTATTAGAATCAGGCATTTTCTTACGTGTGCCAGAGAAAAAGAATTTTTTTTTTCAACTAGTGCAATAGGAACAATTTTCAAACTCATCAACCGTTATTCAAACCGGTTAATGTTGATCGCAGATATTAAAAATACTCACATCCGTATATTATTTAATACAAACGAAAATTTTACCTGCACATTTCTGCACAAACGATGTATAAACGATCGCGACAATTTGTGGTTCAATCGAACATGGTGGGGCTAGCACTTAGACAACTCTCCTTTTTTTCGTTCTGTCCACGCATCTGATAGCTTAGAAAAAAAATTTCGCCTGCGCATTACTGCTCAAACGATGTGCAAACAATTGAGATGATTTTCTTTTGAATCGGACGTAGGGGGTGCTACCAATTAGGTAGCCTATACTTTGTTATCGTTTTGGCGCGCCCGCAATTGTGTACAAACGAAAATTTCGCCTGCAAATTTCTGTACAAAACCGTAACAAACAAGTGCGACAGTTTGATGTTGAATTCGACATGGTGGGAGGCCTATCAATTAGAGAGCCCATAGTTTGTTATCGTTTTGGCGGGGCCACATTTATGTGCACGAAAATTTCAGCTGCACATTTGTTATGTACAAAGGCGTACAAACAAGTGAGACAGTTTGTGGTTGAATTGAACATGGTGGGAGGGCTAACATTTAGACAACCCCCACTTTGTTTTCGTTCTGGCGGCGCCCCTAATTGTGTACAAACGAAAATCTCGCCTGCACATTTCTTTATAACTATATTCAAACGAATGCGACAATTTGTGATTCAATTGCACATGGTGGGAGGGCTACCATTTAGACAGCCCCCCCCCCTTTGTTTTCGTTCTGAGGTCGCCCCTAATTGTGTACAAACGAAAATTTTGCCTGCATATTTCTGTACAAACGATGTACAAACGATTGCGACAATTTGTGATTGAATTGAACATGGTGATTGGGCTATCACTTAGAAAGCCCCCCACTTTGTTTTCGCCCTGGCGGCGCCCCTAATTATGTACAAACAAAAATTTTGCATGCACATTTCTGTACAAACGATGTACAAACGATTGCGACAATTTGTGATTGAATTGGACATGGTGGGGGGCTATCACTTAAACAGCCCCCCACTTTGTTTTCGTTCTGGCGGCGCCCTTAATTATGTACAAACAATAATTTAGCCTGCACATTTCTGTACAAACGATATAGAAACAATTGTGACAATTTGTGATTGAATTGGAAATGGGAGAGGCTACCATTGAGACAGCCCTCACATTGTTTTCGTTCTGGCGGCGCCCCTAATAGTGTACAAACGAAAATTTGGCCTGCACATTTCTGTACAAACAATGTACAAACGATTGCGATACCTTGTGATTCAATTGGACATCGTGGGGGGAGCTACCACTCAGACAGCTCCACACTTTGTTTTCGTTCTGGCGGCGCCCCTAAGTTTGTTCAAACAAACATTTCGCCTGCACATTTCTCTACAAACGATGCACAAACGAATGCGACAACTTGTGATTGAATTGGACATGGTGGGGGGCTACCACTTAGACAGCCCCCATTTTTTTCTGTTCTGGCAGCGCCCTTAATTATGTACAAACGAAAATTTCGGGTGCACATTTCTGTACAAACGAAGTACAAACGATTGCGACAATTTGTGATTGAATAGGACATGGTCGGGGGCTACCACTTAGACAGCCCCCAATTTTTTTCGTTCTGGCGGCGCCCCTAATTGCGTGCGAACATACATTTCGCCTGCACATTTCTGCACTAACGAAGTACAAACAATTGCGACAATTTGTGATTCAATTGGACATGGTGGGGGGCTACCACTTAAACAGCCCCCATTTTTTTCTGTTCTGGCGGCGCCCCTAATTGTGTACAAACGAAAATTTCGCCTGCACATTTCTGTACAAACGAAGTACACACGATTGCGACAATTTGTGATTCAACTGGACATGGTGGGAGGGGCTACCACTTAGGCATCCCCGACTTTGTTTTCGTTCTGGCGGCGCCCCTAATTGTGTAAAACAAAAATTTCGCCTGCACATTTCTGTACAAACGATGTACAAAACGATTGCGACAATTTGTGATTGAAGTGGACATGGTGAGGGGGGCTACCATTTGGACAGCCCCCACTTTGGTTTCGTTCTGACGGCGCCCCTAATTGTGTACAAACGAAAATTTCGCCTTCTCATTTCTGTAGAAACGATGTACAAATGATTGCGACAATTTGTGCTTGAATAGGACTTGTTGGTGGGGGGCTACCATTTAGACAGCCCCCACTTTGTTTTCGTTCTGACGGCGCCCCTAATTGTGTACAAACGAAAATTTCGCTTTCACATTTCTGTAGAAACGATGTACAAATGATTGCGACAATTTGTGATTGAATAGGACATGTTGTTGGGGGGCTACCATTTAGACAGCCCCCACTTTGTTTTCGTTCTGACGGCGCCCCTAATTGTGTACAAACGAAAATTTCGCCTGCACATTTGTGTACAAACGATTGAGACCATTTCCGATTGAGTCTGATATGGGGGGGGGCTGTCTAAATGGACGTCTCCTTTTCACCTCTACTGTAATTAAATTCTTCCTCGAGAAAATCTGTAATCAACACTGTCAGTAGCTACGTCCTCGACTAATATACCTTAACAAGTACAGCTTTATTTTCGTATATTTTTCAACAGTTAACCAATTTAAAACTATCGCAAACAAGAATATGTAGTCAACTTCTTAAATACTTCGCTCGCCGAAACACGTTCAGCGCGTGCAACAAGCAAAAACAACATGTTTGGCGTCTCACAACACAAATGGAAAAGGGGAAAAAAAGAGAAGGAAAAGCAGCACGGCAGTGCCTTATCGCAGTCAGAGCTGACAACATAGTTTCGGTCGTCACTAACGCGAATAGACCTACTAGCGGTGTACAAGAGTTATACAGTTACAATATACGTCGTGCCACAGTAACGCTACAGGCGGAATGTGCACGAACTACAAATGAATATGTTCCCTTACAAGCATCAGTCACTGTTGCACCCTCTTTACATTCTACACATCCTTTTTTCTCCCACTTTTTGACCTTGACAAGCAGAAGTACCAGGCTTTCCGAGTTCACAACCATAAACTGTTTATGTACAGAGTACGTTTTTAGTTCTTCGAATGACTGTGCGCGCGAAGAACAAGGGTGATGATCGGGCTACCGTATACGGAAGTCAGTAACACACGGTTGCAATAATAAATGTAAAATACAAATATAGAGCCTTGACAATGCCGTGAGGATGAATATATATATGAATATGAATATATATATGAATATATATATATATATATATATATATATATATATATATATATATATATATATATATATATATATATATATATATATATATATTGAACCGATAATTTGGGTAAAATAGGAGACCGTCATTAATACCGCAAACAATCCCAAGAGTCACGAACCTGAGGAATCTCAGATCGAAGAATACAGGTATTTCAGGCTTATGGAAAACAGAGCATAACAGAACAAATGCAAACTACTATTAGTGATTATTTATTAAAATAAATAAAAAATAAAATAAATATTTATTAAAAATGAGCAAAACATTGAAAGAAAACGAACAACAATAACTGACGATGGACAAATGATATAAATAAAAACGAAACAACATTTCAAAAAGGATATAAGCTCATTTTTTATAATTCAAAAGATCCTTTAAAGCAATATGATTAGGAATATGAGTATGTTAGGTGGCATCTGTTCTAGTCTTTGAACAAATGGAATTTGATTTCTCATCTAAAATAATAATGAAATAATAACCAACCAAGAGAAAACAAGTCTCTGTTATAAGAAAAATAATGATTCAGTTAATCTAAAATTACCTATAAATTATCCAAATCAAAAATATCATATATATATATATATATATATATATATATATATATATATATATATATATATATATATATATATATATATATATATGTGTGTGTGTGTGTGTGTGTGTGTGTGTGTGTGTGTGTGTGTGAGTGTTAAAAGGTGATGGGAAATAGCATATAGTTGTATGTGTAGGGATAAAGGTAAAGAGAAATGCCTAAGTTCTACCCTCAAGTATAGTGAAATAAGGGATAATTTTTAAATGACGAGGAATCATTCAAATTTCAAACCTTAGAACTGAATAACAATCATGCAATACTTTTGGACTTAAACAATTTAACACAGCCAAATGATAAAGAAGGATAGCACAAAATTGTTTTGAAAGTATTTTTTAAGGTAGAGAAACCACCTTGCAATTTCTCAAGGAAGTTCTGGTCTTTCTTTGAGGATTTGTGTAGACTATAGCATCGCTCCTCACACAGTTCTGAAATATTATTTACTTTCAAAAGGAAAGTATAACACCAAAATAATCGAAAATAATAATTAAATGCAAAATTAAGTTGCCCCATTCATCATTAAACGCCGCAATTTTGTTTTTCTTTTTTAAATATAAACGTACAAACATTTCAAGATAAATTGTTCATAATTGCAATGATAAAATTTAATAAATATTAAATACTAGTGAGGACAAACACCAACAAAGCAAGTAGAAAAAATATGGAACGTGATGTTCCCACATAAAGAAAAGTAAAATAAAGAAAGAAATAATTCTGACCTACAAAACATAACTTAAATTCAAAGAAACACTGACCTTTCCTGTCTACCACAACAACATTTAAGAAAATCTAGAATTAGAATAACTCAGAATAATCGTACTGCACTAATTAAATAACCATGCGTTACGTTTCCTCAACAAGCTTGTGAAAGCTACAAGATGAAACAATGTGCTATTAGGTGATATAACACATAATGAATGTCTACAAACCTCACGACATGTTGACAACAAGTTCGCAATTTGAATAACGGGACTGAAGATATATCAATTATATTCATTCAATCGTTTCTGTAATGTATCTCATGAATAACAACCGGTAAAATTGCAAAAATGTCAATTTTTTCCAGATGTATCCTTAATGTGAAAAAGGGTTTCATCACGGAATGGCAAACAGGTTTCAACAACTCGTGACCGTACTGATAAAACTATCAATGTTGATAAAAGTTTAGCAAGTCCTCAAAACGAATGGTATTAGGAGCAAGGTAAATCAAAAGCCAAAGCTGATATCGTGCATGCGTATACAGATTTCTGATTTAATTATGACTTTTCTCAGAAAAAGTTGGTTTCCTCATCGCCAAAATTGCCTTTACATCGTCGTGACGTGTATGTGACCGCGCAGTACTCCCAGGAAGGAATAGTTGCATAAGAATATGTGATTAATTTTAAGAGTTTTCATTTTCACTGGAGAAATAATGTAGGTATCGGGATGAAAGGCACAGATTTGAAGCATCAATATATTGTCATCTCTGAAAAGTTTCGTATTCTGAGTTTTTAAATTTGTCTCATATGTAAGTTAGACACCACCACATCTATCACTGATAGCGTAGATCTTCTCACTTTTTAAAAATGCGTCTCTAGTTTATTTGTCAAAACATTGATCTCCAGACATGATGCAGACTATAAGATTTTTGTAATTCACTAAGAGTCTATAGGGACCGACTGAGCTAATAACTGCTACTAGTGATTTTCGCTCTTCAGGAATGTACTACGACATGTTCGAAGGAAACTTTTCTAAGTCCTAAATGTTTGCGTGAATTATATCATTTGCCTCACATGTCCTTATTTGAGAACGAAAACTGATTACGCTGAAAGTGAATATGTTTTGATGTCGTAAATCAAGGACAATAATAAATGTATATAACGTTCTTACTATTACATAAAACACAAAAGCATTTTTCAGTGTATAGCACAATATAATGCAGTAACTAGCGAACTTGATAATCACTAACGTCCACATGTTTTTTTTCAACGTTGCGGGGGTCGATATAGAGTTTTTCGATTTACTGCCCTATATATATTAAATTAAAAGCCATAACATTTATCACTGATAGCATGTATCATCTTCCTTTTTAAAATCGACTCCAATTACTCAGCACATTCATCTTTAGACATGATGTAGAGAGAAGAGAAAGAAATAGATATGACCAGTGGCCTAACTAATTTTACTGCACCGTGGATGGATCGATCATCAATTTCCTCATACCAGCAACATTCCCACTCACTTCAGCTGCTTCGTTACATATATGGCTGACCAAGGCTATGTGCTAATATTTAACAACATACAGTTTCGACACAATAACCGTCTCTTCATCAAACTTCTATTCCTTCCGGCTATATGGTAGTTGGTCACCTTTTATATACTCTTCGGAGATCAACTTTTAATTAAGTCTTAGATATAAATTCAGAGTAGCCAAAGAAGTGGTGGATAAGGAAGAAACGGTTTATGTTATAGAAGCAGGAAGATGACGATTTCAGAAAATAAAAGATGGCGAAGATAGGAAAGGAATTCGGAGGAAACTAGTAAATATAGTAAATAACAAAGCAAGAAGAGAAAGAGGAATCTGCATGACAAAGAGAAAATATGAATGAAAATGATAAGAACGAGGAAAAGCATAATAGTGCAGCAAGCAGACAAAGGGAATGCTAGAGCTGTGATGGATAAAGTATGGTATGAAGAAAAGCTTGGAGATCTAAAAGACGAAACATAAGAAAATGTGTCGGATAAAGGACAAGAATAAGAGATAAAGAAAAATATTATATAGGACTGCGAAAAGAAAGGTTTCAAGAAGTTAGTGAGAGAAGAAGGAAAGTTGCCTAGGATGAAAGTATTTTCAAAAATCCACAAAGAAATAGTGAAGTTGAGGCCAGTGCTTAACGGCATGAATAATATGTTAGAGCTGTTCGAGGGAAAGCTTAAGAGTATAGCCGAGGCAGTGAAGGAATGACATGAAAGTAGGAGGGTAGAGAACGCGCGAAAGTTTAAGAGGATGATAGATAGATTAGGAAGGAAAGAAGAGCACAGTGTTATTTTGCTTTGATGTTAAGAGTATGTTTCCGAGCCTAAAGAAAAATGAAATATTGAGGATAATGTGAAGGGAAATAGGTGAAAAGAGAATAGAAAATATGGACAGTTAGAAGGTACGAAAAGGATTAGAGACATTGTGGGAGAATGGATAATATATAATCAGAGACATGATTGTTAAGATGACGGAAGGACTTAATATAAGATCTTGTTTGAGTCCAGTACTATCACATATAATAATAAATCCATGGGAGAACGAGACGATAGAAAGAGTAGGAGAAAGACTGCTTCTGTTTGCCGTTATTTATATGGCTGTCTAGGAATATGGAAGGGAACGAAAAGGCAGCTGGAGAAATTCATGAGAGACGTGGAAAACGAAAAAAGGGATTAGACTAGAGAATGAAATAGAAATACACAAAGAGATAAAACTATTTAGATATGAACATGAAGAAGTCAGAAGGAGGAGAGCTTATTACATTCTGTAAGAAAAAGTGTACAGCGGGAGTGTATTACACAAACGAAGTGATGTGGATGAGGGTACAAAGATGAACTTCATAACGACAAAGACAAAGATAATGCTTTGGAAAGCAGGAATAAGGACGAACAGGAAAGGAGGAAGCAGAATAATTAAACTGGTCAGGGAAGTCAAGAGAAAAGCAATAGCAGAAAAAGACGAAATGGGATAATATATGGGGTGTAACAAACTTTACATAGAAGAAACAAAGTAGAAGATAGAAGAAAGGAGAAAAGAGCACAAGGATAAAGTAAGATTGAAAAGGGATAACAATGGGATATATAAGCATCACAAAGAGACAAACCACAGAATAGGGTGAGAAGGAGCAGAGAGCATATAAGTAGAGAAGAGAACTTCAGTGAGAAAATGTAAACAAATCAGCGAGATTATGAAGGCAGCAGACAAGGTGATGAATTGGAATGCAGGATTCTCGATAAATAAAGAGTGCGAGAAGATTCTGCTTAAAGAAGAATAAATGTAAAAGAAGAAGGAAGAAGGAGAACAAACTAATAAGAAAATTAAGGATAATTGAATGAAATGAAAATTTAAGGTTTACGTCCCACGAATATGGCGGTTAGGGTAAAGAAGACGGTGATGTTAAGTAATGAATGAAATAGTGGAATGAAGAAAGTTGGAGGAAACGGGAGAACCCCGAGGAAACCCACGCATACCGACAAGGATAATTGAAGTCAGAATTTATTCAGAGAAAATTGTAAACGTTTAATGGGATATGTGTGCAGCTAAAAAGTGAAAGTGAAAACCACACAAGTACTACTTTTTAATGAAGGGCGCACCCTAATTAAGAGTTGATCTCCGGAGAGTATATAAGAGGTGACCAATTACCAAACAGCCAGAAGGTGCCAAAGTGTGATGAGGACACAGTTATTATGTCGGTGTGTTTTGTTACATATTATCACACAGCATTGCTCGTGTGTTGTTGTCCTTTAATATACATGTTGGAACAGCCCGATAAAAGGGCAAAAACAGAAATGCGCGAGTCAAAACGGCCCCGCTTCAAACGAGCTAGGTCAAAACTGGCCCCGGGACAAAAGTGTCCGTGTCGAAACGGCCCTGTGACAAAAGAGCACTGGTCAAAAGGTTCCCACGACAAAAACGCCCTGCCTCAAAAGCCCGTCCTCAAAACGCACGGGTCAAAAGGGTCCTGCGTCAAAATGACCCGCGACAAAAAGCGAATAGAAAGGGACCAGCGTCAAGAAAGCCGGGATCATAAGGACGTACGTCAAAAGTGCCCTGTTATTACAATTCCACTCTAGAAGTCCTGGAATCAGGAGTGGAAATCAGGATAAAAGAGAGCTACGACGAGTGGCGTAAGTAATTTTACTTATCCCTGGATCCATCGATCGCCTATTTCCTCATAACCGACCTCTGCCTCACGCATTTCAGCTGCTGCGCTATACATACATATATATGGTTCTATGTTAGAAGGACTTTGACTACAGGTCGAGGAAAGAAATGCCCGAATCGAAACGGCCCCGCCTAAAAAGGGCCCTGGAGGGCGTTTGTTAAAATTGCCGGCGTCAAAAAGGAAATGTCAAAAGAGCCAAGCATCGATAGCGCACCTTTCAAAAAGACTCCATGACGAAAAGGCCCGAGTCGAAACTGCCCCGTGTCAGAAAGAATTCGGCGAAAGGAACCCCGCGTCAAAAGGGCCAAGTAAATGCCATTCAACGGCTAAAAGTGCTGATATCATGAGTGAAAATCGGGAGAAAGAAAGAGATGTGGACAGTTGCCCAATAAATTTTACTAAACCCTGGATCGATCTACAATCTATTTACTCATAAGGGGTCCCTGTCCCACGTGTTTCAGCTATATATATATGGATAGATAGATAGGTAGATGGTTCCATGTCCAAAGGGCCCGGACAAAAGGTCCGAGCTAAAAGTTCGCGGATCAAAAGGACCTCGTGACAATAGGACCCAAGTAGGAAAGACTCCGCGTTAAAAGGGCCGGTAAATGCGGTTCCACGGTTAAAGCCTAAGATTAAAGCAAGAGTATGCAGAAGTGGATAGCGGCCCTTAGTAAGTTGAAGTGTTTGTATAAAAGAAGGAAACATATCTGTGGTTATTAGTAACAAATAGGAAATTTGAATGATGATATTAGTTTTGTTTGGTTGTTGATTGTTCTGCAACAATCGCTGTTGCTTAAGACGTTTTTCCATGAAAGTTTGCTTGCACTCCCGTCTTTCTGGTTTTGTATTCTTGTGACATAGCGTATTCTTGTATTCTTGTATTCTTGTATTCTTGTGATATGTGGTACGTGAGTTCAGTTCTCATTTCAGGAAACATCCTAGCCAATATTTATATGTCACACTTAAACTTTCCATTTAAACGATGTTATGTGATATCCAAAGTGGCGGAATCAATGTTCGCTTCCACGATGTCCATATCTCCACTCAATGCAGTTTTTCCACCAATACCCACTTGCAACCTACACTTTCAATACCTCACATTATTACAGGATTTCCCAGATACGTTTGCCTATTACATACAAATGCTAAACATAGCACATCTACCTCGTAAAGAAATGAAGATAGATTTAAAACAAATGATTTTAGGAATAACCCAAAAAATGGATCATAACATTGTGATCTTGCCCAATAATTAGCTTTTGGATCTGGGGTCAGAAAACTTTTGAATGTGACATAAATCGAGTTTTCGTATTTTTTTACGGTATAAGAACATGTTACAGAGTTAAGTGGTAGTTCGGGTTTCACTATACTCTACGAACTTCTACAGCTATAAGCGTTATAATAAAAATGATTGAAATATATTTGATATTTTGATCCAATAAATTCATATTCTCACTTGTGAAGAGATTCTAGCTTAAATTGAGGTGTCAAAAATATTCTGTGGTATCCAATATCCCGAATTACAAGGCATATTCCATACCCAATTCAACGCAGTTTTTGAATCAATACCAAAATGCAACGTTTACTTTTACTTCGTCCACACATATCGTTATTACTAGTCTGCCGTAACATTTTTGACGAACCCTAGGTTTTTCCTAATGTGTGTTTTCTTAATACAAATAAATCAGGTAATCTCCCACAGAATTATCTTCCTCTAAGAATTATTATATATTCAGGATTTTCAGGATATTCCTCAGGTTTTTTTGACCTGGGCCCTTTTGTCAAGGACCCTTTTGACTTCAGACTTTCCGTCATCGTACTTTCGTCCCTGTCCTTCTGACATGACACAATATACACTAATAGTGTACCAAGTTATTTTTCTTAACAAACCTAAAGCTTTAACTTATCATTTTCCCAAGTTATCACTTTATACTTAACATTAATTATGTTAACAGGAAATTAAAAGTGGTTTTCAGTACATAATCGAAATTTATAGAAACATAACGATAATAATAAAATAAAACAAAAAGTTGTAATAAAAGTTGCGTTTTCATATCATTTTGGATTATCTCATGTTCAACAGCACGGTTTTCCTCAATGCTGTCTTCAGAAGTATAAAAATAATTATGAAACATTACACCCGTATTTTTATTTAGCGAATCAAATATTGAACAAATGTCTGAAATTAATTTTACACACCTTTGCTCGCTCGATTGGTTCCGGTGGATCGGTTCCCGGTATCGGCTGTAGCCAAATAAGGAAGTCTCTAACCCTTGTAGCGCCCTAAGTTTCTCCATATGTAGACTCATGTAAAATTCAGCCAAGATTATTTTAGCAACTATATTGTAATTTTAGATAAGTACTTCAATTGCCAATCGCAAGGAAGTGACTAGTTAGTTTTATAGATATCCCATTTTGTTTTGCTGTTGATTTTTTATTGATTAAATTTGACAATCATCTAATGAAACTCGCAACTGCTAGCCCGAGCGGACGCATTCTTTTCCTATGTTTTGTCACGTTCATTGTAACTCAAAAAACATGTCAAAAATCTGCGTATATTTATATATTACTCAACACCTTTCGTTTCATGTTTTATGCTGTAGAATTTAACCACACTAGCTATAGCTGTATGTTTTGGCTACAAAAACAATCGACTGGAAGAAATGGAATGAGTTTGATATACTAATGCAGCTTGGAAACATTCTGTCGATTTCTGTGTTGTTCCCAATCCACCGAAGAATGAGTGATACTCTTGACTTGCGATGTTTCTTTTTTTAGAGAGCGCTTTCAAGTTTTGTTTCACCAGTATTGTTTCACCACTAACTCACATTTGGCAACAGGAGCGATGAAGAAGGTTCGAAGGTAAGAAGACAAAAAACATGTTACCCTATTCTTCCGAAAAAAAATAGATCCCGTCTGGTACATGTTCTCAGAAAATACTGGTAAAAACGACGATATTCTGAAATGTACAAGTATACGAAACAAAAGACTTCTTCTTTCAAGTGGGAGGGAGGGTTGTACGCAAAACAATCCTATATTTTTCTCTAATACATTGTTTTCTGGATCACTGACATAAATAGTGGTATATGACCAAGGTTGGCCGCATTTGCATAGGGTTCAGAGGAGACAACCGGTGAAGATTTCCGAAGAGTTTCTTTGCCCACGGGCAATGTTAGCGTGGAATCGGAGGACTTTAGTCAAATATATTTAAAGAAACTATACTACTTTGTATATATAACTTTTACCGGAGTGAGAATTTTGATTTTACTCCATCCGATACCCACAGAGGTAAAACTAACGATGCCAGTGTCTTGACGTGAGTTTCAATACACTGAGAGTGAAAAATGGTAATGGAGAAATACTTGTATCACCTCCGGACATATCAGAGATATGATTTATGGGGATGTGTCTTTGCTCCATGGAGGCTTCCATTACATTTCGCCTAATTCCACTTCACCTAACGATTTATGAGCCACTGATCTCTGCAAGATAAGAACGCCATCTATTTTATACAAGATGCGAATGCTTGCCTGATCCCACCTCGCCTAAAATGGCGGTAAGATGCAAGGGGGGAATTTCTGCACTAAAGAAGAAATTCCTCTAAAAGCATTTTAACTAAATATTTCAATCATGATTGGTGATTTCTGGTAGTGGAATGAAGAAAGAGAGATCACTAATGGCAAGGTGGGTAGCGTGCGGGACTTTGGCATAGGAGACCCGGCGTCGATTCCGAGTGGGAGCAGAAGCGGTTCGATTCTCAAGTTAATCCGTAGCTCATATCTCATATAATTTCGCTACCGAAGGGATGAAAAACTCAAATCCGATCCAATAACAGAGACAGATAATATATGGAAGCTAATTGGTTTGAAATTACTTGTGAAATGTGAATGCAGGAGAAAGCAGGATAATCCCGAGAAAACAAACGTGTACAATGGTATCCGTAAGTTTTATAGTCTGGGTCGAACCAGGTCCATCCCTCATCAGAAGTAATGGCTCTATCACTAAGTCACCGTTACCCTACTAGGGGGAAACACTGTGATTCTGACAGATGTATAGGTCTAGTAGATATTGTGTGCCTAAAATAACATACAAGAAGTAAAAACGGTCAGAATATGGAATTCGTAGTTTCCTTCCTTCAAAAATGGTAAGTAATTTTTTCTAAACAGTTATTCTTAAATGGTTCCCGCATCTCTCATGGATTGGGGTCGGTAACTCAGTAGTACACAGCTTGCCTCTGGTACGTGGGATCAATGGTTCGATCGGCAGACAATTAATTTTGTGTTAGACACCATCGTATCTTAAGTGGGTTTTCTCGGAATACTCCAAATTAATCCCACATCCTCATTCCACCATATCTTTCATCATCATTTACTTGCCTTAATAATTGTCTCCATTAGCCTAAAGAGCATAATCGTATATCGTTAAATTGAAATATTTTGTTTCATGTTTCAGGGATTGCTTAGAGTTGGTCGATGGATCTCAATTAAGTTTTTAATATTTTTCTTATTGTTTGTACAGTATTATTGTTTATATTATTGGTAAGGAAGAAGGAGCTTATGGGGCTCATTTTTTCGAAAGCCTGAGAATTAGAGTTGTAGGTAGATTGTAAGAAATTATAAAAGTACGGACCAAATTCAATTTTTGAGTCTTTAATCACTATTAGTCGTATTATGGACAAGAAATAGTTCAGACAATTTTCTATTGATATAGAAATAACGAAAATAGGTCTAGTTGTACAGTGACTGAGTCAACAGGTTCATAGCTGATGAAGAAAACGTAGTGGCAGGATAGTGCGTCGAAAAATAGCATTCTTCAATTCTTACGCAGTCAACAATAGTAAGCTAAATTGAATCGATTGATTCACTAAATATGTAACCATTTCTTAACCTATAAAACATACAGCGAAAACTATTTTAAATTCGGATAAATTGATGTAGGAACTAAGTGAAGTATTCTTGACAGTAACAACACCAGGATTAATTAATTAGGTGGGAATAAGCGGAAGAACAGAAAAAGTCGGGAGAGCTCAAAGATTTGTATACGAAAAGGGTAATTTTATATTACTTCATTTATACCATAATAAAAATTGTCTGCATCGGGCAGGCGTTCTCACATGGGACGGACGGACGTCCTCCTATTCCCCTCTGGTGTTGTCACTGATTCTTAACTTTTACATAATTCGGAGTTCACAAACGTGTTAGGGCATGAAAAGTGGAAGGACATCGCGAACGAAACGTGTTTATGAAACTTCAACTAGAACTCCTTCGTTGCTAAGCGGTTAGTGTACGCGCCTTCGGCGTGGGAGACCCGTGTTCGATTCCCGGCGGGAGCTCATGTGGTTCGGATTCCACGTTAAGCAGTTGGTCCCGTCTCATATAGCCTCACTGCTGAAAGAGACGTTGAACTCGAATCAAAAACAACCAAAAGTATGAAACTTCTACTAGGAGAACTTATAATAGTAAGACAGAAAGGAAAGACAGATAACGTATGGTATATACTTTCGTATGATAGTAAGTTAGAAGTTCTTGTGATAGTTAGTTCAATAGTGAGTTAATTCAGGAATGTAAACACACTAGGGATATATTCTAAAATTAAAAAGAATGAAAGAAAAAAGGGAGAAAAATAAGGGAGAAATTAAGGTAATGGATTGGTTATACAATATAACGCATTCTTTATATTTACACTTACAAAAGCTGTTATTCCCCATGCTAGACACATATGTCAGTAGTTTCTAAAAATGATAAGTCATACACTCGTAGAATATGTCTATCGGAAGGACAGTTACCCCTCGGAAAATTTATTCTGCCCTGAGGCATACTAGATTAATCAAACATGTGTATCTCTTCCTTTTATGAACTCTAACAGCATTCTTCTAACTTGCACAATGTAGCACGATTTTTGTCCGTTGACTTAATGTACTTGATTGTGTTTTCCTCAGTCAGCTTTACATAAAATATCCCAGGAATTCTTCAGTTTCTTTGAGGATGGCCCTTGCTCCTCCTCTGCACCATAATGAATTGTGCATTAATTGAATCTACGACTAAAAATTTTCCTTTTGCTAGATTTGGATCAGACATTTTGTTCTAGAGTTAGTATTGTTTCTGAATTTTTTCGACAGTTTTTCGGCTGGTCATATTGTCAAAAGGAACCATTTGTGCACCCAGATTGGCCTATAGTTTTTGTCTTATCTTAGCGTCAGGAATCGCTGTTAAGTTCTCACTCTGAGAAGAAACATTACTGTGACGCGTGTGAAATTATTCCGTCACTGAATAAAAATCACTGCGAAACCACATTTTGAAATTGAAAGGAACAAACAGTTTATAAATAGGCATGAACACTAGACGAGACATGAGAATTGCCAAAGTCTTGTCTCTTGTTTCGCAAAAATATTTGAGGCTCACCTGTTGTCCATCTGTATCAATAAATCAGACTTTTACATTTTTTTAAATTTTATGTGAAGAAATGCAGACCCAGACGAGAAATCATTTCCGTAAAATAAAAAAAAGTATGTCATCCGTTTTCGAGGTGGAGGGTTATTAACTTCAGCAAATGAAGTTTCGTCAGTGCAATTCCATTATTCGACATTTCCTCTCTATGGATACGTGCTTGTCTTTACATCAATTTCTTTATCTTATATTAGTAAGAAATTTAGAAGAAACTCTTTTTTATTAATCTCGGAATTTGGGGGGGCATCTAGTTTTTAAGCATAGATATGATTAACAGTAGCTTCTCTTTTCTTTCGAAACTTCACAATTTACGGACTTCCACCTAAAGGCCCCTCCCTGTAACCCATTGCCTTATGTAACGACCTACAGTATAATTCTCAGATAAATATGCATAACTTATTTTACATCCCCGTATTAGTCACTATTTTCTCTGTGTCTCCCTTAGCCAAGAAGAACATAATCGTAAGACGTTAACCTAAAACATTTCATTTCGTTTTCCTCCATTCTTTATTTACAACTTGCCTATTATGATGTTGTTTGTGTTTTTTATCCCATATTGTTGAAATATTCCTCACTAGTTCTATTATTATGTCTTTCATAATCAAATTTAATACCGTCCGTCCATTGCAATCGAAATTATGAACAAACGAAAAATTTATTTCTTGCAGCTCTCCAGAGAAAACCAATGAGAACACAAGACACAACGATGCTTCCGCTGAACATCGATGCAAAAACAAACTCGGCTGTTTATCTTCGCTACCACTAATTCACCCCAGGGAGGCATTACACCCTGATCAGTTCCAGAAATAGTCACTGTTTTGCAGGGGCGTAGGCAAGAATTTACTTCAGGCACGGAAAGCTTTTTAGGGATAAATTGTTCAGATGATAATTTATACGTATACTAAATTTGTTGAAATTCCTCCAAGAGTCTATGTTGCGTCGTAGTTCAACTGTTCGTTCTTTTCTGAGTCAAAACTTTCTAAATATATATATACAGGGTGGTCGTGCATCAATGACGGAAAATTCGGGAGATGAATATACAGGTAAAAACAAGCAAAAAGTGTCATATGAACATTAGGTGAATGCTGCTTCGTTTAGACGCTAGAGGCGTCTGAAATGTCACATTTCAAGGCAGCAATTTGCAATATCTCAAGAACGGAGAGAAATACGAATGTCGGGTCAAAACATATCAGAGGAAACCCCATCCGGAGAATCCAATTATGCATAAGTGATGGTGAAACAGTGGCGGCGCTAGAGGGGGGCACAAAGAAAGTGAATGAAACATGGAGAAAAATGAACAATTTACACTGAAGAATTGTAGGAGGGGATGTTGCATGGAACGTCAGCAAGAAATGTTAATGAACAAAGGCAACAATGGCTACCCTGTAGGGACGCTATGGGAGGCGGAATGTAGGCATAAAGTATCTTTGTAACGGAGAGAAATAGAAATGTGGGGTCAAAAGATATCAAAGGAAACCCCATCCGAAGAATCCAATTATGCGCACGTACTGTGGAACAGTGGCGGCGCATGGGAGCTACAAAGAACCTGTTAAACACTCTTAGTATGATACGCGCAAATCGTACAAAACACGTACGGAAGATGAGGCCCAGTGTACTGTAAAAACAAGAGGTATTGTACTTTCCGTGGTCAACATAATCCTGTCTTAAAGGTGTTCAATATATCTTCCTTGTTCTTCGAGACAGACAGTTATACGATGGTGTACGGATTCTCTGACTTTTAGCAATAACGCTCTAGTTTGCGTAGTGTGGCAAATGCAGGCCATACACGCTAGCGAAGATCTTCAATGCCATGCAATGCCATACACGAGACTCTTCACAAAACCCCACATGAAAAAGTCTAGGGTATTCAGAACGGGTAAACGTGGGGGCCATACTCCTTTGCTTCCACGATCTATCTACCTGCTTGGAAATTTTTCGTTTAGATATGCACGAATAGTGGGACATGAATGAGAAGGGACGCCATCATGCATAAACTACATACACTGTCGTGTGCTCAGTGGCACGTCTTTAAGTAGAATAGGTAGGCCCAAGGTCAGAAACTGGAGAACGATATTGCTTGCGTTCAATCGCTGTGGTAAGAAGTGCTGTTTCCCAACGTCGTCATCAGTAATACCAGCCAACACATGGAATTGGAAACGCTGATTATGCTACGTCTCTACAATTGCATGCGGGTTGTTGGGTGTCCGTCGATGATCATTGCGGACATTTGTGATGCCATCACGTATGAATGCGTCATCCGAGAACAACATCTGTGCTGGAACTTTCTCCGCGCTGCATTCACTTTGTTTGTGCCCCATGGCGCCGCCATTATTTCGCCATCACTTATGCATGATTGATTTCTTTGGATGGTGTTTCCTTTGATATCTTTTGACCCGAGATTCCTATTCCTTTCCGTTACAAAGATACTGTATTCCTACATTGCACCTCCCATAGTGTCCCTACAGCGTAACCATTGTTGCCTTTGTTCATTAACATTTGTTGCTGCATGCTCCAAGCAACATGCCCTCCTACAATTGTTCAGTGTAAATTGTTCACTTTTCTCCATGTTTCATTCACTTTCTTTGTGCCCCCCTCTAGCGCCGCCACTGTTTCGCCATTACTTATGCATAATTGGATTATTCGAATGGGGTTTCCTTTGGTATGTTTTGACCCGACATTCGTATTTCTCTCCGTTCTTGAGATATTGCAAATTGCCGCCTCGGAATATGACATTTCAGACGCCTCTAGCGTCGAAACGAAGCCGCATTCACCCAATGTTCATATGACATTTTTTGCTTGCTTTTACCTGTAGAATCATCTCCCGAATTTTCCGTCATTGATGCACGACCACCCTGTATATATATATATATATATATATATATATATATATATATATATATATATATATATATTGTAACAATGGGATTTTGTATTACTGTCCGACTATCGTTGTTCTGAAAACATTCATCATAATATGACATAATTGAAGTGAGTTACATTAAGGTTGTAGGATCTAATATTAAAGTTGAAACATCGTAAGTAAAGCAAAAGCATGCAATAGCAAATATATTTCAATATAGATTCGGGATAAACTAGAACATTTAGTTCAAAATTGAACTTCTGGGAAATATGAGCGTAACTAAAATAAAAAATAATAACAACGGAAGGGATTTGAAACTAGGCCATTCAAGTAGGTGTCCTTTAAACTAACCATTCATTCACTATATTTTATTTACTAAAAATATTTTCCATGCAGCAAAAGAGCCATTTTGCACAAAAACATTAATAACATAATAACAAACTTTCCAAGAAAATTTTTCAAATCTTATGTAATAAAGTTGTCCCGGCATTCCAATAATGGTACTGCAAAATCACTAGTCGGGATGCTCCGTATCGTAAATGCCCTGAGTCTAAGTTCGCTCAGAAAATATCAACAAATTATTTTTCTCTAATTATTTCTTTTAAAAAATATTACTTTCATGAAGCGCAAGAGTGGAACTTTTACTTGGGTTGAGAACTATTCCTACCATACTTTTAATAGTCAACTAGTACTGTACCTTCATTATTTCTGCCTATTTTCTACAAATTACTTGCAGAGACTATTCTGAATAAATATTTTATTTTGGTAATGTTCCATTACAATTTAGCCATATGATAATTAGTATTTCAATTTTTTTTTAAAAAAATTCTCTTCCTGTTATAACAAAGATTAGAAATGAAGTCTCCCCTTCTTATATCATTTTTGATAATTGTAAAGTTTTTTAAAGTCAAAATTCTGAATTGTTGGAAATATTTAAATCAGTGGTCGAAGTGAGACAGTATGCAGTGGTATGCCATACCACCTATGGTTTTTCAGTGTTGAAGGCATGCCGGCGCTGATTTTTTAGTGATCAAGACATGCTGTATTTGAAAGTAGATGCTAAATACCAGTAATAAATTCATTTTATACACAGTAATTGACGATTAGATTTGAACATAAAAAGATTTTATTTCTTATGTAATTTCTAAATGGACAACACCGAAATTTTTGTTCAGGGTAGTTGGGACACATGTTGCAAGTGGAGACACATTTTGCAACTTTCAAATTTCAACTATTGCAGCAGTAATGCTTTTGCAGATTATCAAGCTGAAAGTATGGTCTAATAATTGGTTTATACACTTGAAAACCATAGGTCCCATTTTGAAGCAATGTAAATACTTGTTCCAAAATAAAATGCTTATTAAAAATCAGTTACTGGCCTCACTTACACCACTTTCTGGCATAAATGGGAGCATCCTGTTACCTCCGATATGTTAACACGGACAATAAAGAAGGGGAAGACGGAACAGAGTACCTATTATTTACTGCTCTTAAGTCCAAGTTTCATGTTTCTACTGCAGTTCTGGCGAGAGACACAGAATTTGGAAAATTGTAATGTGGCAAATGTAGAAAAAAATAACTAACGTCAATATTTCAATAATATATTTTATTTTGTTTAGAAATATTTGCTTAACATCATTTTCTTATCCCAGAAATATTTAAATAATGAATAATACTTGATTACCATGTTTGCCATGAAGCTTGATATTTGGTACGGGGAAAGTGGAGACAAATAAAATAAAATGTAGACTATATATAAAAAAGAGCTCCTGATGAGGTACGTCTCTGGATTGAAAACCAACCAAATAGTGAATACTAACAAATCTACTGGTGCCTAAGAGTTCTACAAATAGGCAAATAAGAATAAATGTAAGGTACACTGAAGCCTATGTCGATTCACTGGTCGTTGCCTGAAAATGTGATGACTATTACTGAGCATTGTAAGACATGTAATAAAAATCTACTTATAGTTTATAGGATACAAATAGTCTACACAAAATATTGAGTGCATGAATTAGATTTCGCGTCTACAGTTTTGCCTTAAACAAACGATAGTGTTCAACAATATCGACAGAGAAGACATAATTACGGAAGGCATCACACTGTCAAACTTAAAAGGGCCATAGAAAATAGCCCTTTAGTGTACAATATCTATATCTTGTTGAATTGGAAAGCGAGATTGCATCTCACCTGCGATGTATTCATCATAGATATTTATCCCTTATTGACAGGTCACTCTCCGCAACTGAGAAACTTCCCTGCCCCACGATTCTTCGCTAACCTCTTCAACTTCGCGTATGATTTTCTGAGTTTCTAATACACATTAATTGTAGTCTCCTTCGCCCCCTCCCACTCTTTCCCGCCTTATCATCTCTTCTTAACCGTACAATGTCGTCGCCATGCGCTTCTGTACAATTAGCCCAGGATAGCCAAACGCTTCAAAGTCTATGAAACTTGATCGTATGCTAAAGCATGGACCCATTTTTGGCGTATTGGTATTATTTTATACTCCTCAATTAGTTAAAACAACTTTAGTAGAACATTAGCACCATATCCACATTCTTCAAATTTGGACTATGTGTTTTCATGTTTACCAGATTAAGAAAACGTGCCTGTCCCCACTTACCCCAACTACCCCTACATTTACCTATGTTTTCTTTTTTAAAATGAGGTGCCTTCAAAGATGTCCCTATAGCGATATTGGTATTTTTAATATCATTACTTGTATTTAAGGGCAATATGTACTATTAAAATATGCAAAAGTAAGTTAGAAGAAGAAGAAAATATAAAAAGCACTATAATTAATTATCTTTCTTATATTATTATTGTTATTTAATGTTGACTTTGTAATTTGACGATATGTGTTATTGGTCGTCATAGAAACATGAGCTTTAAGATATAACAGAGGATCTATCTTGTATTATCATCATGTATGTTATTTAAAGATTGAAAATATTTACTTCATTACGTACTATAATAAAAGGTAATATCGAGATTGAGTGTTTAAGCGGAATTTTTGTAAAAGTAGTTGCCTAGATTATAAGTATTCGGACTGTGGGCTAAAGCGCAGCACTTAAAAAATACAAAAATAAGTATAGTGGTTACATTCCAGTTTATATTTTAATGTTCCAATTTGAAATGTATCTTTCTTATGTGTGTTTGTGTCTTCTTGTCTTAATTCATATAAATATCGCTTTTCGAGCATGAGCGGATTTCGGGGTTTCCTGCTGTGGGGGTGATTCTTCCGGGGGTTTGAAATGTCCTTCAATTAAATGGTCAGTCCAGGAGATTTCTCCTAGAGAATTGTTAATACAAATACTTTACCATTGAGCATTATAATTCTCTATAATACAAAATAAGGGGATATTTTGAAAGAACGTCATTGACGAGAAGTCAATATCTCTCCATGCCCAAACCCGTAACTAAATATAAGCTTTCCAGAGGTTTTCAGTCATTGTATAAATATAAATACAATCTTTTATGCAATATACCATCACTGTATTTCAACATTTAGATAGCCACTGTGGAGTATGAAAATCAGAACACAACATACGGCCTCTCATATTTTTCTACTTCGAACACCGATTTAAATTATTTAGGTTGAAAAGGATAATACTATGGAACGCCATTCGAAGAAACATTGTTGCTTAATGAATTGAGAAAGCCAAGATTTTCCAAAACATAAAACAGTTACTGTACGATAAGAGATTTGAACTTCTTATGATCTTAAAAGAAAGGTAAAAATAGCTAAGGATTACACGCTGACCAACTACTGCAGGCAGACAAGTTAAGGTTCATTATCTTGGTAGATGAATATACAGATCTGACTAACAGAAACAAATCGCCTTACGCCTGACTATCTCAGCGACCTTGAAACTTCGAACTGTAAATTAACGCTGGTTCTCGTTTCGTTATTTTATGTTTTACCCCCTACCACTCTCCCATGGTGTGCAAAGGTGTCTTATCCCTTGCATGAAAAGAAACCAATATTTTCGCAAACGCAGCCAGGAGCAGAGAGCGAGAGACACAAAACGCACACAGCTCGCTGTATAGCTGCAAATTCTTAAAACTATGAAAACCATGGGAAACTATAATTAGCCTCTTGTTACAAGGTGTTCGTACAGTCAAGGAGACAATCTAAACTGCCACGCACCTATCAAGATCAGTTCCTACAGTTGAACGTGTAGTTCACAGCAGCATACAAGTCATTTCTGATTATTTTCCAACTTTATACGTACAGGTCACGCACTGCGTAAATTTACATGACATGCTGTGTCAAGTATATGTTCAATAACAAGATATTAGTAATGAGAAAGAAGAAAACATGTAGCTATTTTTGTTCTAGTTTTTCTCTTAGATAGTAGAAGTACGTATGGTTGTTTCAACACCCTTAGGATTCACATCCCCCTCCCTTAGGATTCACATCGGAGTTCGCTTAGGATTCACATCCTCCTTTTTGTTGAAATTTTTGCTATGAATACTTCCAGAAAAAGCCATAGTTCATATGCTAGTGGCATATTTTCGCCCGGAGAAATTACGGAAATAATAAATAATGGAGACTCCGATGCTTTTGAAACGGACGACAAATAAAGTTTGTAGGAAGATTTGAGCATCAATTTGCGTGACATACATAGCTCTTTATATTTAAAAATATTGTGTGGTATACAATATGCGGAATTCAAGATGGCTGCAGAGATGTACAGAAAAATCATTTAAAGCAGTTTCTACACCAGTGCCAACTTGTAACATTTGCTTTTCCTCCGTCTATGCCTCTCTTTGTTACTTCCCTGTCATGACATTTTTTTCCTATTAGATACATGGAAAAACACTGTCTGAAACATAGCACACTCTGTCTCAACCAGATGATGTCCGAAAATGAGTTCACATTCGTATTTGTGGGAATATTTAAGCCTAGGTTGAGTATAAAATCAAAACTTTTACATGAAAAAAATATCGTGTTATATAGAATATGGGGGAATTCAAGATTATTTCCATGATCATCACACTCTAAATCAATGCAAATTTTGCAATAACAGCTATCGTAACATTTATTTCCCCTCCGCCTACGCCTGTCGTCAATATTGTTCTGTCCCATTAGTTTTGAGTAACCCTGTATACTGATGCACATTTGTCTTCTCACAACAAAATTAAACTAATATTTCCCACATAATATTTTTCATACCATATTTGATCCAAGGATAGAAATGGGCTTTTAGAACTAAGGAGAAAGTGTATAATAGATAAAGTTTGATTGGAGATGTCACAAGAACACAAACTGGGGAAGACGGGAGTGCAAGCAAACTTTCATGAAGAATGACTTAAGCGATAACAATTGTTGGATAACAATCAACAAACCAAACAAAACTGATATCACCTTTCAAATTTCCTATTCGTTACTTATAACCACGAATATATTTCCTCCTTTCGTACAAAAATCCATCTTCCTAAGGGTACGCTGTCCCCTTGTGCATGCGTAATTTTCACTCTTGCTTTGATCTTAGGCTTTTTACCCGTGGAACCGTATTTAACGAACCTTTTGATGGAGGGCTTTTTGACCAGTGATCTTTGGAGGCGGGGTCCTTTTTACGTGTGACCTTTTGGTGCAGGGCTCTTTATATCGCGGGTACCATTTGATCCGAGCCCTTTTGACACGGATTCTTTTGTCGTGGGGACATTTAGACAGAATACTTTGGACTTTGGTCCTTCTGTCGCAGAGATCATTGACCTGGGCCCGATTGACGCAAGCCTTTTAGACTGAGGCCCTTTTGTCGTGGGACCCTTTTGACCTGAGTTCTTTTGACCCGAGACATTTTGACTTGGTCCCTTTTTTGAAACAGAGCCTTCAAACCGGGTCCTTTTGTCGAGGTGCCATTTTGACTCCGACCATTTTTAGCGGGGCCCCTTTGGACCCGGGCACGTTTGATGAAAGGCCCATTGACGCGGTTCCATTTTGACTAGAGTTCTCTTTTCGCGGGCCCTTTTGACCGGAACCGTTTTGAGCGGAGACTTTCTGTTCTCCACGTTCTGCTGGCTTTTCTGACATGGAACCATATTATATATATATATAGCAGCAACTGACATGCCTGGGGCAGAGGGTGCCTATGTGTAAATCGATGATCGATCGATGTAGGATGCAGAAAAATTAGTCCGGCGATTTTAAAAAGTAAGTAAGACGGTATACGCTATCAAGGATAATATATCAATAATATATCAATAATAATACGTGAACTAGAATCGAACAGAGGAATCACTTACATATGCATGAAAACTCCTGAATACGCTGTTTGTTCATAAAAAAGGTTCACTTGTCGTTAAAATAAAGTTCACTAGGAACAGGTTCAGATCGAAAATCGATTCGAACGTATATGTTAAGGATCATTTCGACATTTGTCTGGATGAATGAATGGTCTTATCATGATGAATGGTATTTAAAAAAGCTTTATAAATTCGCGACTAAATGCTTCAACGGAATCTAATCCATGAATGTGATGCTTGTAACATACCATCCTTCTGGCTCTGAGAAGAAGAAGAATGGATGGTTACAAGAAGGAAAATTATATATAGAGCTTTATATTTTCTATTTAAACTAATATTGTGAATAATTTTCAGTGTTTTAAAGAATTATATTTTCTTTGTAAAAAAAGTCTTCTTTTTAGAAAAAGAAGAGAAAGAAAAAATATTTAAAAAAGTTGAAGGGAATTATGTAAGGAGGAATTGACTTTGAAAAGCTAGGCTATGACAACTAGAGAGAAAAACCCAACTAGATCTGTACTAGATCTTTATAAAGTTTTTTTTTTTTGGTATAATAAGAGCGTAAGTTTATGTTGATGTTATACTTAGGATATATTTTACATTCTCATTCCACTAATAGTTATAAAGTAAAAGGAATAGGAAATATTATTGAAGTAGAATATCCTAAAATTATTTGGTAATCTTTCTTTGCCATTAGTAATCTTGTAAAAAATGTAATTGATTATCAAGATTCCTCCAGCGTTCTCATTCCACTTGAATTTAATATTGAATCGAAAGACAAGATTGTGAATGTATTGGAATATTGACTGCTTTAAATTTAATTTTTTAGTAGGTTTTCACATTTTTAAATTGTTAGTTAATAGTTTCCTCCAACATTCCCATTCAACAAAAAGTTTGTAATATTGCTAGGACTTTGATAAATGGAATGTTAGTTAGAAATATTTATTTGAAATTGAATTTTGAAAAACATTTGTCCTATTAAAGATTGAGATAGTCTTTTCCTCCTACATTTTAATTCACCGAAATAATTTTTGTTGCATTTTTGTAAAAAAAAAAAAAAAAAAAAAAAAGGAATATTGTTTAATCATTGGATGAATATTGAGAAAGACTTTCAATTTTGTTGAGATAAATTTCTAATTTCTCATTTTCCTCCAACCTTTTCAATCTACTTAGAGTTAATAATAGTATTTAATCTGTATAATTTGAATGAATTTGAATTATTTAGTGTTTGTGAATATTAATCCTGACGTTTTGATGATTAGTTATCCAAATGTTGATAAATATATATATCGCCACTCCGTATTGTGTTGTTAGAATTTGAAGATCATTAACTAATCGAACTATTGTAGTTTATGAATAATTTCAAATCTCTTCCAAGTTTTTTCGTATCAATTTCTAGTTTATGTTCCTAGTAGTATTAGTAATTTAGTATCTGTATATGAATATTTATAAATATTGTTTATATATTGTGCTGTTTTGCTTTATTTATTTTTGTAATATGGAGAACATTCTAAGCGAACGTGATTACGTCAGCATAGACATGCCAGACTCCGAATTTGTTACTATTGATGCAACTGGTCATCCGAGTTTAAATTCTAATTTCGGCTCTTTGAGTATGAGTTTAACGCCGCCGATGCATACTAATTCAGGTGTTAGGTTCTTTCCTACTCCAGATAGGAACAATTTGAATTTTTCAGTAAATAGTTCAGCGGGAACTTACGGTTTTAGTAGGATAGCTAATCCCCCTAGCTTGAATATTTCTAGACCAGAACATAGGGTTACTTTTAATGAACCGTCTATAAGAAGAGAGATGGGGACTTCTCCTCCTAATTTAAATTCTTCTCATGAATTTAGATATCGAAATAGATACTTAGAGTTGGGTAATTACTATAGTAGAGTTTCAAATATTCTCAGTTCGACTCCTAGAGTGGGAATAAATAATATACAAGCTGGTAATTCTAACTTTATTCCAAGTAGTAGAAATCTGGAGGGTAGAAATATTGATAGGGGAGTGCAATCTCATATAACTTTAGATGATCATCATTCGGAAGCTAATTATGAGCGTAAATAATGTTGAAGTATACCCATTCTAGATCGTTAACTTCCTAATGGAGAATAGATTTATGAATATTAAGAACGTGAATGGTAATGATAGCTTGCAAATTTTTGAATTATTGTTCAAAATTGAGGAAATTCTCATGGAGAGCAGCTATTCATTTAATATGATCCAGATTCAGATCCAGAAGGATGGTATGTTACAAGCATCACATTCATGGATTAGATTCCGTTGAAGCATTTAGTCGCGAATTTATAAAGCTTTTTTAAATACCATTCATCATGATAAGACCATTCATTCATCCAGACAAATGTCGAAATGATCCTTAACATATACGTTCGAATCGATTTTCGATCTGAACCTGTTCCTAGTGAACTTTATTTTAACGACAAGTGAACCTTTTTTATGAACAAACAGCGTATTCAGGAGTTTTCATGCATATGTAAGTGATTCCTCTGTTCGATTCTAGTTCACGTATTATTATTATGATATAAGATGTAATTTACGCACTCAATGGTCCAGGCATAATCGTGGATCTTCTCCAATTTTTTAATACTTTAAATTAAATTTCTCAGTTTTTACGTAGTGTACATTCCCTTATTCAACAATGACCTTTCTCTTATTACCGATGCTCCCATGTTATGATTACTATCACAGTCAGACCCTTTGAATGACCGATCATCAATTATTCTAGACTATCTTCTATATATTAAAACGTGATATATTTGATAAATTTTCTTTCATCTGTCGAGTTCCAAACATATTTATGATTGTCACGATGTTTTTGGTTTGTACTCTCCATGTCAGGTATTTTGGACGTTACAAAGTTCACAAGTGTAACAAAGTTGTCATTACTTCCTTTACGAATATCTTTATTTCTAATTACACTGGTCTAACAATTTTCTAAACTTTGATTTCATGAATGTGGCTTATTTTTATGTTGGGGTGTGCTGAAACCAGAAATGAAGTACGTTTTTCTCCATCACTCTACATTTGTTTTTCGAAACCATATCACATAAAAGCAGATGTGTATCACGCGTGCATACACACTTGAATAAATTACACTTGTAACAGATTTTGTTTGTTTACTATTATAATTAACTTAATTGATAAATGATATATAAGTAAATAAATAAAATAAATACATAAGTAAACGTAACCTTCGGGAAACACACTAGGGTGTTGAACATAACGGAATATTTTTGTTTATTTGTCACTTGTTTAATTTAATTAAAGGGAAATTTTGGTTCCCTTTTAAATTCAGTTTCTATACAATCCTTTCAAAAATGCCTCCATAATTATTATAGTCAGTTTTGTCATCTTTCTTGTGTATTAGAACAATGATTGATTTTTCCCACTCTTGTGGCAATTCTTCCTTGTTCTAGATAAGGGCAATGAGTTTGTGTATCTTGTTCCACAATTTTTCGCCCAAAGCCAAAATTTACTCAGCCTGAATTTCATCTACACCCGGAGATTTGTGTTTCTTTAATTTCTTTATAGCGGTTTCTACTTGAATTTCATTGGGTTCTGGAATATACGGTTCTGCGGGGTGTATCTCCTTCTCTCCACGCACAGTAGCTTTTGGTTGCTTCGTTGCATGTTAAGCAAATCGTCAAAGAAATATTTCCATCTATTTAAGATGGTATCCATAGCAGTGACCACAGTACCCTCAGATTTCTTTAATATATAAGCACGAGGTTGATAGCGTTTATTAAATTCGCTGAACCTCTCATACATGTCCCGGATGTTTTTTTTATTTTTACTATTATTTTCAAGTACCTTGATTTTAGCTTTCAAAAGATCGCGTTTCTTTGTTCTAAAGTTTTTGAAAGTTTCCAGCCTGATATCTTCGAAATTTTGTGTAGTTGTTTCATTCGGATTTTGTAGCCAGCGTAATTTTGCCTGGTTTCTCTTCTCTGTTAGTTGAATGCATTCCTTGTCAAACCATGCTTGGTTCCTACGTATTTCCGTGGGTCTCAATTTTTCTTTTGCTGAAATTTTAATGCTATCTCTATTTTCAATCCAGGTATTCTCAACACCAGTACACTTCGAATCTTCTAAAGCCGAGAATCTATTCGAAACTTCAATCTGTTATTCCTCTCTTACCTCACTCATAATATTGCTGCTACCAGGTGGTGATCAGTGTCACAATCAGCCCCTCTAAACGGCCGGACATCAATTATGCTAGATTGCTTTCTTCTATCTACTAAAACGTGATCAATTTGATTATGTGTTTTTTTTCTTCTGGTGATGCAAAAGTGTACTTATGAACGTCGCTATATGGGAATTTTGCAGTCTTCACGATTAGGTTTTCGGATGTTGCAAAGTTCACGAGTCTAACACCGTTTGTCATTACTTTCCTTATGCAGACTTTCGTTCCGTATAATCGGTTTGAAAATATCCTCTCGTCTTACCTTCGCATTGAAATACTCTAATCTAATTTTCATATGATATCGCGGAAGTTGGTCAAATATTCGTTCCAATTCTTCGTAGAACTTGTCTTTTATATCGTCATCCTTATCTTCAGTTTGGGCATGTACATTCAGAACAATAATAACACACCACCGTCCCTTAAGAGTAATAAAAGAAAGCCTGTCAGTAGGAAATTAAACTCATTTAATTGCTAGTAATATTTGTTTGTGAACGAAAAATTCTAGAGTGGTGAATTTTATTTCCGGAAGTCACACATCCATTTCTATCCCATCTAAGTTCCTGAACTCCTACTAGGTATATCCTGTATTTCTCTAACACACTCATTACGGATTTTATGGCGCTTGCTGCCATATAAAGACTTCTAATGTCCATTTTCTTTTGCTGACATAGTGCCAAGTTATCGGTCCTTGTCGGAGGCTTTCGTGAATATTTCTGAACAAGTGATTTCTTTTTTACAGAATGAGGTTGTTAGCCTTACCCAATCCCCCAGCTGGAGGACCACTTTTAGTCGGCTGTCCGCCTCTGCTTATTCAGTATGTTCGCAGCTAACCTCTATATCTAGAGGTCTTCTCCTCGACCCGCAACAAGAGGGGCGCCATGCCGTGGTGATAGGAATCCACGTTACACGGAGTGTTGATGTATGTCTAAGAATATACTTTCTGTTATGGTTTACTCTATGGAAAAGCAGAAACCTATAACTGCATTATGTGTTAAAGCACACCAAACATTCAATTTTGGACTGTCTCTAGAATGTTCTATGTACGCTCAGATCCCCATATCCAACATTGTGTCCGTTAGAAAAGCCAGACAGGTGAAAAGTGCCTCATCAAAGAAAATAACGTTTAATAGGAAATTATGGTCGTAATAAATCCTGTCCAGAATTTCAGTAGCAAATACTGCTCTCTGTGGCTTACCGTTGGTCTTTATTTCTGGCAACAATTGCACCCTATACGAGCGCATACCACAACATGCACATTTGACTTTGGAATTGGCAATTGCCTGCTCACTGCGCGAATTGACTTCCTCGAGCTACGTGAGAAATACTGTGTCCACATTTTCGTCTGACACACCCAATGTTCTTTCACTACACTAACTGTTGATAAAAATTGCTCCTTCCACGCCTGGTTAATGTTGCGTGATGGACGATCCTTGTGGTAACAATTTTGTCTCTGCAGACCACCAAACGCATTGCGCCTTTTCAACTTTCGACATCACTTCTGTTTATCAGTGATAGTTGAACAAAACTTTTTGAGTTTTTTTGGAATATGAATGTTTTTCTTCTGTATCTCTTACCATATTAAACTATGAACTTTTAAAAAACTGTCAATCTCATTCCGGACACCCTGTATATTCGCAGATTACATATGATTCTAGAGGCCTTCTCGTCAATCAGGGACACGAATGCGTGCTCTGCCATTCTAGAATGAAACCAGGGTAAAAAAGAATGAAGTTCAATGATTGAGGGAAAGAGAAGACAAAGGTTAATTTTAGAAATTGAAGGATTTTCTTAGAAATGTGTCACTTAATTTACAAAAAATAGGGACACTATTTATTTAGCTTTCATATCTTTAGTACAATATGTGAATCACTTTTAAGATGCCTCACAAGTAAACCTTACGTTTGGGTGAATCGAGTTGCTGACTGAGACACATATGAGAAAGTAGTACTAAATGTGGTCAGTATTTCAGTGAAGTTGTAGGTGCAAAGCTCCAGGGGTTTAGGAGGTACAGCTACCAGAACATCACATGGAAGTACAGAATAATCTTCATACAGTTGTAGGTAAAAGCTCTGTAAGACCTCTTGTAACGACAAAAGGTGAATAACAAATATATGGGTACATATTAGGACTAGAGGGAAGTCATATAGTAAGGGTATACCTGAAGGCAGCCATCTTGAAATCCGCCATTTTGAATTAAGGTTAAGTTTATAAAACAGGCTTAGGGACATGTGATACAAGATTTAAGGCGCAAATTTAATCAGAAGAACAATGGTGACGTTAATTTTGATTTACGCGCAATTGGTAAAAGTTACAGGGAAATTATATATTGTTGCATCATATGTATTAGTCCTTTACCCCACCTTGTAAATTTTGTGTTAATGATGATAATTAAATAAAAAGCAGGTGCATAAATATTAGATCTATGGTAAGAGTTGCCTTGATGGAGGCCATGTTTAAATTCGCCATTTTGAAGCAGACAAAATTTTAAACAAAACGCATAACATTGACACCTTATTAAAAGCAAATTTTACCATAAATCCAATGGTATAACCATTTTTGCTTTATCATTTACCAGCATTTGTTATCGCATAAACAAGTTGCTAATTTAAGGAAAAATGACCAAAGTGGAATTGATTAATTATTGAACTTGGGTCTTTCTTCCAGAAAAGTCCTCAATTACTACAATCAATATGTAGTTCAGAAAAGAGTGCATGACTTGCACAAATGCTCTGCTCACAGTGACACCTGACAAAAGCAATCGAGTTACAGTTGACACATTTGTCGTTAACAATTCCGTCAAAGCAGTAGTCGTAAGGAGCGATCCATTTAATTCTCTGCTGGTTAATGATCAAGCTAAAATGGTTATACCGTTGGAATTATGGTAAAATTTCCTATTAATAAGGCATCACTGTTATGCGTTTTGTTTGAAACTTTTGTCTGCTTCAAAATGGCGGATTTGAACATGGCCGCCATCAAGGCAACTCTTACCATAGACCTATTATTTATCCACCTGCTTTTTATTTAATTATCATCATTAACACAAAATTTACAAGGTAGGGTAAAGAATTAATACGTATGCTGCAACAATAATTAATTTCCCTGTAACTTTTTACCAGTTGCGCGTAAATCAAAATTAACGTGACCATTGTTATCCTGATTAAATTTGCGCTTTAAATCATGTATCACATGACCCTATTCTTATTTTAAAAACTTAACCTTAATTCAAAATGGCGGATTTCAAGATGGCCGCCTTCAGGTATACCCTTACTGTATGACTTCCCTCTAGTCCTAATATGTACCCATATATTTGTTATTCACCTTTTGTTGTTACAAGAGGTCTTACAGAGCTACAACTGTACGAAGAATATTCTGTACTTCCATGTGATGTTCTGGTAGCTGTACCTCCTAAACCCCTGGAGCTTCGCAGCTACAACTTCACTGAACTACTGACCACATTTAGTACTACTTTCTCATATGTGTCTCAGTCAGCAACTCGATTCACCCAAACGTAAGCTTTACTTGTGAGGAAGATGCTCAGTTAAGAATAAAAATAAAACGTTGTAATGCAAAAGAAAACAGCATGAGCGTAGCAGTATTGTTATATTATATCTCATTGTGATAAGTGAGTGAAATTCAGCAAATAATTCTCTGTTATTTACATTGAAAAGGTGCCAACGATTAAGTTGTTGTGACACCATCGACATTTTAGATATTCAGTTTTACTCTTCTTCAGGCTTATAAATTGTTTTGCAAGCCGATGATTGAGTGTAGAATTACTAACTCAGCTTATATATGTAATCACGCTACCCAAGTTATCGAATATTTTTTTTTATCTTTTGAAGAGCAGAATTTCATATATTATTCTGACGTTGACAATCCAGAGTGCTGACAGCACACAATTGTATTGATGCTTTAACTATCTGGTAGCAGTACCCTGCGGGAAGATGTCGCTAGCAGTCCATGAAATAAACACGAGGACATTCTGGTGCAGTGCTGCTTTCGGATGTTTTTGAACCGATTCATGAGATGATAACTAATGATTATCGCGTAGTAGAGCATCGCACAGGACAAATTTCTCATCACATGTTAGCACCCAGTCCATAAATGGCTCCTTCCTCAGACGAAACATCATAGATACACAAGTTTCTTCTCGCGTTGTCTTCCGGACCGGAGTTAGATCATGTGGGATCCATCGAAGCAACTTGTAATAGCTCCCAACTTGATGCAAGTATTGGGGATGGTTTCCAAACCAACACTGAATTGGTGCCCCAGTTCGTCATATGTCTGGCTACTGTTCGCCTCAGTTGGTGGCCTTTCTACATGTGTTCGTCTTCCGGTACGTGGTACGTCTTCTAGTGCCCTATCACCTTCCCTGAACTTGTTATACCAGCGCTACAATATCCATATAGTCACGATACCCTCATCGAAAATCTGGGATATCTTTCGTCCCACTCGAGCGGCGCTTCACGCCAGTTTATCGCGTACGGCAACACGCAATTATGACACCATGTGGAGGTATCGTATTCAATCTGTCCTTATCCACGTACACAGTGCAACTGAACTATCACAACCACGTAGTATGTTGGATATTCGCACACGAATAACTGACCTTCGTCTTGTCTCCATTCGCATTCAACTCACGGTATGAGAACCAATTGAACACATACCACTACTATACTGTGATTCATGTTTTTGAAATATCATACGTTTAAATAAGTGCCAAAACTTGGTTCGCTTTCGTTCTTTTTCGAGGTGATTGTAAGACGTAGTTATAAGATGTGATTTACACATTCAATGCCCCGGGCATATTCTTTGGTCTTCTCCAATTTCTTATATTAAATATTTGTTTTTACATGGTGTACATTCCTTTATTCAACAATAACCTCTCTCTTAATACCGATGCTCAAAAGTAGTACAGAGTCAGCTTCTCTGAATGACCGAACACCAATTATCCCAGATTATTGTCTATATATAAATTTGATAAATGTTCTTTCATCTGTCGAGGTCCAAATATATTAATGATTGTCATAATATAATTTTGAACTTTTTCATAACACTTTTTTATGATGTTGCAAAGTTCACAAGTGTACCACCATTGTCACTACTTCCCTTAAGAATATCTTCATTTCTTAATACACACGTCTAACATTTTTTTTAATTTTATTTCATAAAAATGGCTTACCTTTATGTTTCTTGGTGTGTCGAAACCGAAAATGAAGTATGTTTGCCTCCATCACTCTACAGTTTTTTTTTTTAAATCATATCACATAATAGCAGGTGTTTATCATGCATGCATGCATACACGAATAAATTACACTTGTAACAGATTATGTTTCTTTACAATTATAATTAACTTAATTGATAAATTAATTGATAACTAAGTGAATAAATAAAATAAATAAACACATAAATAATCTTAACCCTCTTGGTACACACTGGGATTTTTAACACCCCGAAATACTTTTGTTTATCTGATACCGGTTTATTTTAATGAAAGGGAAATTTTGGATCCTTTGTAAACTTACGTGCCACCTTTTTTGTTACCTACGTTCAATCTAATTGATGTCTAGGTGGATTAGTTCGCCCTGTTCTTGTCTAATGCTCCACAAGTTTTCTGGAAAATAGTTCACATGCGAGTTTAAGATGTCAAATTTTAGTTTCGTCCTGTCACCTTGTTGTTCAAACTCATGCAACATGTGTCCCACGATACTTAGGTATTTTCTATCCTTCACCTTACCCAGGAACTTCTCTACAACCTACTAGAAACGATTCCAGGCTTTCTTCTCCTTCTCATCCATGGTCAGAACAAATTATGCATCTGTGAAATATTTTCTGAAGTTTGTACTAACAAAGATCTCTTCTTTCAGCTTGGTGTCACATAAAACCGGGAACCTGTTTGATTGAGAGCTTTACGAATTGTTTCGTGAAGCCGAGCTTTATGTGTAGAGACGCAAAACAGAATTTTGTTACAAGGAGCAAAACTGTCTCTAATAACATTCTTTTGACCTGGCAACAGAGAATCTTTTGATAACCTGTCTGTTTTCAATGCGAATTTCTGTCACGTTTATCTCATATGAACAAAAACAAGAAACTTTCGTGTACGAAGATTATTGACCTAGATCGTGATTACTTTCAAGTCTTCTCAGATCAACCACTTAGGCTCATTATAACGAATTCTGTCGAGAAGGAATTCGAAATTGTTGTATGTGTCTTTTAAATGTATCAATGGCCAACTGGCACTGAGACATATGTATTGCCATTGTGTAAAAAAATGGTCCTCAGACTGCTCCTCGAAATGACCATGAAAAACGCCATTGATTCGAGTCAAATTGTACAACGAATTAGCCTATGAATCTTTTACAGTAAACAAAATTCTCAAACTGTACGAAGTGAGGTACAAATCCTGTTTCGCGATGTCGATACCATATAAAGATGTGCCTGGTTATAATAATTTTTTGTTTGAAGGCGGGTGGCAAATAACTGAGCAGCATCTTTAAAAAAACCAAGATCTCGCACTAAGTCGTTTAACTCATGTTTTAGAAACCGCGGTTCGTTATCTAAACTGATTGTTTCGAAATCACTGCTTGATTCTTACTTTTCTACCTTGGAAACTTCCTCCTCTGTTTTCAATCAATCCTGTACAAGTCATCAGGGGGCTAAGGAACTTACAATCCCGGATCATGTGTTACCGGACGACTAGCAGATTCAAGATTGGGGTAGTTAATGAGCGTCTGTTTTCTATTAAAACTTTGGACATCACAGTTACAAAATTAATAGTCATCCCCGTAGTCTTTTTGCTCCCTCCACATGATTGGGATAGCAAATCTAAACAATTTTGCTTCTCGTTTGTAACAAAAGTGGAGTTTATAATGATGTTGAGGAAAGTAAGAGTGATGTTATTTATGTGGGTCTTAAATAATTGTTCCAGATATTACTTTTAGATATGGAAGCCAGATGAGGCAGACAGGTTTAAACGAAGAAGATATATTGAAGTAACTCAACCATCTAGTGTCTATATTTTTAAAAGAGAGAGGAAGATCTTTTGAGTTGTCTGATGAAGAGGTGGGCTGGGTGCGTTTGAAGTAGAATACAGTGATGGTGATCATATTTTGTGCCATCCGACTATGATGAAAGTAGGAGAGGTTTTCTCTACTGAAGGATGTCGGGAACAACTTTCAATATGTTGATGTATCGTTAGTGAATAAAGTATAATAGTGAGGACTAGAAGCTATGACATTTTAGAAGAAACAGAAGACTCGGGTCAGCCACAAGACGCAAGAAGATAAAATATTAAAATAACAAGAACCTACACCTTCTGCTGACTTACAAGAGTTGATCATCACGTTGGAGCAAGAAGAGATAATTATTAAAAACTGGTTTATACTGAAATTTAGCCACCGAAAATGGCAGGTAGAAAATTTAATTAGGAACCTCTGTATGTGCCATTGTCAGTTGCTCCGTTTTCAATATTCAGATTCCTGCTAAAACCATTCTCTGTATGAAGGCAGGAGTTCAAGGTATCGCCTCGCAACAGGGAGACCCATCAGAGTGTTTCTTCATATTCTTAACAAAAGTCATTTTGTATATGATAGTACGTCTCAGCAATGAAGAAATATAAAGAAAGAGAATTGAGATTTAAAAAGTACAATATTTCCACTAATAGTAAAAAAGAATTAAAGAATCTCATCGAAGTTCTGGTACTAGCTGATGTTATACTCATTTCAACCCTGATATATTATTTCACACTAACTCATGTGGAATTAAGTATCGTAAACCAACATCTCTAAAAAGATTCAAGTTTCTACTCTCGTGTGTACACTTTAGTGATTAGAAATCAAGGGTGATAAAATTCAGGAAAGGAAATTGGTACCTATCAAAGATGTATAGGACATTTGAATTTCCAATTGCAAAATTAAGTACAATTTGCTTTGCTGTAGTTAATAGAAGTAAATTTCAATTTATTGCTAAAACATAAATTTGACGCACGGTTCCTGGCAAACATTTATTGCATTCAATTCAAATTCAGGGATTAAATCATGCAACTTCCAATCACGAAAATTACGTTAACCGTTCACAAATCCAGAGTAGTATGACATACTATTTCGTAACTATTTCTAAGCTTATTATATTTGATCATTTTTTAGTAAGTTTTTCAAAATACAACAAAATATTAAATAAAACCCCTTGACTTTTCTTGAAATAAGTTTGCGTTTTGTATAGTTTAAATATTTACAAATAAATTCTGGAATTGCTTATTAAAAATATTAACCCCAAATAAAATTTTCATTGTCGTTTAGACCAAACTTCACAAAAACATGTAAAATAAAAAATTGAAATTCCAGTTCATCTCAAACAAAATTAAAAATTGATTTCCTATGTAAATCAGTGAGATATGACATTAATATTCCTCTAACGATAGCAACTACTGATTATAAATTCAAATAATAATATCAGTTTCAACAATAATAGTAGTAGCAATATAATTGTAATTTCATCAGGAAATGTGATATTCATTTATAAGTGTTTATCTCTAGTTGAGTCTTATGAAGGGCACCTACGAAAGCAAAGTTAATTTAGTGTAGATCCATATCGAGGATTTCGTTATTTTCCATAATGATTTCATTTATACTATACAAATCAGTGTAGTCGTTTACGAAACTAATCCAATGAATGCTATATTCAGTTGCCTGTATTCGTAGAAGTAGATAATTCGTAAAGAGTGTTTTGTTTATAGCATTATTTGGTAAATTCGCTCATGTTTGCTAACACTTGGTTATTTATACTTTCAGCAAAAATGTACGCAGTTTTTTCCCTCTATTACACCACGATCAACCTATCACACTGGAGTTCAATATTAGATGGGATGGACAACCTATAATTGTAAGTATACCATGTGATGTGTTATAAAGTTTCTAGTTTAAGTAACAGTTTAAATATCCGTTATGTAAAATTATTACATAGACAGGCGTATTTATAACATAATTGTAAGTTAAGATAGGAATTTAATGTAATTCACTCCACATTCTTAAGTGTTTAACATATATTCTTAAAAGTAAACCACACCTATGATACTATTTTATAAATATGAATTGGGTTATTTTAAAGGTTTGCAGAAGCCAGAATATAGTGATTTTGATTTGTAACGTACGCCAGAAAAGCTCTCTCTTTCTCCATAGCACTCTCTGTCGCATTGGTCTTACTTAAGGCTTCCAGATTTAAAGTCAGATGTTTGCCAAGTTCGGATTATTGCTCCAGTCGTTTCACTATTATCGTGAAAACGTACACATATACACAAATAATACACTTATTTTTGCACCCTACGAAAGGAATCTGCGAGTTAATTAAGAAGAAAACCGAGTATACAGTGTTACGTGCGAAAATTTTAATCCACACTTAAAAAAAAATCTTGGAAGGTATTGCCTAAGGAATGTGCAACTTTAAATAAAGATATATTTTTTCAGCGCTTCTGGCGGAAAGTTGTGACTTACGTACATACGAACGTGCTTGGAGAGGAAGGACGTACAGGAAGTTAAACCATGAATACGAAGAGAAACAGACAGATCAAGGGGAGTTTTACAAAAGAAAACGCAAGGACATATAAATATTACAAAGAGTTCTGAAATATGAATAAATATACAAGGAGGTGAAATTCAGACGAAAGAAGAGGGTATTACGATGGCATTAGAAAATAAGAATGGGAAGGTAGTCAACGAGTGAAGTAAGGTAATAGAAAGATGAAAAGAGTATGTTGAAGACTTATTTGGCTAAAGAGTAGGCTAAATGTTGAAGTAAAAAATTAAGTACTTGACTATGTTAAAGTGTCTAATACTCTTCGGGATAAGTTTGAAAGGACTACATCCGAGATTATGATTGGAAAGGAAACAGGAGTAGATAATATACAAAAAATTCATTAGAAATATGAGAGACAAGACCAAGAAAGAATTGTTCCGTCTCTGCAATGAATTATATGAAACAGGAAAATGGCCAAAAGACTTCCTGAATACGATCATGGTGCCCATGGCTAAGGAATAGAACCCAAAGAGATCCGAGTTTTATAGAACCATTAGTCTCATATCTGGTGTAGTTAAAATCCTACTCCGAATACTGAACAAAAGGTTGTATGTAATATAAACGAAGAAGTTGAAGAGGAACAGTTCGGGTTCAGGAGAAGTAAGGGCGCAAGAGATGCAATTAGTTTATTAAGGGTGATCGGTTAACGTTTTTAGCGAAAGGGAAAGAAGTGTATGTTATATTTATTGATCTAGAAAATGTGTTTGTCCGCGTGAATTTGGAATTGTTGTTGGGAATTCTATAGAAGATTGGCTTGGAATGGAAAGATTTAATAGTCAAAAGAAACATACATATGAACCAACAAGTAAGTCTTAGTATGGGAGAAGAACTAACAGAGGAAAGTGCAATTGTAAGGGAAAAAATGAAAAATGAAATCTTACGTGCCATGATTATGCCGGTTAGGCTAAGGAGACGGTGATGATGAGTAAGGAATGAAATGGTGGAATGAAGAAAGTGAGAGGGTATAGAACCCCGAGAAAACCTACGCACACGGTGTTTTTTCCACCACGAAGTTCACTTGGAGGGGTCCGTGATTAAACCCGGGACCCCAAGCACCAGAGCTGAACGCTCTACCAGGCTATAAAAGAGTCTGCATGATGAAGATGGCATGTCAATAGGTCGTAGAAGGATTAGATGTGTGAGATTTGCCAATGATATGTCGCTTGTTGCAGAATCTAAAAAAAAAATCAAAAAGATGTTTCAAAACTTAAGGAATGGCTTTGAAGAATATGGATGAAGATGAATGTTAGAAAGAAAAAGGCCATGGTGATTGGAACGAAGCGGTCTGTGTCAAATATAAAAGTTGGAAGGAAGAAATAGAACAAGTGGATAGCGTCCGTTGTCTGGGAAGTATTCTTAGTAATGACATGAAGTGCGAACGTGAAATGAAAGCAGAGATAGGTATGGTGAATGAAGCCTTTAGGAGGAAGGAAAGACTATTGTGTGAGACGTTGAATAAAGAATTGAGAAAAAGACTTATAAAATACTTCGCATGATATTGTATGGGGCGAACACATGGACATTACGTAAAAGTGATGAAAACGAGTGGAGGTCTTCGAAGTGTGTTTGTGAAGAAGAATGCGAAGAGTTAGTTGGGTCTAGTGGAAAAAACGAATGAGAGTTTGTTAGAAATGGTGAGGGAGAAAAGAATATTTTAGTTATTACTGAGAAGAGGAAGAAAAACAGGTTGGGACATTGCGTAAGCTAGAGGGTATGGCGGCAGGAAGGAGCACAAGAAGACGAAGAAGACTATAATTAATGGACGATATAAAGACTGAAACATCATCGGTAAAGATGAATGGATTAGCATACGACCATACAGCATGGAGCTCCTCAACTTCAGCGTGTGACCTGCCAACAAGGGCAGAATACCTATGAGGATGATGATGATCGTTCATATGTCTCGACGTATATTTACGGAACAAGTAGCATTAATATATTTCCTCTACTTTCACTTCTGCACGAAAAAAAACATATTTGCTTTTCAAAATAGTTCTCTTATTAATTTTATGAGATAATAATGAGAGTCTTTGCGTAATAATCAACAATGTTTAATTCATGTTTTCTGCATTTGCACTTTTTCCTCTTGGTTTAGTGTATTACCGTCGTCCTTCAGGTGCTCTCTACCCTCACGAAAGTCTTGCAAACCTCAAACATGGTACTTTACACAATGCTTGATATCCGCAAGCATTACATACGTATATACCGATGGGTTTTCGAATCCACTTTTCTAGCTTTAGAAAACGAAACTCAATAGCAACATTACATTTCATACTACTACTTCTACTACTGCTACTACTACTACTACTACCACTAATAATAATAATAACAATAATATAACACACTTACGTAACAAGCACCCTTGTTATTAACTCCGCTGCTCGAGCATTGTCTCAACGTATTGAAATTTAACCCATACCCTAGACAGACACGAACATTCTTTCGTTCCTTCATTGCAAATATTCAATTCCAGACATTCGTTGTTGCAGTATATGTACACAAACGTATTCTCTCAGCATCTTGAATCATTACAGGATAAATTAATTAAGAACATAAAACGAAAGTGTTAGATCTATGTTATTTAATAACAGAGAAGCATTCTCTAAAAGTACGATCTACAACACTCAGTACATTTCTTTCCTTTTAAATGCAAGGAATTGATTTCTTTTCATTTTACTGTACGTACTCACACAATTTCTTGGTGTCTGTTTAATTTTAAATATATATATATATATATATATATATATATATATATATATATATATATATATATATATATATATATATATATATATATATATATTCTCCCTTTTCTTTTATGTTTCTAGCATTTTAAAATTAAGACAACACTTTTTATAGCATTTTGCAATTAAATTCTTTGGAAACTGCATTTAAAAAAGATCTGCGCACTATCAAGAGCCTTAGTTAGCGGTATATGCTTGGTAGCCAAAATGTTTACAGAACACTTTTTTTTTTGTTAAAAGGCAAGTCTTCAATCCGTAGTATCACGATGGTTAACTACACTCCTCGCGTTACTG